>NW_027280237.1:5000-472034 GCF_046629955.1 Centroberyx affinis
ATTGTGTCAGTGGTCCTCACTGGCTGTAGCCATGGTAACAATGTCTGTAACAGAGGTTCGGTACAAATAAAGCTCTTCAGATGTGAAATGCGTGTATGAGAAGAGCCCCAGAGAATGGAAGGGTAACACACATACACTACTCTGGCTGCACAGGCACACGCATTCATCGAATGTGTGTGTGCACACCTTCACGGGAACATGTGCACTCTCTCACACACACACACACACACACACACACACAGTAGTATGAAAATGGACAGACAAAGAGCGCAGGAATAATTTCCCTCCCGCCATTTCCAAATAAACCTGTTTCCACAGCAACCATTTTGATAGTGGTGCGCACGATGGAGAAAGCGAACAGGGAAGGAGGACAGATGGAGGGAAATTGAGGTAAATACGCTCGGAGGGGAGGGGAGGTGGAAAGGTAGACGCCGAACAAGGGAGTAAGGTGGAGGGAAAAAGGGGGGGAGTGATTATTCCTAAGTAGATGCCGGCCAGACAAAAGGAACAGAGCGGGGAAGGAGTAGGGGGCAAGGCCACAAAAGAGGGGAAGAAAGAGAGGGGTCGCCGACTGCTAGTAAGGGGGAGGACGGCAAGGTAAGATGACAGAGGAAGGGAGAGAGCGGGCAGACAATGCGGCAGACAAAGGCAGGAGTCTCCGTCCCGTCCCTCTCTGGCTCTTTCCTCCCTCTGTCCTAATCTTCCCCCTGCTCCCTCCCCACCTCCAGGAGTCACCTTTGTGTTTGAGTGACACGGTGTCAGCAAGCTCAGCAGGTCGCCTCCTTTCACTCTCTCACCCTCTCTCTCTCCCTCTCTCTCTCTATCCCTATGTCTCTCGCTCGTTCCTATAGCGCCGTCACCATGGTGATGGGTTATTATGGCCATCCTGCCAGGCGGCCATGTTGTTGAGAGAAGGCAGGCACAGGTGGTAGAGTTCCCACAGACAGACAGATAGATGGATAAACTGGGAGAGAGAAAACTACATACAAACATACATGTTTTCATACATACATACATACATACAAACATACATGCATATATACATATATACTGTACATTTGCATAATACATATATATATATGCCTAAATATATACATGTTTTCATACATAAATACATATATACATACACACAAACATATATACATATATAATGCATACTTACATACATAAATATATATATGCATGCATACATACACAAATACATATACTGTACATACTGTACATATACATGCATACATAAATATATACATACAAACATACATACATTCTCATACATAGTGCTGCATAAAACCTTCATATCTCAGCTTTTCTGCAACTACGACAAACAGCCCTATTTGTGTTTTGAATAGATTTCCTGGGCTAAAAGGGGAACTTAACCCAAAGAAAACTCCAATATTAAAGTTCCAAGCTTCTCATGCCACAGGAGCGACAGATAGATGAAGACACAGATAAATCCATGCAGTCGGTACCTAGACTGATCGATGGACCGCACTGTAATAAAACTTAAGTTCAAAGCCTGCGAGATGTACAGTCCGACACAGCGGATAAGGTGAGGGCGAGTCGGTGCTGCATGACTCCTATGGCTGCAACTTTGTCCTGAAACAATGATGTCATCCTGCTCCATCACACTTCACAGCTTTGTCTGTGGACCTCGTCGTCCCTTTGTTCTCCCATTCCTGCATCTCATTTTCAGGCGGTCCCTCCATAACGCCGACACATCATCGGCCACACACAGCGGCGATATGGAATTAGACAGATAACAAAATCAATTTGGAGCGGATTGACTAATAGAGAAGGGGGGAGGGAGGGGAGGGAGAAAGAGAGAAATAATGAGAGACCAGTGCGGCCGCCTGACTATTAATTGGATAGGTGGAGGGAGGATGAGGTCATTGAAAAATGTTTTTCAGAAAAATGGGTGTACCGAACACAAGGGAGGGTTTCATCAGACAGATGCACATACGCGTGTGCACACACACACACGCACATACAGAAAACTTTTTTTGGGCAGTTACTTTAGACGTCAGCTGTTGCTATGGTGACGCAAGTCTGTGATCCAACCGGAGCGCGGGATTGGCTGGAAAGGAGCGAGGGAGAGGAAGGCAGGGGGACTTTGTCGGAGGGGTACAGAGGGGTACGGGAAGGGGGGGGGGGGGAGAGAGAGAGACAGACACAAAGATAATTAGATCGATGCATAACAATCCATACAAATGGGATTTTATTAAATAGCGTTTGATTCCACGAGACTTAATGCCACCAGTGAACCTTTCCCCAGCCTTCAGTGTTAAACTCTCACTGGGTTGCATCACTTCCAACCTCGACTCCTGTCCCGTACGGAGAGGCGAGGCGGGCTTGTTTTTAAACGGTGCCAAACGAGCCTTTTTTACGTTCACCACCCTAACAGCAGGGTGTTTGGCAAATTAAGAAACGGGGGGGGGGGCATACGAGCAGCACGCTTACCAAAAATAACTCTGTAGGGGGGGGGGAGGAGGGACAGGAGGGGGAATTGTATGCATATACCCTTTCAGTAATTTTCAGCAACAAATGGACGGTTCATTGCCTTGCTATTAAAACGGCAGCGTGTGGCGCGAGAGGTGCTCCCCGGCTAAACTGCTGCGGTGGCTCACACTGTGGCGGTGTGTGGCCGCGCTCTGGGTGAGTCACCCGGCGAGGCTGTGCGTGCTTCGCCTTTGGCTTTGTGTCTGCTTTGACAAGCCGGGGGTTGGTGTCACACTGTCTGCAGGGGCTGTTGTCCTCGGCCCCAGATTAATCCTAATCCCTTTCCAAACTTCGACTAGGGCCACACTTAATCCCAGACTAAACTGAGAGCCGTCCCCAGCGGAGATGGAGATGCTCGGGTTGACTTTATGATTTAGTCCAAATCGCGGTGTAATCCATGTTCAGGAAACCGCCCCTACGTGTCGATTATATGTTTGGGGTTTAGAGTGGCTGTGTTTGTGTGTGTGTTGACAGGATATGGTAAGCCCGTGTGGTGAAGGTTAGGTCATCTGCGCTGCCTGTGTTTGTTTGTGTGCGTGTGCGTGTGTGTCCACGCTTATGTGGTCATGGTCACAGTTCTTCGTGACCATGGTCTTTGTGCGGACAGGGTGCTCGGAGTCTCCCGATGGTATCTTGGGGATCAGTGACTCAAGGAAATCAGGACACACTCTAAATTTGTCACTGCAGCATAACCCACATAATGAAAGAATACAAGCTCCCGTTCTCGCATGCATACACTCTCCTGTCTTGTCTTTGCTCTGACTGCTCTCTGTGCATAGATTTTTCTCCGTGGCTTAAAGCACACGCACGCATGCACATACACACATGTTGACAAGTGCTAACTGGGTAATATGGAAATTGGAATGAAATGAGCACATGTTTAAATGAGTCAGTGTTTTCAGTCTATTTGTGTCATTGGGCCCGCAATTAGCCGCCTTGCATGGGTGTTTTCACTGCAGATTCTGTAGCCTCCACTCAGGAGTATTCAGTTTGGATTATGTTTGTGGTTTACTGTGGCAGTTGAGGGAATACCTCCAGCTAGCAATGTCTAAGGTGGTGGAGGGAAGGATTTGCTTGCCCTCAGGCTACTATGTCGAGGTTTCGGTGTAGGGTGAGCCCAGCTAAACTCACTTTACGCCCCTTTTTATTTATGAAAAAGGCTTACACATATTTTAAGATGATACAAATTCATACTACACATTAGAGTAATTCGTATCAAGCCAATGTAAGTTACATGAAAATCGGGTGTATTCGGGAAAATAAAGGAGAAATTGATACCGTCATCTACAAATATTGTTTTTGTTTATATAGGCAGTAGTTTTTTCCAAAATATCTTGTATACCGCAGATCACAACCAATCCACCTTTTCATTTGCCACTACATCACTGTCATATGTGCTTCTTGACAATGATGCATGGCTTTTGTGACTGATATGATCATGCTTCTTCTTTATCGTTTGCTTTTATTTATCACACTTCATCAGTCCTGTTAATTTTGGCGTTCCACAGGGATCAAATTTAGGGCCCCTGTTGTTTTCTTTTTGTTTCCGAGCTGAATTATCCATAGGTATGCATGCTGCGAAGCTCCGTCTATATCTGATTCCCTTTTCATTGTGTATACTTGCACTTCTCCTTTATCTTCAGAATATTAATGCGCTGCACTGTCAGAAATCATTGCTGTGATCGGTACAGAAATCTTCTCGCATGACTGAGTTTTTTTGTATTATCAGGCATATTGTACCTCCGCAAATCACACCAAATCTGTCATGATTGAGGCGGGGGGGCGGGGGGGTACATGCCTGTGTATGAAAGAGAGAGAAAACATGTGAGAGATAGGGACCGAGGGTCATGAAGAGGGGGTGTGGGGGGGGGTGATTCAGAGGCATATGGCAGTTGTTAAGAAAAGTGAGAGAGATGGGAACCTTCAGAAAAGTGCTGCAGGGCTCAGAGAGAAAAGTGTGAGAGAGAGAGAGAGAGGGAAAGAGGGATAGAGAGTGCGAGAGAAGGAGAGAGAAAACAAGCGGCAAAAAAAAAAGTGAGAAGGAAAGATGAAAATGGTAGGAGGTGGAGAGAGTGAGGAAAAAAGTGAGAGAAGAGAGAGATGGGTGAACGACAGAGAAGAGTTGGTAGAAGAGAGAGAGAGAGAGAGAGAGAGTTGGATTGTGGGGGAACGGGAGAGAGAGAGAGAGAGAGAGAGAGAGAAAGTGCTGGAGGGCTGATATTTAATGTGATAAATGAGTTGTGACAGTCCGCCTCTAACCCCCTTCCAACCAGCGAGGAGGAGGACCACAGAAATAGAAAGCATTATGGGTAAAAGGACATATACAGCATTATATATGTATATAGAAAGAGAGCGGGAGATGCGTACATAGAGAAGAAGGAGAGGCAGGAGAGGGGAGAAGCGGTACAGGCAAAAGGACATACGTAGACAACATTATGGATGTACAAAGTGAAGGAGGAGAGTGGGGATGCATACATATAGAGGGAGAGGCCGAGAGTGAAGCAAAGCAATTTGGGTAAAGGACATACAACATTATAGAGAGAGAGAGAGAGAGAGAGAGAGAGAGAGAGAGAGAGAGAGAGAGAGAGAGAGAGAGAGAGAGAGAGAGAGAGAGAGAGAGGTGGAGGGGTGGGGGGGTACAATGCAGCAACGGGTAAATGATCCACTGTACGAGATTCTTCGAAATAACGAGTGGGAGAGGGAATCGGGAAAGAAGAAGAAAAAAAAAAATGAAAGCGAGCGAGAGAGAGAATGGAAACAATGAAAATTTAAAGCGAGACGCAAATCCTCCACAGTGATTGCCTCTCCTCCATTGTTTGGGTGTCATGTCTTCAAGGGACAGCTAATTACAACTTGTCATCATACGCCGTGGAACAATAGCGAGGGGGGGGTGGGGGGGGGGGTTTCCCTTGTTTTTCCTCATATTAGACAGTCAGTCGGTGGGCCAAAACAGCGCAAGATGAATGCGGGCCTATCTATCCGTGGAAGTGGACTAGAGGGCTGGAGAGAGCGAGAAAGAGAGAGAGAGAGAGAGAGAGAGAGAGAAAGAGAGAGTCTACTAGACAATGACAGCCACTGTAGTTTTGGTGGGGAGTGGAAGCCTGGGAGATGACTCATAGGGAGGAATGAGGAGAGAGGGAGAGACAAGAGCGAGGAGAAACAGAGGGGAGAGAAAAGACGAGAGAGGAGGGAGGGAGGGAGGGAGAGAGTTTGAAGAGCGAAGAAATAAAAGTCATGCGCGAGAAGAGAAGAGAAGGGGTGTGAGAGACCCTATGGCTGAAAGTTGTCTGTTTGATCTCCCAGCTCTCCTCTCCTGAGTCAGCTTCTCTCTCTCTGTCTCTCTCTCCCTCCCTCTCTCTCCCTCTCTCTCTCTCTTTCTGTTTTCCTCTACTTTGACACCTCCATCTATCTTTCCACCGCACTCCTTACTCCTCGGCGGCGTTCGGTTAGCGGCGGTAAGCTATCGTGCGATCAAAGATTGCATTCCATTGCGGCTGAGGGGAATGCAGTTTTTTAATCAATTAACCACAAAACCACAGATGCAATAATATGCTATATCTGTGGTTCGGGCCATTTTGCAGTGGCTTCGCCTCCAGTGTGTATAAAAACAGCAAGAAAGTCCCTAACTTATCCCTCTTTCTCTTTCCTTTTCTCCCCTTCCGCATTCTCCCAATCCCCATTCTCTCTCTCCCTCTCCCTCTCTCTCATCCTCCAGTGTGGACAGCGAGGTTCTCTCAGGAGCCGGCAGACCAGTCGGTGGTGCGGGGCCAGAGGGTGATCCTGTCCTGCGTTGTCTTCAACTACTCGGGCATTGTTCAGTGGACCAAGGATGGCCTGGCCCTGGGCATCGGAGAGGACCTCCGGGGTGAGACATCCGCCCCGGCCTCCTTCAGCCAGGGGTTCGCTGTTGGGGGCGAGGGAGCGGGGGGGTTGATCCAGATGGGTTTTGGAAAGCCGATAGCGATAGTTTTTGGATTGAAGCTGAATGTTGTGCCAAATACCATACCAAAAAAATCCCCCCAAAATTCATTAATTCAACCTTTATTTAGTTCCCAGAAGAGACACCAAGGGTTGGGACCCCCTTTTTCGATGGTGCCGAGGTTACAACTACATAGAGTCACAAGCAACAAGGAAAAAAAGACGGAAAGAAAGGCAAATAAAAATATGAAAAACACATAGATTCCCATAGATCAGTCCGTCCTCCTAAGGGAACAAATGAAAGATAACAAAATACAAGGATTCAGTGTTTCCTCCAGAATTGTGTTCTTTGCAGGATGGAAAACCTTCTGAAACACTGAGACCGTCATGGGACGCTAAAACTCTCCATTAAAACCCCCTAGCAAACATTTTGATACAACAGCCTGCAACACCATTGAAATCCAGTGTAAATATAGTGCTAGAATGAAAGTTGAGACGAAGTCCATAGTCCATAGCTGCTGCCTGCATCGTTTTGTGAAATCGGGACCTAAATATCAGTTCAAAACAGTCTCCAAAGCTATTTCATATGAATTTGTACCATGCCATAACATTATATTGTGTTGGTATTGAATTTGAACACCTCCGGCTCATCAAAGTCTGTCAAATGCTTGCTGGGCCATGCAAAGGAAATTCTGACACTGACTGACACCCTTGAATCATATCCTCACCTCCATCATATCGGCAGTGGGTGACAATTACTGGCTGATATGCGAATTGGAAAGGCCAATATAAGCAGATATATTGGTCTAACCCTATGTAGCTCTCTCCCCTTACTGTATTATTGGGTCTTTCTCTTTGCATTTTTGTCCTCCATGATGAAATCTCAGACACCGCTCATCTGATTTTGACAAAAATTGAGGGAATGATGCATCTCATGACTGCGTTCCAGTATTTTCAAAATTACACTGATTAGCCCAAGGGGGGCTCCGCAATTACCGGTCAAAACAAGTTGGCATATTTGTTACTGATTGGCCCGGAGGGGGACTGCATCATTGGTGACATGCTGTTGCCTTGTGTTTTTCTGAATTTCTGGCCTTTGTTTTTCCTTTCCTTTCCTTTCCTTTCCTCTCCTCTCCTCTCCTCTCCTCTCCTCTCCTCTCCTACTGTACTCTATGATTTTGGAGTGCTCTTTTTTATTTTCTGGTTCTCTAGCCCTTGTACTCAGTTTTTCCTCTCCTCTCCTCTCCTCTCCTCTCCTCTCCTCCTGCATCCTACAGCGTCTGTCATGCTATTCTCCACCTCCCATTCCCTTTGCGGCCTCCTCCTCTGTGCTCCCTTGTCCCCTTTTTCTTCCTCTCCCTCTCACTCTTTCCTTCTCTCAGCAGCCTCTGTTGTGCTGAGCCCTCTCTCCTATTCTTCATTTAACCTCCCTACCTTCTCTCTCTTTCTCTCTCTCTCTCTTCCTCTCTCTCTCTCCTTACCTTCAGCTCGCCTGACACTCTCTCAATTCTCCTCTGTCCTTCTCTCTGCCTCTCCTCTCTCTCTCTCTCTCTCTCTCTCTCTCTCTCAACCCTTCTCTCCTTCCTCTCGTTCTCTCTTTCTCTCCTTCCTTTCCTCGGCTGCTCTCTCTCTCCTCATCTGTCCCTTCGCCATTCTCTCTCGTCCTTTCCCTCTCCCTTCTTTTAATCATATTGTTACTGTAATGGTCCAGTGCTTCAAGCCAAAGCTTTTAAATAGAAACATGTGAATGAACACTGGGCGCTTCATGCACACATACACACAGCGTGTATGTGTGTGTGTGCTTGTGTGTGTGTGTGTGTGTGTGTGGCTCTGTCCCTCTCCCTCCCCTCTCTCGGCTTTTCATACGCTTTCTCGCTCTCGACATGTCACATGCAAATGCACGTATATACAAGGCACACACACACACACACACACAAGCAGGAACAAGGACACACAAGGTTAGGGAAGCAGCAAAACCCAGTTTGGAGCGGTCAGATGGAAATGACAACGTAGAATTTCACATGCAATCTACGTCTCGGCAGCGAACATGAATTCTGCACCACGGACGGGAGTCGTTTTGAGTCCTCTAAAACGTCGCTGTCATAATGCATTCATCTCCCTCCCCCCCACTCCCCCCCCCCCCCCCCCGTTGGTGAAAGAGAGCATGGATGCCACCTAATGGCGAGAATGCACAGCAGTGGCACAGCTGTGCTGTGTGGCGGATGGGGGAAGGGAACCGGAGGACCGGAGAGGTTGCGTTGCATGTGTGTGTGCGTCTGAGCATGGATTGCGGCCGCGTGAATGTGTGTGTTTGTTCATGCGTTTGTATTGGAGCTTCGTGCGTGTGTGCGGATCTCTCGCATCATGCGTCCATGTATACGCGTATCTGTGTCTGTCTGTTTGCCCCTCCATCTGTCTCTCCCTTTCACTTGCTTTAACTCTCTCTGGCTGCGTTCCCACTGCAGCCGAATGTGTCTGAATTCAGATTTTTTTGCCCTCACATGTGACACAGATCTGATGTTTTCTAATCAGTGTGAACAGCAAAAAGCTGCATGGAGTTGCATTTTTTCAGTTCTGATCTGGACCACATGGATATGTGGTACAAAATCAGATCCTAAGGCATGCAACCTACATGCAACTTGTATTTGTACTCTCAAATCAGAATTTGTCAGCGTTGCCATGACAATAAATCAATCTTATGTCATTCACCTGAGACAGTTGTAATAATTTTGACACCACAGCAGCTTGACTGAGCAGCATTAGTATGAAGAACAAGGAAAGGAAGTCAAATAGCAACTTAATTGGATACACAAAAATGGATGTGATGTCTTTTGTTGTTATCCTAGAGTAGATATGAAGAAAAAAATCTGAAATTGAGCACCAAGGCCTGCAGTGTGAACCTTGCTTCTGTGCCCAGTATACATGTGTTTTACTCTTTCTGGATGTATCTGTGTGTCTCCCAGCCTGGCCCAGGTACCGCGTGTTGCGTGTCCAGGACTTGGGCCAGTACAACCTGGAGATCCTGTCGGCCGATCTGTCCGACGACTCCCTGTACGAGTGCCAGGCCCCTGATGCCGCCCTGAGGTCCAGGAGGGCCAAACTCACCGTCCTCAGTAAGTTTCAGTGCGTGTACCGGTGTGAATGTGTGTGTGTGTGTAGAGAGACGGTGTGCGTTTCTAACTGTCACCTTCTCTCCCCTCCAGTCCCCCCAGATGACCCGGTGATAGATGGGGGTCCGGAGGTGTTGCTGAATGCGGGGGAGTCCTACAACCTCAGCTGCGTGTCTCGAGGGGCCAAGCCGCCCTCCATGATCGAGTGGCTCAAAGACGGCCTGCCTGTGGAGGGGGCTGCCAGCACCACTGTAAGTCTACGAAAACGACACACACACACACACACACCTAGACACACTCCCTCATGAACTGTATTTATGGTAAAACCTGCTGTCTTCAAGAGGCAAATTCCGGTCATTTAGTCGGAAGTGAGAGGAGCGCTATCAGGCTTCATCACTTGATACGGCACTTGAGAAACTTATTTTCATCATATCTGATCTTTATTGAGAAGTGTCTCATTAATTAAAGGAAGTAAAAGTTCCTATATTCACACCTTTAGCTGCGAGTTTTCACACAAGTCCAGTAATCGTCCACCTCTTTTAGCAAAGAGATGAGACTCGCACGCTAACATTTAAGGGAAAAAGCTTCATGAAAAAGAATGAAAGAATGCAGAGATCAAGAAAAACTGACTCATTTAACCATTAAGTACAAAAAGGTGCAGATGCGTTTCAATCTCACGTGATCGTCATCAGTGTCCGGACACAATATTTTTCTTGATATTGACATTCTTTCATTCTTTTTCCTGACTTTTTTTCACCCATCATCATCAAATACTGGTATTTCTAATCTCTTCAGTGTTTCCAATTGACCTACGCACCCAAGGAATCTCTAGCTTGTAGCCTCTTTTTTCCTGTGATTCTTCTTCTGATTCCCTTTGTCCCTCTCTCTCTGTCCTCCAACCCACCACCAGGAGGTGCTTCCAGACAGGAAGAGGGTGACCACGCGGAGCTACCTGCCCATCCAGCCCGTCGACACCGACACCGGGAGGAACTACAGCTGTGTGTCCACCAACCTGGCTGTTCCCACCGGCAAGAGCACAACCGTCACCCTCAACGTACACCGTAAGCACTGCTGGACTCTTAAATCTGGAATGTATGGGCAAAATGTTGAGGGAAAGTCAATGTTGACCCAATGAGTATAACAAACACTGCTTTGTTGGAATGCATTTGTTCCTTATAGCTCATGTTATCCACTGTATTACCCATCCTTAACGAAAAATAACTGTAGTAATCCTATAGTAAAGTTGAGAAGGATACTATACAGACAGGTAGGGCTGGGTAATATGGTTGAAATCAATATCATGATAATCATAAGGATTTTTCTCAATATCAATATATATCACGATATGGTTCATGTATGCAAAATCACGTTAAATAATCAAATGAATGTTCATCTAATTGAACTGAATGGTAATGTTAGGTGTGATGTCAAACAAAACTGAAATTTTCAAATAATATTCCTACCATACCACATTTTATGAGACTTTTTAAGTAAATTTGCTTGTCATCGTCAATTTAGACAGCAGAAATGTGTGTCACGATATCAAAATACATCACGATATGATTCCACTGAAAGACGATAAATGATAATATTGAATGTTCGCCCAGCCCTACAGACAGGTACAGGTAAAATACATAGGTATATATAGCTGCCTATAGGAATATTATAGGAATACTGATACCATAGGAGATAAAAATACCATGAACTAGGATAACATCACTATAAACTCACTATTGAGTACCACAGACTCTCTATAAGTCCCTATAGGAATATTATAGTGATTTTTGTTTGCGTTCATCTGGCAATGTTGCCCAGTTGTTTAAAAATAACACCCATATATTATGGTCTTTAAAATCCACTTAAAGATCACACTAGTGAGTGGGGCCAAACCAAATTACAATGTGCTATATGTCCCCTGTGTATGTTGGAAGGGAAAGGCTGTATGCAAAGAAGGGATCTGGCCAACACAGTTAACTTGGCATCACGCCCAATCAAATGGTATTATGTGGCCTTTTTAACTGTGTAACTACTGTGTGAGACTCAGAGTTATGAGATTAGCCACTGCTTTCTAGCGGCTGATAATGTAATAACTGCTGGGTCGCAAATGTAATAAAAACTGTTTATGTAATAAATTGCCGGCTAATGTAATAACATCATCAGATGTTATCATGTTATGCCACTTATAAAGCAATCATTTCCAGTTAATGAAGCAATGCATTACACTATCAAGGGGAAAAAAAAGACAATATCTGTCTGAAGATGTAATTATATTATCCGGAAAATTACTGCATTAACTGGTTTTATTTTGACTCATTTATAGGGACATTGCATTATATTTTAAGTTATTGCATCAGCCAGCAGTTACATGCCTATATAGCTACTAATGCATGGCAGCCATTTTGCACCAAAATGGCCTCCACATTGCAGCACAGATGAACTGAGGCTGTTGTTATGTGAGTGTAAGTGTGCGACCCGGTGTGTTTCCTCCCTCACAGACCAACCAACAGTGACCTTGTCCATCGAGCCTCGCTCCGTCCTGGAGGGGGACAGAGTCACCTTCACCTGCCAGGCCAACGCCAACCCTCCCATTATGGGCTACAGGTCTGCATATCCACATTGAAACAGATTCACATTTTATATCTCTATTTAGTATTTCTTTCTGGTTTTGTATCCATTTATGTTTAAATTCAGGTGGTTTCGCACTGTGCTTCATTATAGTGCTTTCTTGAGAGTGTGAATTGATTATTGAATTGACCTGCAGCAGCATATGTACAAAAATATATGACCATATATTATGAAACAGAAGTAAATAATTTCTGAACAATAAATCCTGGCTAGCTGTTTCAAAATGTAAGTTAATATACAGTATTTATGTGTAATATATCCACTGATTAGCACTTAAAAAACAGTTTAAAAATCTCACTATATCTGTGACTAATGTATCCTGGGATAAGCTCATATTTCAGTCCATATATATAGTCCATATCTCATGTCAAATATGTGTCTCTACCATGTAAATTCAAATTTTCATGTAAATACATGTAGAAAATATCCGAAAGTGGACATTTTTGCAATATTGCCATACATTTCCTCCACATATTGTACATATATATACGATCAAAAGATACAAGATTTTTATATGTGTGGTTTCCATATATGGCGATACATCACATATGTTGTTCAAATGTATGTATTTTTGCGTGTATGGGGTGGGTGTCTGTGCTCATAACGCGGTGTGTTTTAACCCTAGGTGGGCTAAAGGTGGCGTGGTGCTGCAGGGTGCCAGGGAGAGTGTGTTCACCACCAAGGCCGACCACTCCTTCTTCACTGAGCCCGTCTCCTGTCTGGTCTTCAACGCCGTGGGGAAGACCAACGTCAGCATCCTGGTGGACGTCCACTGTGAGTCTTCGAATACTCTCTCTCGGCTTGTCTAGTCTTTTTTGTCCCGTCTTTTGCACTCTGTATTTCTACTTTTTCCCCTAATATCTTTAATTTCTTTGACTAATTCTTTGACGGCATGGATTGAAACCCCACGGTCCCTTTTGACACCTCTCCCTTACCTTAACTCTCTGACCATCTCTCTCTCCTTCAGTCCGACACTATTCCATTAATACTCAAATACAACATCTCTCTTTCTTTCTCCAGTCGGTCCGATCCTGTTGGTGGAGCCCCAGCCGAAAACAGTAGACATCGACTCTGATGTCAGCCTCAACTGCAAATGGGCCGGCAACCCTCCGCTCACCCTCACCTGGTTCAAAAAGGGATCAAACATGGTAAGAGTGCTTAGTCTCTCATACCCTTCTGTTCTCGTATTCATACTACTTTCTTCATCCGTGTTCAGTGAAAGAGTAATGCCAGTTGGCTGCCTGTTTCTCAGTCAGTCAGTTAATGGCATACTTGCCTCTACACCTACCTTTGTAGTATCTCTCTTGTCCTCATGTCATGATCTCTTTCTCTCTCTTTTCTTATATTTACTCCCCTCTTCTCTTTAGATTAGATATGAAACTTTCATGATCCCCGTGGGTAAATCATTGCTGCAGCAGCAGCAGCAGCAGCAGCTGAGAATAGGATATAAAGGGCTTTCAGGTGACATCACACTCTCGCCATATTGGAGGTCCTCAGCTCTCAGGCAACAGTGAGAACAGCTGATTGCTTTTCTAAATGTACGACTTGGCCGTCCCAACAGAATTCAATATACTTGATTTCTGTGCTGTTTTTGACTGGGAACTGATCCCCACTGATAAATTGTATCAGTATCAGGTACCTATCGGCTTAGCTTAGCAATCACTATGTTGTTGTTAACACAACTAGCTAATGTAACTATTAGAAGCTAGCGTTAGCAGAGGCTAGTTGCATGTTAACAGCTGTTTGTTCAGTTGTTAACTGAGCTGAGTATTCTCAAGTTCGAGAGTGTTTTGGAGTAAAGTAGGACTGAAGACACACAGTTAGTAACCTAAATTTGGAAACAAACCTACCTTATCAGCCTATTCACTTTACTGAACTGACACCCACACCACAACAGTCTTGTTCAGATAGGCTAGTTCTCTTTTTCTAGGTTGTTATATACAGTATTTAGCCATTATTTGTGCACAGCTTTAGTGGACCTCCATGATGGCGGCAGATGTGGTTGTTGATTGTTGATTTGTGATGCAACTGCAAAGCCTCTGTTGATAGTACATATAGACAGCAGGTTACTTAAGATAATACATCGATTACAACAAGAAACATATTGAGAATAATACACCAGAGAAAATAACTAAAGATGTGGCGTTTGTTGACAGATTTACATGTTAAACACGGATGTGCAAGTGTGCATCACTAGCTATTCACATGACCAGGTGTCAAGGTGGGGGATTAAATACACAGTAATACGTCCAGACATGTATGCCTTGTAATCTAGTGACATTATATATAGAGGTAACCTATATAAAGAAATTGGGCTTGCAAATGTGCGTTGGTGTTTTCATTAACCTCTCATCTACGTACACGGCAATTTCTTTTTTATTTTTACCTACTCTTTTCTGTCATTTAACTGACTTTCCTCCTTTGTATTTGCTGCCTTCTTTTCCTCCCTCGCAGGTTCTCAGTAACAACAACCAGTTGTATCTGAAGTCCGTGAGCCAGGCGGACGCCGGCCAGTATGTATGTAAGGCCATCGTCCCACGGATCGGAGTAGGAGAGACCGAGGTCACGCTCACCGTCAACGGTCAGAACACATCCACACAATTTAATACATCGCTGCTCTTAGATGAGAATCTTGTACTTCCAAAAGGTCGGCTTTTCAGGATTTGAGAAAAACACTCTTACTGTATGTATCCAGAGTGATGTCCAGTTATTTTTGACATCATTACAGTGCCTCTCAAACCGGCTTGGTTATGAAACGCACTTGCCACATAAGCAAACTTTCAATTCAAAGAAAAGAAAAACGCCACAGTGGGATGTGACAGCAGTGATATTCCTCTCTTACGCTTTCACAGTTTGATTTTTTTTTTGATAGTAGAATCTCTTTTATTTCTCTCTCTCTCTCTCTCTCTCTCTCTCTCTCATTCACACCCACATTTTCTCTCTTTGTTGGTGCAGGTCCTCCCATCATCTCCAGCGAGCCCGCCCAGTATGCGGTGAGAGGAGAGAGAGGAGAGGTGAAATGCTACATAGCCAGTACGCCTCCTCCGGATAAGATTGTGAGTGAAAGTGCCTCCCCCAAGTAAAACCCTAAAACGTCAAACAAGAACAGAAAAATTGAGAAAAGTAGAGTTACAGTGCTATAAAACAATAGTTTAATGTGCTAAAACCATAAAGAACATTGCCAATCCCTTATTTACACCTTCGAAATTTCAACCCAAGGGTAATTATTCAGAAGAAAACGTCAAAACGGAATAGCTTTGGTGGCAAAAAAGCACAACCTTTTTAGCCCGAAAGCGACTTGTATCCTACTGTTACTGTATCTCCCTCTACCTAAATGGCTGATAAATGCTTTCAGGCACCGTCCCCTCTCTCCCTCTGAACGGTGACTCACCCCCAAAACGCTCCCAGAATTCCTCCTCCTCCCGACCCCGTCACGTAAAAAACAAACCAACACGAACATTAAGCCGGTCCGCTTTTAGCTCCTGCGTCAGAAAACCAGCCCCGGATGCTTTTCTCCAGTCAACTGTATCACGGAGACGCAGTCATAGTAGTTCCTCCGCTGACTTTGATCCGTCCTGACTCACGGCGGCGCGCCCCTTAATGCAGCCGGCGAACGCGGGGGGGGGGGACAGAAAAAGATTTATAAAATATGAAGGATGGGAAGAGGAACAGTTGTCCCGGTAAACGCCACGGCCAGGAGATTCTTCTTCTCTGGAATAAATGGGCAGATTATGGGAACATGTGGCCTTATGCATAATTAACCCCGCCTTGGTACAGTACTTCGATGCTGAATAATACAGCTGCTTTTAGCGGTTTTCAAGCTGGAGAGTGTGCAGGATTCTCGCTAACTCAGTCCCCCCCCCCCCTCCCCCGCCCCCCGGCTCCTTGCCCCGGCCAGGAGACAAACTGTTGCTGCTCTTAGGATGTCATGCAAGGTGTGTGTTTACATGTGAGCGTGTTCTTGATGTAAAGGTATGGGGTGTATTTCGGTTCTGCCTTGTGTGTGCGTTAGGGTCAGACCGATATATTGGGTTGATTTTGGGTTTTTTTGTTCAAAATCGGATATCAGCCTGTCATGTCGTCCACCTCTGATGTGATGGAGGTTCCTCCCTGACCGCAGCTACAAAAAAAACAATCTTTGAACATTTTATTTATTCATTTAATTGCTCAGTTATGTTTTTTGTAAATTAGTTACGAGTCACCTTGCCTTAAATAGCAGCTAACCCAATGAAAAGAATTTCATTAGTCTGGATTTCAGTGGAGAGTTTTAGTGTCCCATGATGGTCTAAATGCTGTTTCAGAGGCTTTTCCACCCTGACAAGAACAAAATGGTCAGATTTAAAGATATTGAATATCAGCACAAAATATTGGCTAATGTCTTCAGTCAAAAAATATTGGTATTGACCTTTCAACAACCCATATTGGTCAAATGCGTGTGTGGAAGCATTCATGCATGAAACTGTGGCTGAGCTGTGGGTGATCTGATGGTTTATATTTGGCATTTACAGAAGTCACATTATAGTGCTGTTTGAAGTGGATTGGCTTTACTGGTGGAGGACCTGTAATTGTAATCATTACCAACTGCATCTGTAATTTGAATCCAGTACGAATCTGCCATGTCTGTCATTTTTACAAGTCTGGAAATTTAAAAATCTGAAGCAAATTACCTACTGTTTCTCAGCAAACTGATACTAGCAATCCAGTTTGAATCTCCATCTCCTTGCTAAAAATGCGTTGAGTTTCTGGCGTCCAGTAGATAAGCAGAGATGTAGATCATGACTTTTTACATCCAGGCTGCTAGGAGCAATTTTAGGGAAATCACTGAGATCCTTTATTCTGAATGAATGGAATTACAGCGTGTAAAAATGACATTACAGAACCTCCCTCCCGTAAAACCAATCCGATCCAAATAGTGCTTAACTAACTGTGATATAAGCTGATGTGAGCTCCCGTGTGTGTGTGTGTGTGTGTGTGTGCTGCAGGTGTGGGCGTGGAAGGAGAACGTGTGGGAGAAGGAGAAGGGGACGCTGCTGGAGAGGTACACGGTGGAGCAGAGCAAGCCGTCGGCCGAGGGCGGCGGCGTCCTCTCCACCCTCACCATCAACAACGTCATGGAGTCCGACTTCCTCTCCACCTACAACTGCACGGCCTGGAACTCTTTCGGCCCGGGCACCATGATCATCACGCTGGAGGAGACGGGTGTGTGATCTTCTGCTGATAGCTGATCGATCGTTATTTATATATATATATGTGTAGCCAGCTTACGGTAATGCTAGCGCACAGTTGTATTGAGTTTATATGTATTGCCACTTTATTCACTGCTTCTTTTGAATACTTTATTTTGCAATTTCATACAGTAACACAGCAACAGAAACTTCAGACAATGAGGAGACATCAGGGAAATAGCAAAGGAGAAAAGTCTTTCTCCTTGGATTTTCTGTTGATGCAGTTTGAGTTTCTGTCTGTTCAGCCATGGTGGCTATCGCTGCTCATGCTCACTACCCAGTTCTTCTGCTTTGTATCCCTGGAAACAGCTACCAGACACCGGGTGTTTAGAACAGCAAATGGAAAAGCTTTCATGAACTGGATATAGGTCGAATCACTGCTGTGTTATATTAAGAGCTATATTAAGAGTTATATTGGAGATAGAGAGTAGCAAAATGGACATTTATTTATATGAAAATGTTATGGATTATGTCTTTAACATACCTTTCACTCCCATCCATTCCTCCTCCTGCCCCCCCCCCCCCCCCCCCCCCCTCTCTCTCTCTCCCTCTCTCCTCCCCTTCTCAGAGGAGGTCCCAGTGGGGATAATAGCCGGTGGGACGGTGGGCTGCACCATCCTCTTGTTCCTCTGTCTGCTCGTCCTGGTGCTTATCTTCTACCGGCAGCGCAAAGGCAGTGAGTCACAACCATACTTTCCATGTACTTAACACATATTAACACCCAATCTGCAAGTACAGCAGCAGCTTCCATGCAGCTATAATGTTCACTTTTTACTTTTCACTGTATAGTATAACAAATCCTAAGTGTTTTATGTATTGTATATATGTATTGGCTCTATTATATCCATCTTAACAAGTCATTTGCTCTCAAATTCAGCATTAAAAACTTATATTCCTTAAAACAAATGAAGAATTCTGCAAATGAGTGGTGAATATTTCCACGTTTCCAATGCAGTTTCACTTGTTTCAGGAGTTTCAATTCGATTTGCACTGGAAACAAGTGAAATTATCTAGGGATGAACAATTCATTTAATGTAGCATGGGGTCTTAAAATCTTAAAATTTTTCTTAAAACAAATGAAACATCCAAAATCTGCCATTGCGATGAGATAATTTCACTTGTTTCAAATGAAAATCAACATATTTCAAGAATATTTTTGAATCAAGTGGCATTTTCTTGATACTAGTAGAGTGATCTTGCTTTATTCTGCCTTTTTTGACTGAAATGAGTGAAGCTGCATTGGAAACAAATGGAATGAGCTCACCCCACTGGCAGATTTTTTCACTTCTTTTAAGAAAATTTTGATTTTAAGATTCCATACTAGACAAAATGACTTGTCAAGATGGACGCAAAGAGACTCTCCTGTCTGCATCGTGCGTTACCTAAACACTCCCACTGAGCAATTTTATGTTGATTAGACGTTTAAAACACGTCTAAATGGCCCATAGCCGTCTAGGCTAAATTAAGTTTAAATGGGGTTGAAAAGTGAAAGTTTATTAGATGTCTACGTCTTAGCTTGTATTTACAGATGTTTATTCATTGTAATAATGTATTTACTGCTTGGTCTAAAATAGGTCTATACATAGCCGTAATGATCCTGGGCTATATGAGAGCTAAAGCATAGACGCAACGCTGAAATCACGTCTTTTGCTCAGTGGGCTCTCCGTCTACCATATGGATGTCGGTGCCCTCTGAACCCGCTCCTCGCGCTCACAAAAACACACACACACACACACCGGCGGCGGCGGCGGGCATCCAGCTGCATTCAACCTCGCTGTGTTTTGCTTCCAGGTCGGCGCGGGGTCACGCTGGGTAAGCCCGACATCAAGGTGGAGACGATAAACAAGGAGACCCACAGCTTGGAGGAGGACTCCGGCAGCGTGTCCACGGCATCGCGCATGGTCAAGGCCATGTACTCGGTGAGCAGCGGCGGGAAACTGTTTACACAGCCTGTAGTCGTAGAAAAAAAAAAACTAACTCCGTAACCTCTCCCTACGCCGCACTGTACCTTTGAATAAAAAAACAAACTCTAGCATTTCCCTCTTTTTAACGCTCTCTTAATTCCATTTTCCCCTTTTTCCTTTCACATTCTTCTCCTTTGCCTCCTTCCCTCTTCTGTTTCGTTATGGCACCTCCTCTTTTGTTTTTGTTTTTTTTTTGTTGTTTGACGGTTTAGTTTCTCCCCTCTGTGTCCTTCTCTCCCTCCAATCAGCCCTTTAAAGACGACATAGAGCTCAAGTCTGACCTACGCAGCGACACCCTGGACACCCGCCAGGAATATGACCTGAAGGTGAGCTCATACACTCGCAAAAAAAAAAACACCGTGGAGGTCTGTTCGCTTTCATTTCGTCTTCATCAGTTGAAAATCTGCAATCTTTCCCTATAAAAAGCCTCTTCTATTTAGTCTGTAACGCAATTACTGAGAAGGGTCACACGCACACAGGTAGAAAAATGCACAGGTACATTAAGGATGAGGTCAAAATAAACAAAACATCAACATAAAATCGTGACAAAGTGAGAGCGAAGGCTTGTGGAGTACATTTCCTGGCAAGGTTTCATCCTAATTATACCTCAAAGGGCTGAGAATATCCTAATCATTACTGACATGGTGACTCTGAGTGATGACTTTCATCCAATGATGTTCGGTATTTCTTTTCCGATGGAAGCGCCGTCTCCCAGGATGACATTGGCCGTATCCACCAGGCACAAACCATAACCGAGCAAACAGCATGTTAATGAAAAGTTTTACCCTTATTCTGCACTGAAGCCTCCTCTGTAAACACATGATCCCAAAAACAACATCCCATTTATTGAAGGTTTTGGCATCTCGGAATGTGTGTTCCACCGCTATCATAGTACTGGAGAACTAAGGGGATCAATCAGAATCAGTGTTATTATTCATAAGTATTGATTTTGCCCTCTAGAAGATGAGTGATTTTCAATACCATTTCAGTACCATTGCCAAATACCAAAATTGTACCAGCATTGAATCCAATACTGAATTTTATAAACTTTTGATACTTTGACCAAATGTGCTCTGCTGAAATTTCACCTCTAGAGGGCGCACACGTGCATCTGGCATGGAATAGTTAAAAGAAGACGAACAAGAAGGATTTGAACAGACAGCTGCAGTTTGGGGCTAAATGTCAAATCCAAGAACGCCAAGTCGATACTTGTGACCTTGTGGAGAAAATTCTTCCCCAAGTCGTCTTGGGGAGAGCGATCTTCTCATGAGAGTGAACACAGAGAAGCTTCCTTACAGTTTGGCATGGAGGCTCTTTCTCAATATGCGTTCTTTTGTCCTCCATGACGTGTTTACGTAATACCTAACTGCTGAAACTCCCAGGATCTTTATCCGTCCTCCGTCTTTTCGTTCTGTTTTGGAATCGTGCTTCAGCAGTTAGATCAAGTAAAACACATCATGGAAGACACAAGAACGCATACTGAGAAAGAGTCTGGCTCTTTGACAGCGGACTGCAGCAGTCATCATAAAAGTCGATTCAGTCCAACAGCTGAAAACACGGCGACAGAATGAAACTGGCAACAGAATCGCATGCCGCCTAAATTGTTTGAGAAACTGCTAACAGGAGTGAAATCTGGAACTATCTTGCTTAACGAGCTGACAAAGACAGACACCCAATCGTCATCAAAGGCCCTGTGAAAAAGTTGCTACAGAGATGTCCAAGTCAAGTGCGGTGGTTGTTTGCTGTGTTTTTGTAGTGCTGAATTGAAGTCAAAATTCTGCTATCGTGACAACATTAGAGGGGGCTGCTCTAGACAGAAACAAAAAAATTTTGCAAAGCAATTACTCCCTCTTCAATCCCCGGAGCCCCCCCCCCCTGCCTCCCTCTGTCCCCCACTGTCGCTTCAGCAGCGAGTCAACTAGCTCCTCTAATCACTTAGCAGGCTGGCTCACCCGTCCCGGAGAAGTTCAAAGAGGAATCGGACAAAGCAATAACTCAGGCATATTCTCCTCATTCGGCTGGCATGAATCATTTACACATTTTGACAGCGTTGTGTTCGGCTGAGGTGATGAATGCGTTCTCAAGAAGCGGTTAACACGTGAAGCTGCCAAAATGCTCTACTGAAACTTCCCCGCATGAATATTTTGCAAGGGCAAACACAGCAGCCCTCTAGCTGGAGTGCTGCCTTGGATCACTTTGAAGAAACACAGACATGTATCCACCCCAGGAGGTGGTTAGATCACCCTGACAACAGGCTGAGCCAGACTTTTTTTTTTTTCTTTTTCCCGGTGCCTGAAGCACCAAAGCAGAGTGAAACAAAGTTGGGGGGGGGGGGGGGGGGGAGTCTGGGCATGTGTGAGACAATGAGACAGACGGACCAAACGATAACAGAAATAGCAGCATCACACCAGGCAGCAGGGTCCTTCACCTGGACCCGGGTTCAAGCCCCTGCCGCAGTGTGCTTGAGCAAGACACTGAGGCCCAGATTCACTAAAGGTTTTAGCACACCAGATCACCAAAATGACCCAATCCAGATGCCGTGTTATTCAGTAACTGGGCGAAAAAAATGGTTATCTGGTCAAAAAATAAAATGTCTTTGCAGCTGTCATGGCCATTATAAATGATGTAACATTATACGTAAATGTCATTATTTTGCCCACATAATGTTTATTTATACACAAGGTCAAATCAAGATTGCGCCCAATTTACTAACACATACAAGATCTTTTGAAAGGTGGCGTGATCTCACATCAGATCAGAGAATGCCCCAATTATAAAAGGGCTTTAGGGCGCAAGGGTGCCAGCCTTGGTGGATTCATCTTGAAGCTGAAGCACGTAATTTGCACTTGCAGTTGGAGATGAAGGGGGCTGTGCTCTTTTCGAGGGCTTGTTCGCTCCACAACTTGATTTGCATGCATTTCTGAAAAAGACGGAAACTCTTCGTGCTCTTAGCTCAAGCAACTGACTCACAAAAAAAAAAAATTTACAAACTGCCCTCGCAGCACAATCTTAGTGAATCTGGACTTGAATGCCCACCGGCTCCAGGGCTGCTGTTCTGTAGCTGAGCCTGACCTCTGACCTCTGACCTCCCTGTGGAGGAGAGCAAGAGAAAAGAGAATTTCCCTATGGGGATCAGTAAAGCAGAAAATTATCATTGGAGAGGCCCTGTGACCTCAGGAATCTTTCTGCTGGCTTTTGTATTATTTTTATTGTACCTTGTACATACTTGTATCTTCTCTCATTACATCTTCTCTCTCTCTCTCTCTCTCTCTCTCTCTCTCTCTCTCTCTCTCTCTCTCTCTCTCTCTCCAGGACCCCACCAACGGCTACTACAACGTGCGAGCCTCGACCCACGACGAGGGCCGCCCCGCCTCCCGCTCCACCATGCACTACTCCGACTACCGCTCCCCGGGAGGAACGCCGGGGGGAGCCGCGTCCATCAGCAGCAGCGCCGGCGGCTCCGGGGCCACGGCCAGCGGCGGCGCCCCCGTCCCGCCGGGCCCCCTCACCTCCCCCGGCCGCCCGCAGGCCTGCTACGACCCGCGGCCCCCCTCCAGACTGTCCCACATCAGCTACGCCCAGTTCAACACCTTCACCCGGGCCGGCCAGAGCCAGCAGCCCCCGGCCAACGCCGCCCCCCCGGCTGGCGACTTCCCGGGGGACTGCAGCCTCCTGGACTCCGCCCCGCAGCTGGCCTACGACAACTACGGATACCCCTCCCACTACCCCACCTACCGCATGGGCTTCGCCCCGCCCAGCCTGGCCCCGCTGGAGGCCGGCCCGTCCTACGAGATGTACGGCGTGGGCTCCGGGGTGGCGGGCCCCGGGGTGGGGGTGGGGGTGGGTCCCGTGGGTCCCGTGGGTCCCGTGGGTCCCGTGGGTCCCGGGGGCCCCGCTCCCTCGGGCTCAGAGACTGGACTGGGGAAGTACGGCAGCTCCACTCGCTTCTCCTACACCTCGCAACACTCTGACTACTCCCACAGCCGACACACACAGAGGATGCAGACTCACGTGTGAGAGAGAGACGCAGAATCGCCTCACACTCTTAGCAGAGCGTGGGGGAAGCATCTTATAAATAGTGTCACACGTATAGAAACACACACACTCACAGATTTACATATTTTCACACACTTACACTACCCCGAACAAGCCCTACTCTACACAAACACACAACTACACAATACACAAAAACATCACACACACACACACACACACACACACAGACACACACACACACACATGCACACAGAGTCAGAGGAACATGCCCAAGAGACAGGGAGGGTGTGAGAAAGACAAGAGGCAGACAGAGAGAAAAGACCAGTGGAAAAAAGAAGGAGTCGTAGCGAGACAGGGAGGGGAAATTCCTCACGATTTTGAATTCCCTCACTCCCGATGTGTTCATATATCTGAGCTCTGAAAGAGCGGAGACGATGCAAGTCACAATCAAGACCGGGGGGGGGGGGGGGAAGCGAGAACTAGCGAGAAGATCCTAGATCTTTGAGTCGACATAGCCTTCGCTATGAATTTAGATTGTAAATGATGGGAGGGAGCGTCTTAAGGCAAAACTGACTGTCCAACATGCGAAACGCTGATCGGGAGAAACCTCAACCAGTGGAAAGGTCATTTCTGGCCACCATTCTTTTTTTAAATTTGTTTATGTTTTTATTTTTTGCTGGTTGTCTTATTCAATGATCATAGAGCACATATATATCCCAGAATGCCCTTCTCTACAGACGGCACGTGCCATCATGCCTGTTAGACGTCGGAGAGGAGGAGGAGGGGGGGGGGGGGTCATCGTTTTGCACTGCATCTACAGTATTCATGCTTAGACGTCCCTTATCTATATCTGTGTAATGTCTCTTTTTATTTGCACACCAGACTAGAGCTTTGTATTCTATTTTTTAAACATTTACAGAATTATTTTTGTCATATTTCTGTAAAGCGTGTTCATGTGTGCGTATGGACCAAAACGTGAGGGTGAGGCTGCGTGGGGGAAAAAAAAACAAAACAAAAAGACAAAAAACGGGGGGGCCTTTGCCTGGGTGATATTCACCGAGACGAAGCGGGAAGGATGTCAGACCGGAGCGGTTATACCAGTATATTAAGGAAAACCTCGTGCCAAGTGTTCATGTTGTTCTTCACCTTAGACCATTTATATGCAGTAGAAACCACGGAGCTCCTTCTATTGGCGAGTGTTGGCTTTACAGAACCGGGACACGGACATCGGAAGCGTTCGGCAGCCTGGACTCTTGATCTAGAAGCCTGGTGCAGACGGACGGAGAGACAAAACACCAGATGTCGGGTTTAGAACTGAGTGGCCTTATAGGGGAACGTGTCGTACATTTCCATTTTTTTTAAATCATTCCTCATCGTCAAGTCTGCCAAAACGGCCGGAGGAGAACGTGTATGGAGAGGTTCATTGAAGGCTCGTCCACAATATTGACATATAGTGGTGTGTGATTGCGCGCGTGTGTGTGTGTTTGTGTGGGAGTGCGAGAGAGAGAGAGAGAGCGATCAAGAGGGAGTGTGTGGGCGTTGGCGCGCACATCGATTTGTACAGTGTGTTTGTATAGATGTGTGAATGGCTGTGTGCGTATGGGAAGCATATACATGCAGCGCCCCACTTGTATGCATGTCCGTGTGTATACAGTATGTGTGTGTGCATGTCTGTGTGTGTCTACGTGCGCGAGTGTGCGTTTCAGTATATGTCCATATCATTTCTCTCACAATCCTGTTACAATACTTTTATACCTCTGGTAGGACTGTATCCTGTATTATTGTGTCTTTGAATTTAGGAAAATCCAATGTTTATCTTATTGTACTGTTCTTCGTAGCAGAGAAAACTGTTCAAAAGATGTACAACGAACGTTATCAAACTCTCATTTTTTAATTTCATTATCTTCAATATTTTTTAAAAATGGTATGTAATTATTTTTCCACAGTATTACATAAATAAAAGCACTGTTTTTTATAAAAAGAGAACTTTGTGGTCTTTTGGGGGGATGGTTTTACTGGAGCTGATCATTATTTTGCAAGCACACCTTTTCACATAGTAGGCTAAATGCAGGGGGAATGGAAGCTACATTATAAGTACATGTGTCATATTGCTTATATGCAGAGGTGTAATGGAGAGTAAAACCATCTTAACTAATTTTACCCACATTCCTTTATTATGTAAATTCATAGTAGACATAATAAGTAGTATCAAACTGATGTTGGTTACATGAGGATAGGGTCTTTTAAGGGGAAAAATGCAGGAGTTAATGCTTTACTGAAAAAATAAGATTTTTTCTATTGGTGGTTGTTGCCACATGTTGATCATTGACCGGAGGTGCTATACAAATAAAGTTTATTATTATTATATTATTATTTTAATATATAGTTTATCCTCCTTTTTCTTTACCAGTGTCATTGCTGATACACTTGTCATTATACTTTAAACCGATAGGTGGCAGACACGCATCTACACACACTGCGCTCCAAAAACCACAAAAGAAGAAACCCCTCTACGTCATTGGCCAGAGGTTGTCTGACAGCCAAGATGGCGGCCACAATGTTGAGGTCGCTTACTAAACTAGGACGTCCTTCAACAAATTTGTTATTAAATAGTAATTTGGTGAGCCCCGGGTGTACTGTCCTGCAAAACAGGTAAGATGGTAAATATATTAAGGTGACGCGTCATGCGACTGTTTGTATTTCAAGCTCTGTTAGCTAACGGACCACAGAAATATCATGCACACGAAACGGCTAACGTTAGCATAATGCTAATAAGCCGACTTTGTCAGGCTTCATAATAACGTTAGTTATCCCGGGCAGTTTGTACTTTCTCTCATTTTCAAAAGTGTTATGTTTTCATAAGTCATGCATACAACCAGCTAGCTATGCCAGTCTAAATAGCGGTCTTATATGTCAGGATATATCAGTTATCTTGTTGTCTAGTCGTTAGCTAGTAGACTCCGGTTACCCAACGTGTGACAGTGTTTACCATTCTGACGCTGTCTGGCATCTTCTCGGCCCATTATAAGCTCAAGGTGATTGGCATATTTCACAAGTATTATAAATTACATCAAATCAGCAACAGGTAGAGAGGTTTGGGACTAAACCGCAATGTTTTACCAACATAGCAGAATAAACAGGGAGTCTGCAGGTCCTGAAAAAGCCTCAGAATATCTATCTGAATTAAGCGTTAGGGGCTTTTAAAAGGGCGTGGAGTGAAGTCAATTTCTTTCAAATTTTTTTTTTTTTTTTTTTTTTAAATTTGCAGATACCCTGTTATACCAGCAGTGCCCAAATCTCTGCTCCTCTTGCTTCTCACACCACACACGTCAAATCTGCTTATCAGCGGTCAGGTTGGCAGGCACAGTGTAGCGCCATGCCCAAATGCCAGTCATGACAAAATGAGATTAAAGCCTCTTTGGCCACATGTGATTAGCCTGATTGACACCTACTTGTGTCGCATACATGCTGAGTAATGAGTTAGCCCTAGTATACTAGCTACGCATCTATCATTTGATCAATGAATTGCCTGAGAGGCAGAAGTCCCATTGACACACCTTGTTTTTAAATGCTTCTGTCCCTGCGTGGGTTCTTGCAGGCAGAAGCAATGGCAGCCAGATGTGGAGTGGACGGAGCAGTTTGCTGGGGCAGTGATGTATCCCACCGCCATCAATGAGAAATGGTCCCCACCACCATGGAACGGTACCAGCCATCCACACAGTCACAGTTTTTAAGGCTGCCAGTTGAAGGATTTCTGTTCTCCCTTGACCTCCACCTTGGAATCTGTGAAAGCATTCTAGATATTTGGAGAAATCAAGCCTAGTTTGTGTGTGCTTGGGAATGTGTCAAATGAGTTTGATCCTATACAGCACACCAGCTTTCATGCTTGAGTATTTGCTTGTATGTAAACATTTGACGACTTAAACTATGCATTCATGGTAACAGATTTGAGGATATGTAATGTGTGTCTATACAAACCTCTGTAGGTGCTGCAGACTCTTTTTGTGGCTTTGCACACAAATCAAGCTTTATTCTAAACATTGTTCCAAACCAGACCCGGTTGTCATAGCCTGCTTGTCCCAGATCTGGTCTGGAGTGCCTGAACACATAGTTGTGTGATCTTTTTTGATTCACAGTGGGGCCAAAATGAGCACTAAGGCTTCGTTCCCACTGCAGCTGAGTGTCCCAATTCAGATTTTTTTTTCCCCCCTCACATGTGACACAGATCTGATGTGTCCTAATCAGTGTGTGAACAGCAAAAAAATGTGTGGTGCAAAATCAGATCCCAAGGCGTGCAACCAAAATGGGACTTGTATTTGAACGCTTAAATTGGAAATTGTCAGCGTTGCAGTGACTATAAATAAATCTTAGGTCATTCAACTCACTACCTTGTCAGAATTTTAGCTGTTATGGCAGTTTGGCTGAGCCAGCATTAGAATGAAGGGCAATGAGACACAACAGTGGAAAGAAAGCCAAATGGCCGACTTGATCAGTATTTAGGGTGAACCGTCAAAACTCTGCACATACTGTAACTGAAATGTGTTGAAAAAACCCGCTGTGACGGCTTTTGTTTTTGTTTCTCTGCACACCACTCTGTCTTTTCGATATTGCTGTCAGTTCATATTGGTAATAGGACGATTTTGAAAAAATATCTAATTGCGATTATTTTGACTGATATTGCAATTGCGATATGATTTGCGATATTAGAGGGAATGATAATTTTTACACCATTATTCTCATTTTCATTGAAAAACGTATTAAAATGATTATGGTGTGATTTTTGCAGGGATCTGTACCAAACAAAGATGTTTTCTTAAGTCTGTAGAATATGATGTGTAGGCCAGGACATCTCTGCAGCACGACAATATTTAATTTAAAATGGTATTTTTTGCCGTTAACAAATATTGAAACTCCTGCGATTTGAAAATTGCAGTTGGCCATATTGCGATTTCGATAAAATTTCGATTAATTGTTCAGCCCTAATTGGTATCAGATATGAGTTAAGTCCTAGAATAGATATGAATAGTCATCCACAGAAATCAGATATGTGAAGCAATTCAGAATTGAGGATAAAGGTCTGTGGTGTAAAAGAAGCCTCAGATGCCGTTGTAAACCCAGCTCTTTGCTCAGAAAGTCCCTTTATTCCCCTAATCCTCCCCTCTATTATTTCTTTCTTCCTGCAGACAAAGATCCTCCCGCGGACAAGGAGGTGTCCAACCTGACCATCAACTTTGGCCCCCAGCACCCCGCGGCTCACGGTGTGCTGCGTCTGGTGATGGAGCTCAGCGGAGAGTCTGTCAAGAAGTGTGACCCCCACATCGGCCTGCTGCACCGCGGCACCGAGAAACTCATCGAGTACAAGACCTACCTGCAGGTATTAAACCGTTTACACAACTGTCCTTAAATGCTGTATGGCTATATTACTTTATCCCTTACCCTACATCCCTGAGATAATGGTAAAATTAGCCTTTGTGTATGTATGTATCGGAGGGTGTGAGATCTGCTTGGAACTAGACGAGGCATTGGTGCTACCCTGGATTTGAACCCAGCATCACAACTGAATAATGGTGTTGTACTGGAAACATGTCAACATCATGTTTAAATTGCAGCACAGCCTATTGCAAAATGCTCGTTTTCATTGTGTTCAGAGCAACAGCATACTGCTGCTCAGTAGAGAATGGATACTAAATGAGCTGGCTTGTCCTGCTAACCGGTGGAGAACTGTGCCCAAAAACTCCATGCCACAGGATAATGGGGATAGAAGCCCACTCAAGACAAAAATGAAACTCTTTCGGCCTCAATTGACGAAAGATAACTTAAAAAAAAGTCAGACAAGGACGTGTGTTGCATAACTCCTGACGTCTCTTGACCACAGCATCTCACTTCCCCTTTCTTTTGCGTCTCAGGCTCTGCCCTACTTTGACCGCCTGGACTACGTATCCATGATGTGCAACGAGCAGGCCTACTCTCTGGCCGTGGAGAAGCTGCTCAACATCCAGGCTCCGCCCCGCGCGCAGTGGATCAGAGGTACAGGGACACAAGATGGAACCAGAAATAGAGTTTTTGTTTCTTTATTTCGGTGGTTAAATTAGTCTTTAAATTCTGATTCCAGGTAGCATTAAAAAGGTCTTCAAAGTCTTAAATCTGGCTTTCTGAAACCTGCTGATACCCCATAACACTGTCCCAATTAACGCCCACCTAGTGCCAAATGCCGGTAAAATTCGTCTTTGGCAGATAACTAAATAAAGGTCACTGGCCGGTGACATTTTGTGATGATAACATATCACTTCAAAATGCTCTCTTGTAATTTGAATTAGTGCGCTTCATGATGAATTATGACCATGCTCCTTTGTGTCGAAGTAAGCAAGTACCTGATTCTATACATAAAATGGCATTGAAAACAGGTAGGGCAACACATTTCTGAGCCAAAAAGTTGATTTCAGACGCTGAAAGGTGGACACATATCTCACTGTGATTGTGAATGAATAGTAGACTTGAGCTGCTTGAAGGAGTCTTGATGAATGCTACTGATTTGAATTGTGTTTGGAATGTTGCCACATCCAAGCACACAGCTGGCTGTTAATCAATGGCTCCAGTCTGCTGTGATGGATGCCATGTGTACCTCTGGACCGTGCGGGGCAGCTGGTGGTCACATTGTTTTATTGCCTTATATGAGGTAAATGTTAGCTGTGTTTAAGCAGCCAGTCAACACAGTGGTTGGACGTGTTCTGTGCTGTGTTTGTAGTGCTGTACGGAGAGCTGACTCGCATCCTGAACCACATCATGGCCATCACCACACACGCCCTGGACATCGGTGCCATGACCCCCTTCTTCTGGATGTTCGAGGAGAGAGAGAAGGTCAGGAGCGCTGCTGCACACTGTTGTGTTCGTCTTTTGTAATGCAAATCGCCCCTGGGATCGATCCGTCCTTCTTCCCTCCCTTCCTTCTTTACTTTGGAGTCACATACAAGGTCTTGATACCGTTGACCACCGCCATTTTACTGCCTAACCAGGTCAAAACTGTTTGTAGTATTAGTTCGCCCTCAGCCAGAAGGCCAGTTCAGTGACCTCCTCTTACCTCAAAGGTTATCTGATATTTGCTCTCTATTATGAACGGAGACATTTGAGTTAATACCTCATTCCCAAACGCAAGATAGAGTGCCACTAACCATGCAGCGGAAAGTCATTTTACCGTCTACTACTGTCAGGTGTGAAGCCCTCTAACTGTCTGACCGTCCTTCCTTCTCAGATGTTTGAGTTTTATGAGCGAGTGTCTGGAGCCAGGATGCACGCCGCCTATGTCAGACCCGGTGGCGTTCACCAGGTAGGGAGTGGACTGAGTGATGCTGTTCTCACGTCTGTGGGTTTGACGTTGTATGCAGGTCACTGCATCAGTTAGATTGTGATGAAAATGAGAAGGTATGTATGCTGAAACTACATCTTGCTAGGGTATTTGTAAGACCTGTGATGATGATGATGATAGACCCTATGATGATTATAGAAGTGCTGATGATCTTAACTTTGTTGCAGGATATGCCCCTAGGTCTGATGGACGACATCTATGAGTGGTGCAAGAATTTCTCCATCAGAATCGATGAGGTGGAAGAGGTGAGCGGTTGTCTTTTCATTATTTGTAATCTCCCTGAGTTCTTAAAACAATACGGGTGGTGTGAAGGATGTGGTGTAGATGTGATCAGTAGATTTGACAATCTGTTGGTTTTCCTTTGGCCAGATGTTGACCAACAACCGTATCTGGAAGAACCGCACCGTGGACATCGGGGTGGTTAAGGCTGAAGATGCCCTCAACTATGGCTTCAGGTAACGCACTGATGAAAACTTTTAGGCCCTTTCCTCTGCTCAGGCTCTCCCCCCTGCTGTCTTTTGCTCACTTGCTCTCTCCCTGGAAGTCATGGAATTTAAACATTTTGTTCTCTAGGACTTCAAAAAAATGACTGTGAATGGCCGGAAACTGCGGGAAATGTCTTGGAAATGTGTTCGTTTAATTTTTTCAGCTGGTAGATGTAATATCTTTTGAAGGAATAAGAGCTTAAATGTCAAATTTCGTGAAAATATGATTGTAAATTCCCAATTGTTGCCAGCCAAAACAAGACTTTTGGCTTTTGAAATGCCCCACATTTCAAAAGCTTCTCAACAAAAGCAACGTTTGAACATTTGCTGACACAAGTGTTGTGTCGATGTAAATTTTGTGATGTCCCAAGGAGTTCGATGAGCAGAAATGTGTAGGAACCCTGATACTTATCGCCTCTCTCCTCGTCCCTCCATCAGCGGCGTGATGCTGAGAGGGTCGGGCATCAAGTGGGACCTGAGGAAGTCCCAGCCGTACGACAAGTACGACGAGGTGGAGTTCGACGTCCCCATCGGAAGCAAGGGTGACTGCTATGACAGGTGAGAATGTTGCAAATGCCCATCTTTTATTTTTATTTTACGACCCCCTTTTGTAAGCATGAATATCGAGCCAGTTTCTCAAGGATGTTTCGCTGCTGCCTGCAGTTGGAAAGATCACTGGGTGCACCGTGTATCTTGATTGTTCATTTGGAACTCTTTTTTTTTTATGCTGCAGTTGCCTCACAGAGGAAATTACAGTTTTCTAAAATCAAACACAACTAACAGATCATCATATTTATTTATAAAACGGATAGTTCCTCATTTCTGATGAGTCACATTCAAAGCTGATATAAAATATTTGTTAAACACACAGTTTTGACCACATCTCAGTTAATTCAGATATGTGTAAACTGAAAATCAGGTCAACGTGGTTTAGCCACTGATAAAGAACTATATTGCTCTACATTGCTATATTATTGATTTGAAAAATAGCTGAATCATGCCTAAAACTGCCTTAGCTGCTCTAAAATCACTGTAAATTTTGATTTTGCTTACTACTCAAGTGAAGCTGTTACAGATGGTAGGGATGCACCGATCAGGTTTTTAGGCCCAAATCCCATTATGGGTTTTGTAACGGTGTGATGGGCTCACTGATCTGATCGGCAATTGAAATGATGCAACATACAATAATCAAAAACTTTCAAAGCTCTGTGTTCAGACAAGAGTGAAATGCATTGACTAAGTCTCTCTCTGAAATTACAAACAGCAAAGCCACTTAAAGAATGGATAGGCCCATTCTCTATTAAAAAAACAATAAATACTGTACTGTCAAATGGCACATCAGCGTAAATAACAAATGTAGGCCTATAATGTGATGGGGCAGTTGAAAAGGTGATCGGCCGATGACCAATTAGGAATGACTATTGGCCAATTATGATTGGTGGCCGATTTATAGGGGCATCGCTAACAGATAGTAGTAGCAGCATCAAGTTTAATGGTATTTTCTGTGTGTGTGTGGTCCAGGTATCTGTGCAGAGTGGAGGAGATGAGGCAGTGCCTGAGGATCATGCTCCAGGCGCTCAACAAGATGCCCGAAGGAGAGATTAAGGTGGACGATGCCAAGGTGGCCCCGCCCAAGAGGTCCGAGATGAAGGTGAGACTAACGGGAAGAGCATCGTTTTTGGCCCTCCCTCCTCCCCATACCTCCCTCACCACCCTTTGGTTTCCCTCTTCTTCTTTTATTCTTTTCAGTCTAATTCAGCAAAATTTGACTTCCTTTTTTTTTTTTTTACCACGCACTTTATCAGTGTGTTTTAGCACTTCTGTGTTTAATGTGTGCAGTTAAATTAAATTTTGTATGATATCACTAATTCGTTTTTTCACCATCCTCTTTACAGAATTGGGGCAATCCTGTAAAATGCGCTTAAGACTGATTAAACTTGAAGTTGTAGTTTGTCCAGCCTTAAGGCATGAGTTCACTGCTGATTTAATGTTACAACTGCATGAAAACTGTATAAATAGCAGTGGTTATTCATTGTCCATTGTGAAATTGTAAGCTACATTTGAATTAACATGCTTAGACACAACCACCTCTTATTTCTGTGTGCATAAACTGCCAGATGTGCAACACGTCATTGGTATGCGCTTCAAACATCTTTTTTGTGCTCCCCATGCTAGATGTCTATGGAGTCTCTGATCCACCACTTTAAACTGTACACAGAGGGCTACCAGGTCCCACCTGGGGCCACATACACAGCCGTGGAGGCACCCAAGGTGAGGCCACCCATCCAACTTAATCAGTTGTGATTTATTGTGTGTATAATTTTTGGAAAGGATACATAGAACTCACATTCACCTCGAAGTTCTAGAATTACACTCACCGAGCACTTTATTAGGAACACCTGTACACCTGCTTATTCATGCAATTATCCTATCAGCCAATCATGTGGCAGCAGTGCAGTGCATAAGAGCATGCAGATACAGGTCAGCAGCTTCAGTTAATGTTCACATCAAACATCAGAATGGGGAAAAAATGTGATCTCAGTGACTTTGACCGTGGCGTGGTTGTTGGTGCCACACAGGCTGGTTTGAGTATTACTGAAACTGCTAATCTCCTGGGATTTTTTACGCACAGCAGTCTCTAGAGGTTATACAGAATGGTGCGAAAAACAAAAAAACATCCAGTAAGCGGCAGTTCTGCGAATGGAAACGCCTTGTTGATGAGAGCGGTCAGAGGAGAATGATCAGACTGGTTGGAGCTGACAGAAAGGCTTCAGTAACTCAGATAACCTCTTTACAACTGTGGTGAGCAGAAAAGCATCTCAGAACGCACAACACATCGAACCTTGAGACAGGTGTCGCTTTGGTAGCCAGTGTTAGTATAGTGTTCCTAATAAAGTGCTCAGTGAGTGTGTATATCTGAAATTGTTTGCCTTTCTGCTGTTTTCTTTTCACCGGCCCCATAGGTATAATGATGTGTAGATGCTCAGATAGATTCCTGGGCTGTCGATAAAGTCTACCATTTGAAACTAGCAAACAAAAACTCCCACTTGCTTTTGAAATGCGGGACTCTGTAGATCCTCAGTGCACAGATGTGGGTGTGAGTCTTCTGAAATTCGCATTCCCTTTAATTGGGATGCCTTTTCCAGGCCTTGAGGGACTTTCTTGTCGTTGTTATGTAACCTGCTTGCTTGTTGTGTATATTTGTGTGTGTGTGTGTGTGTGTGTCTGTCTGTCGCTTCCAGGGAGAGTTCGGTGTTTATCTGGTCTCGGACGGCTCCAGCAGACCCTACCGCTGCAAGATCAAAGCTCCCGGATTCGCTCACTTGGTACGCAGCTTAAACTTCACAAGACGCCGTGAATTATTAAACACACCAGCCATTAATTATTCAGTCCGTTTAACGGCTCCTCCTTAAGGCTACTTTTAGTTAATTAAGCACATTTTATAAAGTACTATAGAACCATTTTTAAAAGCACACAGAAGCCCTCCCCTTCCTCCTTCCTGCTCATCCTGGCTCATGGGTGCATGAATTGCTGTTTAAGGTAGTCATTTGAATTTTGGTCTTCAAGGCTAAATGTCTTTAAAGTTGCAAAAACAAACTATTAGATTAGTTTGTAGCATGAACTTTAGGCTATAACCTCATGAATTATGAATATTCACTTTTATAAGAGCATGGCCTTTTTACATAATGTGAGTAACGCCAGTTTTCTGTTATTTTGAATGTTAATAAATGTGTTTCTTCTTCCTAGGCCGGTCTGGATAAAATGGCCAGGGGACACATGCTAGCCGATGTGGTGGCCATTATTGGTAAGAAACTGATTATTGTCTTTTTAAAGTGCAAGAAACCAGCTTCTAAATGGCAAAAAACTCTGATCTGTAAGTGTTGTAACAATGTGAATGTTGGTATGTGTATTAAGTTGTATTTTAATTCGTCTTTTCGTCTTCTTTTCTCATGACAGGTACACAGGACATCGTGTTTGGCGAGGTTGACCGTTAACCGTTAATGAAGCTGCTAATAATGTATCGGTTCCATATTGAAGAAGAGAACTCATCCTCTCCTCCATCTGTTTGTCAGGTTCTGTTCCTATTCACTATCTGTAGTGAGGCTTTTGACAGATGACTCCGCTCATAATCATTGATGTACAATGCCTAAATACACCTAATAAATATTTTATCACCGAACTGCAAGGTAGTATGTGTTTTTTTTTCACAGTCAGATTTGGATAGGCTGAATTGGAGGGTTCATGAAACGGTAAAGGCAGATTGCCTGCTTATTTTGAACGCTGCATTTCCTCAAACTCTCTCAAAACATGTGAGAAGATCAAGTGTCAAAAATGACAAGACCAAAGCCTAGATAATGTGGGTCCTTCCTCTGGCTTGGTGTTGAAAGGGGAGTGGTCTAATGAGATCTGAGACAAATGGACTGAGAGCTCAGACCACAACTTCCCCTCTGACTGCGAGGGTATGCAATACTTGAATCTTCACCAGAGCTCAGAGGCAAGCCACCCACAAAACGTCTTTCTCGCCCTGCGCTGCAGTCCGCCGCCAGCCAGATAAGCCCACTAGTCTGTGATCCGTGTTTCGAGTTTTCTGTTACCGCGGCCATGTGGGGCAGAAGCCCGTTACTCTTGGCTGTTCCTCTATGGATGAGTTTTGGAAGTGTCGGTGAGTAGTGACTTCTACTTGGGACGAACCTTTAGGTTTCTCTATCGCTCTGGGCCTTGGGAGTTTGGAAAAGTCATCTAGTTGAGATATGTTTGAGATATGGTTAACCAGGGTGACTAGGAGAAACATAAGGGGTTTTTGATTTGATAACCTTGATTTCCAAACAATTAAACCATTTTAACTGGTTTCTTAGAGTTATGGTAAACTGAATTCTACTTTTAAAATTACATTTCTTGTATACTGCAACCCATAAACATAAAAAAAAGTTCAACATTTAAGGCCTGTTTGCCACGTAGAGGTCGTCAAAAGAACCAAGATAAAAATGATTTTCGGAAAATACTGATACTTGATGTTTGCTGGCTGTGTGCGTCTATTTAGAGCAGTGAGGTTTGCTGACATCTGGGCCTTTTTCACTGTAAGCGTAGGTCGCAGTAATGAAGTCACCACATAACAGTTCCTGTGAAAGGAGAAGCCGACCCTGTTGGCTACGTACTTGCTGCTTTTATGAGAAGTGGCATAGACGCTGGTTTACGCGGCGACGTTATTAACTCCCCTATCTGACTGCACACACACATCGACTTGGACAAAAGACAGATTCTGGATTGGTTTCAAATATCAGCTGAGGTGACGTTTGAGCATTCTCAAAAGTCAGGGCAAAGCACTTCTGAGATGAGATAAATCAATTCTACTTTCTGGATGAGCCTAGATATTAGACATACACTTACATAGACATGTATTTTTAACAGTAGAAAGGTGAATGAATATTGGGGTCTAAGAGAAGGCCAAGAAGCCACTGAAGTGGTGTAAATGGTGTAAAAGGCCAAGGCAGAATCAATTCACTACTGTTTTGAATTTTAGAATTGAAATATCTCAAGGTTTCAGAATTCCCATGATGTTTCCTACACCCACTCTCTGTACCAACCAGTGTTAGATTTAGAAAATAGTGGTTGTAATTGTATATATCTCCTTCAATTAGCCTTCTCTTACACCCCCAAATCCACTGAACTGTACATATCACTCTACATCCATCACTATTGCAACCTGGCATACACCGTGATTATAGGTGAATTAGAAGTGAGAAACAAGTGTGCACTTATTTATGTGCACATTTAAATCACAAAAAAGGAAAAGAAATTAAGTTTCACAAGTTGCGAAATGCGAGTGCGTCAGGAGTTCTGCATTGTTAGCGCTCATTGTTCTCAGTATGGAATACATTTCAAATGAGTGGGTGCATATTGGGTAATATGTTGGGACACGCAGAGAGCTATTAGTCAAGCATCGACATCATACTATTAGCTATTTTAGGAGGTTTATAAAGTGTTTGCAATTTCCTTTGAGCCCGTGTCAGATATAAGATGCGGAAACCAAAGGAGATGGTCCTGTAGATAGCGCACCACAGTTTTGGTCTCCCATACAAGAGACAACATGTAGAACTGAAAAGGAAACATTTTTAAAGATGTCTGCCTTAATATGGTTTGACGTACTCTTGACTCTATTTGTCCCTCCAAATAAGTCCATTAACGGCTCTGATTACATGTAAATATTAAAAATATGGGAATGATATGCAGTGGCCAAGAAAGGCCATACATGATTTAAAAGACATGATCCACTGATTTGAGTCATCGTTTGCTCTTCCTACAAATCCGTTGTGCAGGAATTTCGCTGGAACTTTCCTGCTCTGGTTAATGTAATCAACACAAACCTGGTTTCAGCACTGAGGTATAATGAGATATCACCCACTTAACCGCATCTACCCAAGAATATGAGGAAGCAAGTAGAGATGGTTTCCTAATCAACATTTTCAACTTAGACCACACTGATAAGCCTGTAAGATAAGGAGAAATATATTGGCACCCATCCTCTATTCTGTATAGGGGAGAATGGGGTAGGTTGAGCCGGTGGGTAAGAGCCACCCCTTGTATCGAGGCAACTGTACACAAAATGAATCATGCGATCACAGATTTAGGAAGGGTAATTCATTTCTCTGAATATGTGATGGAGGAGAGCGTATGGAGAAAGTGGTAAAGTGATTTCATCATTGTAAAGATGTCTTGATACTTGTATCTAAATGGAAACAGCTTGGAAACGTTTGAGGCTTTATTATGTAATAGTTGAAAGCATTATATTGTTCAATATGAGGCCACAAACGGCATAACTGTGGGCCTGATTTGCTCTGTGAAGTTTGTTCAAAATAATAGTTACGGGGTAAAATGTTTCATTAGTCCTGGCGCAGTGTGTTGAAAAGACATTTTTAAAAAATAAAAAAAAATTCAAGGAATAATCACCATGATTTGTTGAAATAAAAAGTCAAGTTGTAAGAATGTGATGGAACAAGAAATGAAGAGTTTAATTCCAAAATGAGATATTCACCATTAGGAAAACACTGACACCAACTTTTGTGGCATACTTTTAAAATTGTATTGCGTATAGAAAGCTTTTATTTCCGTTTCCCAACAGCCTTGAATATACAAAGCAATTATTGTTTGAAATAAATACACATTTTTTAAATTTATGTTAGGTTGTTTTGTTTGTGATAAATGTATGAGATGTCATGTTTTGTGTCTATATGGAAACTAACATAATATTATATAAAAATAATAATAATAAATACACATTTAACACAATAGCACAAACTGTAGATAGTGGCTAATCTTACCCCATTCTCCCCTATTTTTTTTATCTGATATTTACATTTAATTGTATACTATCACCAACATTTCTGTAGACCGTGTAACTACTATTCAAGATTATGCTTTAAGTTTACTTTGTAGACTGTGATTTCAAAGCATATGTAATGGATGCATTTGCTGTTGGTTTCACATCTGAAATGAAGAAATCCACTTTACTCAATCAAAGCCTGTTGCAAATGGCAATGAAACAACACTAATGTCATTGAAAACAGACATGGTCATGATATAGGTTAATGTCATAAAACCTTTGGCTTTGTGCATTGCCCTAAAAGCAAAGAACAGACAAAAACGTGGATAAATTACAGGATACAGTAATGCAATAATTGTATAAGAGTTTAGGCAAGAAGGGCCTAGAGTCTGTTTTTACAACACCTAAATTTATTAGATGGTTATCACTACATTAACAACATATTTAGAAGTGCTATTATTAGACGGTGTGGTTTGGCTTCTAACAAAATGTCCCCCTGTGTTTCCTCAGCTGCTCTTGCAGAGCCTCAGATCTGTTACGTTCTGGACGGTATTCTGTTTCTGTACGGGATCATCCTGACAGCGCTCTACTGCAGACTCAAGGTACGCATGGTGTAAAGCTAGAAATGGACAAGAACTAATTTTTGCATATGTTTTTTTATATCTCAAAGTGGAATCCTTTTTATTTACACAGGCTGAGAAAAGACATAAATTAGAGGCCTAGAAAGACAATGGAGTTTCTGGTTTATAGTCTCTATCTGACAAAAATTCAGTTTGTCAGTTTTTGGATCGTTGTGGTAGGGGCTTGTCGTGTGGAAGCAGCTATTTATTGTGTTCATTTTTCTGTTCCTACAAAGCTATCATAAAAAAATAATCAGATACATCATTAATGCCCAGGTGTAAAATGGGGTGTCGTCAGCATAATAAAGCATAGTAAAGATTAAAAAAGGTAATAGAAAAGCAAAGAAGCTGTAAAAATATGTAATTCTGGGAATTTCACTTATTCACGTTGTCATACAGTATATCGACATATTTCTCAGTAATATTGACAGATTTAGATGATCTGAATTGTGCACAGTACTCGGTCATCATCATCTTCTCCTATAAGCTCCCTGTGTGTTTGTGAGAGGAGTAGAAGAGTAGGTGTGTTTCTACTGTAGTTAGCTTGAACGAAGATAAAAACTGGGAATGGAAAAAATAAAAATTCAGTAAAATAAATTAAGCATAAATTAAGTGAATAAAATGAATTAAGACTTCTTGACTATCAACGTGCTGAGAGTGAAGAGGAGAGTGAATCTTGACAGATCTATCAATATATTGTGGCCATCCAAAGACATTTTTCTGTCAGTATGTATATGAAACAGAAACTACTAGGCTGTTAACACCTGTTTATTCCTTTGTGAAGTTTTTAACTGTGTTTGGAAAAGTATTATACAAATACTACTACTACTACTACTACTACTACTAAAAATGACTACAAATGGTGATGCGTAGAGGTTTTCTAACTGTTCCTCTCTCACTTACAGCTCTGTAATGCTACGGAGGCCGAAACTGGAACAGAAAAGCCAAAGGCGGTGAGAAAAAACACACACACACATACACACACACACATTCACCTATATACACACACATATATACACACACACGGCCAATAAAAGACCTGTTGTATAATGCATGCAGAGTAACAAATACTCAAAGAAAGATGTATGCACGCACAGAACAAATTGGAGTTATTACAAACATTTCTTGGAGGCAGAGCAGCTTTGGTGGCAGAAATAATCTCAGTGGTTGAGTTAACCCTCTAGCTGACTGGATCACCTGACATTTTGTGACATGAGCACAATCTCTTAAAATGCAAATATGTGTCCTGTTGCACAGAAAGTGAGAGACTTACTTGTTCCCGTCATGAAAGGATTACGTGAAGTAGACGAGTAGAATTGGGAAGTAGTCTGACATTGAAATAATGCAATGGAAAATACGGGTATTGGGATGGTCAATGGGCATAAGCGTTTGCCCTCAACTCCGACGACCTGGGTTTGATTACCAGCTCACCCAAGAAGATTTCTACTCTGAGTGAAGTTTTAATGTTTAGCTAAAGTTTTTCTTATTTGACCACGACCAAAGCCTTTCCCTAACCTAAATTGTTTTAGTTGCCTAACCTTAACCAAAACCTTAACTGTAACCTTAACCAGTTGTTTTGCTTGGCTAAACTTAACCGTTAGAGGTGTCCAATTACTGCTATTGTCATGTCATCCGATTTGTGGTGGAGGAATGTAATCTTGACATAATTTCTGTCCACAACACATAGTCTGCATTTCAGAGTTCGTGCTCATCTCATGAAATTTTATGAGATCACATTAGTGATCTAGTATGGCTAGTTTATTGGTTTACCTCAACCAATACGTTTTTGCATGCCTCCAGAGCAGCTCCCTCTCTGAGACATGTTTGTATAACTAAAACTCCAATCAGCCCCATGATGCACACACACACACACACACACACACACACACACACACACACACACACACACACAGACACAGACACATTGCAGTAATCCTGGAGTGTGGGGCTTTCCAGCCCACATTAACTTTAAGTCTTGTAGAGTTCATCTTTCTTACACTTCCTCTTGATACAGAGTCTCTATGCAATGCATTCACTCACACATCCCGTTACGACCAAGTCCCAGAATAGACAGAAAGTCTGTCAGGCCACAAAGACATTTTTTTTTTTTTTTTTACAATTACTTTGTAGCTAATTCTGTTGTTTTATATCCCTGGCAGAAGGCTGAAGAGGGCATCTATACAGTGAGTAGTTGATGTTGTGAATGATGTGATGGAGAGGGAGAGAGAAGGGACAGAAGTGGGCAAATTCAGAAACCACATTATTCATAATATGTATGATATCTGCTGTCATTGTGCTGTAGTGTTGTTAATTTGGTTTCTGATTTTTTTTTCTGTGTTGATGTTAACAAGCTATGGAGTCAGGAGTGAAAGTCTTTCCTTTTTTATTGCTGATTGTTGTGTTATAGATTTGTGTGCTATACAAATATATATATGCAATACAAATAAAGTTATAATTTCCATTCATCAGTGTGTGATCTTCATCTCTCTCAGGGTTTGACTCCACACACCACGGACACATACGAGACCATTGGCCTGAAGAAGTGACTCGACGAGAGAAAAACAAAGAGACGTTTTCTTTTCCGATACCTTTTTAATATTTTGAATGTTGCATATCTTGCCCTGCTTAGGTTTTGAGAGAATGTGATGTGGGTTTTTTTTGCACCAGTGTTCATTTCCCTTTTGCTTTCTTAGAGGAGAAGTCTAGAAGGGACAGGGAAGTTGAGTCAAAAGAAGGGCAATTCTCAGTTTTTCTTAAATGTTCTCTCCTCTAATTGTATATTTTACTGCTCTGTTGCACATATTTTATTGCTGGATTTTATACGCAAACCTATTTTTGGTCATTTGAATGCTTCAGAGAATATGATATATTGTGATATCTTCTAATAAAGAGTGAGATGGATGGATGTTTGTGGTCCATCGCTCTGGCTTTTATGTATGTGCGTCTGCTATGTTTGAAGCTGGTTTCCGTGCCTCGATGCTAACTGGCCCAAACCTCCAACCACACACTGTCCAACTCACTTCCTCTTTGTAAACACCCGAAAAGCTCAGCAGTATGTGTGTGTGTGAGATAGAGAGAATGCATGTGTAGAATTGCTGCGTGTAGCATTTTAACATCAATAAATTATTATTAGACACAAAAAAAACAAGACTGCGTTTTTCTTTGCGTGCCACCAAGTTGGATTTTGAGGGAAATCTGCTGGATTGCTTTACAGCACAAAACAGGAGGAGGGCGCTGTTCTTCTAATGCTTTTTGGAGTTTCTCACAATGGCAAGAAAAAAAGAAAAAAAAATCACTTCCACCATGTTTAGGCTACATGTTTAAACAAAGATCCTCTTTGTGACAGGAGGCAACAGGGTTTATAGGAAATGTGGTCTTCAGTTTGAGAAACACTAGATAGAGTCTTCACCATGGTCTCATTTGTTTATGGTAATTATACCAAGGCAAGGTATCACAATTAATTTTACAATGACAGATGGATGTTTGAAAATGCAGCAGGGAGCACCTTTAAGTTCAGGTTCATATGCAGTGTTATATACAAACCACAGGATGGCAATGATGGAGTCATTTTGGTGCTACACACACACACACACTTCTCTCTCCCAGCAGAGAGAACTTTAAAGAAATAAACAAAGGATTCTTGTGAAGGTTTTTTTTTTTTCAACCTGCGTGAAAAAAACAAACACCCAAGCTGTGAGCCAGTCAGGGGAGACAGAGCAGTACTCTGCACACAGCCTGGCTCTTGTGGCTTCCTCACTGATACTAATAACCTATCTGTGTTCTTATCAAGTGAGACACGTTGTGGTGAGTGCATGGGAGTCAGATGTAAACAGCCACCTAGGATCTAAAGAACCTGGACATATTCACATATACAAGCCCTATTAAATGTTACATTTCCTTATTTAATGACTTTGTATATCTTCATCATGTAGTGGTATAAAAAGATAGATAAACCCCCAGTTATAAGGCAAACAACCATCAATATAAATTGCTTAAATTTTCAGAAAAACATGAATTCATGCAACCCTATATCCTCATAATTTACATCAGTTTGATATAACTTACTTATACAGTATATACTATGAATTTAGCTCATGAAGGTTTATCTCAGCCTGAAAAAATTGTATCTATTTATATACATTTAGCTCTATCTTGGTGTTCAGACTGATAATTAACATTTTAACATGTATCATGTAAAGGGGTTCCAGTAATGTGATTACTACTGGAAAAAAATCAGACTATAATCTATTACAGTTACTGTAAAAGACAGCAATTGTTATACAGATTTAATAAAAGAGGCAATTAGCCTACTTAAGGGAAATTTAGAAGGGAATAGGCATTTAGATTGTGAGCTTCTAGACACTACTTCTACACGTTTACAAAAAGGCTGATAATGGTTGTAGATGATGATAACACTGTTGGAATAAACTGTTCATGGTTCATTATGTGCTTATTGTATGTATTTTGGAGTTTTATTCCAGTGGATTTCATTGCTGATTAAAGTTTTAAGCATTAGTCATCTGAAAAAAACACTATAATATTCCTATAATAAACCTAAAGGCATTTATAGTGTGTCTGTGGCACTCAATAGTGATTTTAAGTCTTATTGTACTTATGGTGTTTTTTAAAATCTTCTATTGTGTCATTATACCTACTATTCATTTGGGATATTATTAGATTTTGAAATTTTTGCTGTGGTATTATAGGAAAATGTATTATAGGATTAATGTATTTTTTCCTGTGGGTGGATGAAGCCTTTATGTTTTGGCATCAGCCTGGATATTCCTTCTATTATAAGCCATAATACTTATGATCCTGCTTTACTTGCAGACTGTAAAAACTAGATCGCCATGCCTGTCTTTTCACCTGCCTCTCCTGTGAGCCAGAGCATGTAAAGACAGAGAAAATAACTGTCATGTTGCTTTTAACCAAACCGGAAAGGTGACTTTTGAGTTGTGTGTGTGTGTGTGTGTGTGTGTGTGTGTGTGTGTGTGTGTGTGAGTAATAGCGAACGAGAGAGAGAGAGCGAGAGAGAGAGAGAGAGAGAGAGAGAGAGAGAGAGAGCAATTGCGACAGGTGTATCTGAAACAGGTAAAGCTGCGCCTTTTTTTTTCTCCAGGGCAAACACCATGGCGTGTTCTTGACACACACTGACAAAACAACAAGAGACAAACACAAAGGATTTAAACTTATTACAAGGACTGAGTATTTTTCTTTTTCTTTTTACAGCTCTAAATCTTTTTTTTTAATTATTATTATTGCCTTGGAACGGATTTGGTCCCTCAAAAACTTCCAAGGATGATCCGGCCAGACGAGGCATGAGTCCGCCTCAGTGTTTCATGCTTTTCGTTGATTAACTTTAATCGGCCTTTGTACCAGGATACCATTGCCTCGACTGTTCCTCGGCCTGATGACCTTTATTCCAGCGGTGAAATCGTCCCGACTTGTGCGCAGTTGACTCTCTCTCTCCCGGGGATAATGACATCTCTGCTGAACACACTCTCTCTGTGTCTCTTAGTCCTCTGGATCTTTGGTAAGGAGGCTTTAAATGGATTCATGCCATAATTTATAGCATTACCCTAACCGAAAATCCCTGTCATTTTCTTATAGGGACTTGCAGTGTGTTTGCGGTACTTCATAGTGAGTTTATAGTGATCTTATCTTACTTTATGGTATTGTTTATCTCCTGATATCATTATAATATTCCTATAGTATTCCTATAATGTTCCTACAGGGACTTTAAGTGTCTATGGTGCTCAAAAATGAGATTATAGTGACCTATAATACTTGTTTATCTCCTATGGTATCACTATAATATTCTCATAATATTCCCATAGTAATCCTATAGTATTCCTACAGGAACTTTTAGGGAGTCTATGGTATTCAATAGTGAGTTTATAGTGACCTATAATACTTAAATCTTGTTTATCTCCTATGGTATCCTATAATATTTCTATAATATTCCTGCAGAGACTTTTAGGGTGTCTATGGTAGGAGTTCATAATGACCTATCATAGCCTACTTATCTCCTATAATATTTCTATAATATTTCTATAATATTCCTATAGCATTTCCATAATATACTTATTCATGTGTCTGGTAAGCAATAATAAGTTTATAGAGACCTTATCGTATTTAGGGTATTACTATCGTCTATTGTGTCACTATAACATTTCTATAGGAAATTATAGGCTACTAGGATTGCTATGGTTAATTTTTTAATTAGAATTTTAGCAAATGATTTGAATTTCTTTCTTGGGTCTGGCAAGGTTTGAATGGGAAATGAATGAGAAATAGATGCAAAAATGAAGGCAAGCAATGACATGCACAGAAATGACTTTTTCTGGCTTCTTTGATTATCACATAGCTTTCATATTTACTGTAGTTGGCCTATCCCGTGCATATTCATAAGCTTTGCACGCCCTGGGCCGGTGGCCAACTTTTCTCAAGGATAAGTCTTAGCTGGAACAGAGCTGAAACAGAAAACACTTGTGGTGCTGCTGTCTGATATTTCTGGAAAAACAGGTTGCTGTTGATCAATTTCCCGGCCTCCTGTCTGTGATTCAGAGTGACTGCATGGACCCTCCTAGTGTGTGTAGTGTGTGTGGGAGTGTGAAAGAGGTAGGCTGTGTGTTTGTGTCATAAATGTGTGTGTAAGCATGTGTGTGTGATGAATCTAATATGATGTGTATGCATGTATGTGTTTAATGTCTGTCTATTGTACTAGCCTATATCTTATACAATGTGCGTTAATACAATAGACAGTGTATTAGCCAGGCAGTCAGTTCATTAAGGGAAGTCAGTGAGCTTTAAATGCATAATATACATGTACACTATGTCAGAGAGAGAACAGTGTGGGAAAAGATGCTGTCCATCAATCCTATGGCCTACATAAAAGCAGGATGCTGTCTCACAGGCGGAGTGTTATTCCAATAATGTGGTACAGGCAGATTCCACGGTAGGCTTAAACCTCAGGTTGACGAACACACACACACACACACACACACACACACACACACACACACTCACCTCACATGGAAAAACACACCTGTCTGAAGAGTACACTCATAAAGTGTGATGGTAAGTGCATGAATCACATCCTACCTGCTGACATATCTGAACAGATCTTCCCACATCAGGTACAAAATGAGCCTCTGTGAGCTCCTCACTAATGATGATCTTGATCTTGGGTGTCACTATGGATGGTAGACAACCTGTCAGAATCACTAGAGTTTGAACATGAACGGTTTGACAGTGACATGTCAGTAGCCTACAGAGGAAAGTATGAATTTATGGTATATGGTAATTATTAATGACATGTAGCCTAACCTTATGGCAGAGCCTTTTATCATTTATTCCCTAAAATGTGATAGTAACTAATAATTAGCGACCAGTACAGTAATACTTAGAGCCCAGCCCATATAAACATGACCTAAGTGTTTAGAAAAAGTACTAGCTTAGCCTTGTGTTTGCATTAGTTTGGTAGTATTACTTAGAGTGGGAGCGTATCTATGTTCCCAGGGTCCTATGTTCTCCAATTCAATATTCTGTTAACACACATTAACCCTCCTATTGTGAAACTTGAAACGGGTCAAATTTGACCCGTTTCAAGTTAAAATATTTCAGAAATATTATCCTTTTTTTTTTTTATTGGAACAAGGCTTCAAAACAGCTATATAAACACAACAAAACCAATGGTTATCATTTTATTTGATTTTGAAGGTCTCTAACCCTAACCTAACCCTAACCCTAGAACTGGGGAACATAGGACCCTGGGAACATAGGACCCTTTGTCCCCATATGTTCCCATTATGTGCCATACAAATTTGGGGAACATAGGACTCTGGGAACATAGGAATGACTCCCTTAGAGCTCACATAAATGCAGCGTAAGTGTTTAGAAAAAGTACTATCTTAGCTTAGTTTGGTACTAATACCTAGAGTCCACATAAGCTAATTGTTTAGAAAATGTACTAGGTTAGCCCTTAGCCTTGTGTTAGCATTAGTTTGGTAGTGTTAGCATAGTGTGGTAGTAATAGAGCCCATATAAACAGGACCAAGTGTTTAGAAAAGGTATTACTTAGCCTTGTGTTAACAGTTTGGTAGTAATATAGAGCCCACTTAGCCTTGTGTTAACATTAGTTTGGTAGTAATACCTAGAGTCCACAACTGTGAGGTGTTTAGAAAAAAATACTAGGTTAGCCATGTGTTAACGTTTGGTATTAATACTTAGAGCCCACACAAACTGGGCCTGAGTGTGTATGGTAGGCAAGTGTAGCATGTCTACCAAATGCATTTAATAGGGGTGGTGAAGGTAGGAGTGTGTACAGGTAGAGACTCAACCAGCACAGTGTAGATGCTAGAGAAGAAGAGAGTAGGCCTATTACTAAAAAACAAAGTGGTAGCAGTGGGGCAGCAGGGTTGAGTCTGTAGTGTGTGGGTAGGCTAAAGAGGGAAGTGGAACCGCTGAGCCTTCTTGGGGTGTTGGGCCTAATTCAATGAAACAGTGACGGAGGGTGGCCACTTGATAACCACAATGACTTCCGCACACTCACTCATGCTGAAAGCTAGGGTAGGCAGCTGGTTAATGTTGCTGCCTGTCTTATGGTGCAGCTGTAGCTTTATGACGGTGTAGCCTGATGTTTTCTATGGTACTCATTTGCATGGTAGTATGTCATTATGTTAAACTCGGGCCTCTGGGATATGAATTATGGCACAAGGGATAGTAACACCTTATCCTGTGTATTGATAAGTGTTAGTTGCTATATAGTAAACACTACTTCTACTGTAATTTGATAGGTACTAGTGACTACTTTGGTTTAGTCATTTTTATGTTTTTCTAGACTCAATGCATTCAATTCTAGTGCTTTTTAAAAAAAAATCATTCCTAGTTTTTCACGTTTTTGTTATTACTGCACATATTTTTAATACTTGTCAATCGATGAGTCAAAACTAAATGTCGATCATACAACTGTAGGTTTCACTAGTCTGACTGAAAATGTTGATAGTCACATGGAATATCAAGTAGTTGTTGGAAAAACAACTCGTCCCTATACTCAGTAACAACGGCTAACTTTGGAACATTCACTCATGAAAACTGGAATAGCAACTAGGCTTTAATAAATACTTTCTAGTAGCAAATTCATAATAACTAGTAGAATTGGATTAGAGACTGGTAAAAAAAAAAGAAAATAAGCATTATTGATTATAAAAAAAAAAAAAACCATTTTGTTGTAGATAGCCTCTACCTGGATTCCTGTCATGTTGTAGATATCTAAATGTCACAATGGTATATCGTTCTGACTTGTTATAAATTATGACTTATATGAGTGGAATTTGTCACGAGTAAGGACAGAAAAGTGACTAGACAAAATTAAATTACTAGTAATTATAAAACCAGTACTACAGTATTTATTAAATTGTGACTTGTGAAAACCAAAAGGTGATTAATCATAACCAAATTAGTCACAAGTTCCTATTAAATTACAATACAGCAACTAGTGAAAAGTAAACAAAAAATACAGTAAGTACTGACATGCATTTTAAGGAATATATGATAAAAGGGCCTGCCATACGCACAGACTGAGACACTTTGGGGATAGAATTTGCTATTTCAAGTCAGTTACTCATGATTTAATGTAGTGTTTGGACTGATATCATTTACCATTTGGACTAATTCATTTGCTGAAATTCATTTTCCCAGCAAGCTGCTTTTGTTCAGTCTTAACAGGTTCATCGACATGAGGAAACTACACCTCTGAAAATATATCAGTCACCAGCAATATGAGCTCCACGCCAAGAGCAGCAATTATAATAATAAATACTAATAAACCGTGATGATGAATTGCGTCAGTCCAGAGTCCAGAGTTTGAAGTTGCATGGAGCTAAACGTGTTTTGCGTGACCAGAACTTTCACAAAACTTCAATTTCGATTTGTTTTAGCACTGCGCCAAGAGAAATATCACTCTGACATGCAAACAATTGTTCTAACTCTTGTTGTTTTTCATATTTAGCTTTAAATGTCATGACTGCCTATTCAATATGTGTGTGTGTGTGTGCACATCATGAGACTGCTGGAGGACAGGAGAAGATAAGATGACACATTACAGTTTGTCTACATCAAACAGATTAGTGAATTCGATCTGTAAACAGACAGAGACGAGGAGAAGGGAAGAAGACAGATTCGTGTCAGCTTTGGGTAATTGTGGTTTACGTTACAGTGTAGCAGTCTGAGACACACGACACATAGTGACTGAGTATGTGTGTGTGTGTGTGTGTTTGAGTGTGTGTGTGTGTGTGTGTGTATGTCTCCTGGGGCCTTGTGGAGTGTCTCCTTCCGTCCAGACCAGACACTGTGGAGTAACTTTCTGTGGGTTTGCCTTTGAAAACCTATCTAGAGCAACTAGTTAAGCGACATATCTTCACTCACTGTCTTCTCTCTCCTCCCTGTCATGTCTTCTTTCTCTTCTCTGTGTACTCTTTAAATTCCATCCCCCCCTCCTCTTGCCTTCAGATCTCATCTCGAATCTTTTTGCTCCTTCATCTCAAAGGATTGCAATCACATGAGTTCGGATTTTCTATAGTTCATTTTGCCGTCTGCTCTGTTATTTTGTCAAATCAGGGTTTAATACTTTTCAATCCCAGACCAAAACATTCTGTAATACAGTATATATCAATACGATATGAATATAGCCAAATGGGGACCCAACAGAAACAGACCCAAGACCTGACCCAGAAGTTTAAAAAACACTTTCTTAAAATTAATCCTTGCAGAATTTTCTCTGAATATATCTTTGCCTCTGCAAAATATTTATATGGTAATTGTTAGTACTGTTAGTATGTCTGGAGCTGGTAGAGATTCAGTATTTTTGGACAGTATTTCTAACCACTGGGCCACCCTCCCACCCAATAATTAGTAGTTTGATCATGGCAATGCAGCTAATTTCTGAGGAATCTGTGGATGGGAAAATCCTTAATGTGGAATCTTTCACTTAGTAGTGAAAACCTTTTTATTCGCGGAATTGTTTTTACCACCTTTTTTAGTCTGACATTAACCTTTATGACATAAATCCCAAGTATACATTGTGGTAAGCAGTGTCAAACGGATCTTTCAAGGTAAAAAAAAAACGTAAATTAAAGATACATTTCTGACAGTATAATTGATTTTTGTTTATATTGGCGGTTATTTACCTCATGATGATCACCAATTATTTATTTACCACTATATCACTGACTATCATGGTCTTCTAGTCATCATCCAACCAGCCAACTAAACATGCTTGATCACTCACCTGATATCTCTCTCTCTCTCTCTCTCTCTCTCTCTTTCTCTCTTTCTCTCTCTCTCTCTCTCTCTCTCTCTCTTTCTCTCTTTCTCTCTCTCTCTCTCTCTCTCCTACAGCAGTTACAGTGGTACAGGGAGACTTTGTGGAGCCGCCTCGCTCCCATTCCATGCGCTCCTTGGCAGAGGAGGAGACCGTCCTGCCCTGCCGCTACCAGTTAGACCCCGCGGACGAGGAGAAGAATGTGCTGGTGCAGGTCACCTGGTACAAGGACAGGCCCGATGGCACCAAGGAGCAGATCATCGCCGCACATAACACCGAAGGACAGACAAGTAAGTTGGGATAGTGGTCTAGCTCTACTGTGGTTCTAATAGGGATGGGATGATATATATCGAAATTCAATATATCGCGATACGAAAATGTGACAATACGTATTGTGGGGCAGAAAAATGAGTCGTGATATTGGCTCCATTTTATTCTGCTGTAGTAATCACAAATGAGACGGCTCGACCATCACAATTTCACAAACTCTCCATCCAAGTGATATTATTTGCAGAAGAAATCTCTCTCTTAATCCATTTGTTATCGTCACTCTTACATGCTCATTCTACACAGCAAATTTCCCAGTGTTAATAAAGTGTTTTTCAGTGACAAGTGTTGATTGGAGAGTTGTTTGTCCACTCAGAGAGCTGATCTGGCTCCTGGGGCGGCTGTTCAAAACTATCATGAGTGTTACAGTAAATTAAGTGATGGGTGTGAATTTAGCGCACAGTGTTGATTTTTGACACTCTCGGAGTTAAATTAACACTGACAAATTTGCAGTGTGGTCACAGGAATGCGACCCTGACCTTTGGCACTGCTTAGTTTTGGTTGCTTGTAATGTTTGGTGATCTAGGAATTGAAGCTTATTCTATTGTTGCACTTACTGTCAGGAATTCTGGGTAAGACTATGTGCTAAATGCCCAAAATGTAAATGTAATTTCAGACAAGAATGCAACTGAAACTGACAAAAGAAACCTTGAGGTCTGCTTTGTACTTTCTTGACTGATCTCTCTCTCTCTCTCTCTCTCTCTCTCTCTCTCTCTCTCTGTAGCGTCCGGGTTGTGGGCGAGCCGGGTGCGGTTCCGAGGCAGCGACCCCACCGCCGACTCGTCGCTGGTCATCATGAGCACGGAGCTTTCCGACGAGGGGAAGTACACCTGCCACATCAGCACCTTCCCCACCGGCAACTTTGAACGGCAGCTGTCACTCACTGTGTGGAGTGAGTCCCTCCCTCACTGCTCCACCATTTAATGACCATACTGTAGATTATCTCGGTGAAGTTTGGTGAAGATATGTTTTATGAGGATGAAAATTTATAGCGATGACAGTACATACTTAACATTAGAGATATCCATCCTTTTTTGTGTGTCCAAATTGCATAACTTGATTCAACTGAATTCTACTGGTTCATGAATTTTGACTTTTCCTAACATTTGTCAGAACTGCCATAATATGGACAATTAATAATAATGCAATAACTCACAAGAATAAGAAGAATGTAATAACTTAAGTTGCCACTATTATTATTTCATCATCAGTTAAAAACACGCCACCCCTTATAAGGTAATAATTGCTGGTTAATGTGATAATGTGATGTTATTCCATTATCTGGGAATTTATTACATTAACATGTTTTATTACATTTTCAATCCATATAGAAAGACATTTTATTACATTTTGACAAGTTATTACATTATCCAGCAGTTATTAGATTATCAGTTGCTACAGGTGTTTTTCAGCACATCACAAATGATTCATATATAATGATTAACCAGTGAAATTTGGGTTCTATGTTGCTTTACAATGACTTGATGAATAAGTTTTTATTCTATACATAAAGCATATTACTGACTAAAATATGAGGGGTCCAACTGACCTGTTGGCAGTTTTACTACGTAATACAAACTTGTCTGCTTAAGTGGTAATAAAGATCTTGATCACTGATAGTAGCAGTTAGACCTTATCAGCAGACTTTATTAATGACAGAAGTAGTTCAAAGTTCTCTTAATTCCTGTAGGCACAGATGACGCTAACTTCAGAGCCTGGATAAGTGTTTTACTGTTACATTAGTTGACTGTATGATACATCAGACTGCTATTGTTCCCAACTCCCTGACATCTTCCCACAGCGTTTCCCATCTCCTCCCTGGAGCCTGTGATTCTGCAGGAGGGCCAGTCCTACCGCCTGGCCGCCTCCTGCCGCTCTGTGGCCCGCCCGCCGCCCCGCCTCTCCTGGGACACCGACCTGAACGGCCAGTCCAACAACCGCACCTCCGACGGCGGGGCGGTCTCCTCCCACTTCTCCCTGCACCCGCTGAGGAGCATGAACGGGAAGAAGCTGGACTGTCTGGTGTGGCATCCGGCTCTGCAGCGGCCCCGCAGGATCAAAAACAGCCTGGTGGTGTACTGTGAGTAAAGGCTTAAGTTGGTCTTTTGGTCCATAAAACACTTGGACAAATATATACACACACACACATACCCAAAGATGGACACGAATAAACAGAACAAACAGAAATCTAAAAGACTATAGTGCACTGCAAAAAAAGTCCATCTCAACAAGTCATCTAGTCTCATATTTAGCCTTCTGCCAGTGAGGTGAGACAACTCCACTTGTTTCCAATGCAGTTTCACTTCTTTCAGGAATTGCCTTATGCTGACTGGTTTCAAGACACACACACTGCACTACTATCAAGAAAATGACACTTGATTCTACAAAAATCTTGAAACAAGTTGATTTGCATTGGAAACAAGTGAAATGATCAAACCCCAATGGCAGAGAGATTTTATGACTCAATAATAGACTTCTTAACAAGAAATGACTTGTTAAGATGAAGATTTCTTTGCAGTGTGTTTCCACCTCCAAAGCTTCACTTCCTGTTTTTATCATTGCCACCCACTTCAACAGTCACAACAGTCCACCACACCTACATCTAAAAGCCTGACATGTAAACACAATTTTAAATGTAAAAGCAGCTAATACATTTTCTCCTCGCCATCTTGATCCGCTGTTTGCTTTTTGTGTCTTTTGAGCTGCCCTAACCCTTTTTTTCACTCTCACTTCCACAAACTGAACCAAATTAAGTGAAAGTATTGTATCCCCCCCCCCAGTCCCTCCACATGCAGAGGTGTCTGGCTTCAACAAGGACTGGTACGTGGGTCTGGAGACAGCTGCCCTCAGGTGTGTGAGTGGAGGAAACCCCAAACCACAGAGTTTCACCTGGACCAGGTACAGGACCCGCCTCCCTCTCTGGCTGTCTGGATGACTGGGTGACTAACTGTCTGATGTGTCAGGTCACTGTTGCTGTTCTCATAACTTCATTAGTGATTTATTGTTTACCAGTTATTTTACAAGGAGTAGTCAGCATTGAAGTGTTTAAATGGGATGTTCAGTGAGGTTGCACTCAGGTCATTTTCAAAGGGGGAAGTAACTAATTACATTTACTCTTGAGTAGCTTTTTTGTGTAATCATACTTTTTGGAGTATTGTATTTTACTTCTAAGAGTGTTTTTTCTGCTGAAGTATTGTACTTTGCTACATTTTATATCACATCCATTACAAAGAACAGATTTTGTGGCTCTCCATAAGCATCAGAAACTGGATAATTGTAAATTGGCCAATTGTGGAGCCATACACAATGAATGGTCAGTCAGCCGAGAAGAGAAAAGCAATCTGGCTTTACTTTGTTTTAAGTTTTTTACCAATTGAAAGAGTCTAGTTTGGCCTTTTAGAGTTGCATCCAGCGCTGTTCTCTCAGTGTAACAAATCTTCTACTTGACTAGGCTATTTTGGTACTTTTTCCACCCCATCTTTAATGTCACTGTGCTACTGCAGACTGCAGTGTCTAATCTCAAATAAGAAATCTATGAAGGTAATCCAAAGCAATAAGAACATAGCGGGGTGGAGCTCATGTGTGTCATGAACTTTTCTGTTCCACATGTCTTATTCAGCCACAAAGTCACCGCGTTGACACTTTCTGATTTTGCTGCCTCAGTGGAAACTGACAGATTCAAAATGCCATGTGTGTGTCATTTACGCCAGTGCCACATTACTGCCCAGCGGTAAATCCTCAGGAGGCGTTTGACGTAGATTCCTGTGGTTCTCCTGCTTGAGTCACCAGGTGTCAACTCAAAGCCATTTCCTTCGGTGCGTTAAGGCACTCTCGGGGTGTGGTGTAGCGTTTGGCCAGAGAAATGAGAGCTGTGAAAAGCGATTCGAGAAGGAATGGCTCCCATCAAATTATGAGAAGCGACAGTTAGGCCCGAGGGGAAATTCTTTGCACTCTATCAGGCTGTAAATGCCGATAAAGTTTAAAGAGAAAAATGTAAAAGAGTAAAAATTGGTGAGGTTTGAGGAGCCTTTTCCTTTGGCTTGTTATTGCCAGATCAGGAGGTACCTGCTATTTGCCACCAGATCTTAAGCCATTAGTCACAGGAACACACCTTGAGAAAGACGGTGTTTGTGAGTAAGGCTTACCAGACACACGCCATGCATGCAAGCATACACACTCACACATGTGCGTGCACACACACACAGATCCACTCCTTCTTTTTCATGTTAAGTCAGCACTCAAATCTCTTGTTACAATCAACCTCTCCTTACTCATGCACTCTGTTCACGTCCACACACACACACACACACACACACGCGCGCGCGCATGGCGGCTGTGGCAGTGGGCAAACCTGTTGGCTTTGTCAATGCAAAGCGGCAGGTGAAGTAATAGCGGGTGTCACAGTGTCATGTTGCAGCTTGCGCCGAGAGCAGACAGAGGAGACAGTTTCACACGAAGGAGGGAGGAAGAGGGGGATGAGAGGAAAGAGAAAGGGATGAGCGGCCCCAAAAAGGACAGAGGGGAACTTGTAGGGACGGGTAGACGGAGCGCGTGGGTGGAGGAAGAGGAAGCAGAAAGTGTGGATTTGTTTTTTGATGTTATCACACAGAGTATCTGCATAGGCTATGTAAAACCAATGGTTCCTCTTTCCTATTGGTGATAGGGGTTCATTCAAAAAAACTGCACTGTGGAATAGCTGTAGGTCAACATTTGAATTCAAGCTCAGGTTTGTTTCAGTACATATGGTGCTGTAATGGTGGTGATACACCAGGCATGTTTGGGGGAAATGTGGATTGGAAATGTGCCTGGCAACTGGCAACAAAGACATTAGGTCAGAAATCTATTCAAATCCATCTGATCAAATGTGCTTAAAGCAAAAATGCTGACGCAACACCTAGGATAGTGTTGTATCAGAGTTTCCAAACCAGTTGCCTCTGGAACTCTGTGGTGGTTCCATACAGTTTCTATGGAATATTATTGGACCATAGAATGTAAGCATCAAAATTAGAAGTTGTAATCCATGACATTTTCATATGCATAAAATGTCCATTTTGCTTCTACTAACACAATAGTGATTCAACCTGTAGCCAGTTCACGAAAGTTTTTACATTTACTGTTCTAAACACCCGGATGTCTGGTAGGTCTTTCCTGGGAAAAATCCTCTTGTGCACAGGGAGTGATGAATTTTACATTTCCAGTTTGTTTGGAATAACACACACTACACTGTTTGATTGACAGGTGATCTCTGGGAAGTGCAGTGCAGAAACATCACAGCAATGAGTGGTTAGCACCCCAAATCACAAAAACACATCTCATTAAACATGTAACCACATAATATAGCCTGCCTTTATTACTGTAATAAGTGGACATCTAAATGCATGCATCATAGCAATATAAGTTAAATGTAAATTGGTTTTGCATTTGTGCCATTTGCAGAAAGGGTGGAGTGTTGCCGGAAGGTGTGATCCCTCACCCTAATGGAACACTAGCTTTTGGGCGACCCCTCAGCTCGTCAGACGCTGGCACCTACCAGTGTGTGGCGAAGAATGAAGTCGGGACGGGGAAGGCAGAGGTGAAGGTTACTGTGGCAGGTAGGTGACAGCGCTGTCAACATGAGAGACTGAGACTTGTTATAGGCTAATAATGCTAATAATACATACTGTAAGTATAGATGTATGCATGTGCCTACCTACATACCTGCCCTACTGTCTATCTGCCTACCCACCTACCTACCTACCTACTAAAATACTTACCTACCTACTAAAATTCCCACCTACCTATCTACCTACCTACTGAAATACCTACCTACCGACCTACCTACCTACCTAATAAAATACTTACCTACCTATCTACCTACCTACTGAAATACCTACCTACCGACCTACCTACCTACCTATCTACCTAATAAAATACTTACCTACCTGCTAAAATACTTACCTACCTATCTACCTACCTACTAAAACACCTACCTACCTACTAAAAGTCTATAAGTCTAAAATCTATAATCTATAATAATTACCTATCTTCCAAATATCCACATCATAGTCCCTGAATAACCTCATCCACTTCCACCAATCAAATCCCATCCAGCGATAAAGAATCTTACACTTTATTCATTCTTGCATGACAAACTGTTTACGAATGTGTTGTCCTTTCCCCCTCACCAGAGGAATCCCGCCAGACGGATCTACTGTCCGAAAATCTGCTGATGATCATCGTGGGGGGCGTGGCCGGCGGGCTGCTCATCTTGATGCTCATCATCGTCATCACCGTCACTTGTCACCACAAGCGCAAGAACAAGAAGCTGGAGATGGAGCTCACCGTGAAGAAGTACGCCGAGACGACATGATGTTTAATTAAGATACGATGAGATGAGATGAAACTTTAATGATCCCCCGCGGGGGAAACTGGGTCGCTGAATATAAGAATGGAGCAAATGAGGGGTATTAAACATAATGCAGCCGACAGTTACAACGCTAGAGCGTGTCAAGTAGAACTAGAAGAATGATAAGTGTGAGATAGATGAATAAGAATAACAGCATGTATGCAAGATGTACACATTAACAGCAGTAGAGCGTACTGAGGCAAAGAAACAAATGAAAAATATGTATGGGAATATGAAGACAGGCAGCATACTGTATATAATGGATGTTCAAAATATGCACATTGGAACTGAATAGATTCCTCTGCTTTCTTTAACTATTTACATTTCTTTCTCGTTTTGTTCTATCCATCTCTCATTTGTTCCCAGGGAGGAAATAAGCACTCTCTCAAGACAAGCTTCCTTCAGGAGAATTAACTCAGTCAGCACAGACCCCAGAGGAACGGTAATACTGTTAAACTGCTCTATTCACATTGAATGCATTGTCCTGCTGCAGCATTGTGCAGTTTGTGTATGACCTGAGTGAGACCTTCAAGCCATTGATCACAGATCTAAGATCAGCATTTAATCAGCATTATAGAGTTACACTTGCAAAGGGGACTTAATCCTTATTTAGTAATCCTACTGTGATGATACAGACCTAAGACATACTAAACCTACCTAATTAAGACATACTCTGCTATATGACCATGGATCTCTGTTGGGAATGGCAAGGTATTGCACTCAATATACCTTAGTCTAAGTGAGTCCAAATTTTATCTAGTAGTTTTATCATGATAATGGAGAGCAAAGATCTGGCAAAAATTGCCAGAAATAACGGCAGCACTCACACTAAGCTCATAGTTTGGTGACTTACGTCTAACAATTCATCCCATTGACCAAATTATAATATCTTGTCAGTCATCAGTCATTGCTCCACTTACATTATTCCCCAGAAATGTAGTGGTCGTAAATGGGTTTGGAAGTTTTGGTGGCAGATAACATCAGATGCAGGGCTTTGCCACAGCTTAGGGTTTAGGGTTTTTGACGTCGCTGTACATGTCGAGATTTGAATGGATCCTCATCTTCAGGCCCACAGCTAATCCACCCATCCTTCTGTTATCATTCCAGATGGAGGAACACCTCCCTCTGAGGGTGGAGGGAACCCTGCGGACCAGCCTGTCGTCCCTCGGGGTCAGTCTACGAATCTATCTATCTCTGCATGCAGGGCCAGGGCCGGGAACTGAGGCTTTACTGTCCAGATGCCAAGCGGCTAAGTTCTGAGCTGGCAGGCAACTCTTCTCATTTCTAATCTAAATGTAGTGCATCTCACATCATAATAATAATACACATTATATTTGGGCTGTCTCCTTGCCTCTTTCCTGGGTCCTTTTGCTTCGAGAACATGGTGGGTTCATTTCTTCAAGCATAACCAATCCTCCCTATTGTACGATACAGTGCTCATGATTGAACTGGCATTCAGTGCATCAGTAGCTTTACTTTATCCATGAAAGCTGACCTGAACCATAGTGTGCTGGACCAGATAATTCCAGTCCACATTTTCCATATGATATGATGGAAAGTGTATAATTTGAAGACTAAATACCAGACTAAATTATTTGTTAAGATATTTTGCAATGTGATGCTCTTATACAGAGTTCAACAGTAAAACAAGCTTAAATCATTGAAGATCCAAAACTGGGTCAGTGCTCTCTCACTCAGCTGTTTTTTTCGAAAGTTGGTTTCGATACAGTACAATCTAAATGTGTACTAATCAGTGTTTTTTCCTGTGCTGACAGGAGCAGGCTCGCTGCCGAGACAGCCGATCTACCATCTCAGGTGGGCGGGGAGGAGGAGGAGGAGGAGGAGGGCTGGACTACCTGGGCCGACCCGTCCTGCACAACAGCTCGCGGAGGGGGAGAGAGCGCGCTCTGGATAGAGACGAGGAGAGCCGCCTCAGAGTGGAGTCATATGTGAGAAACAGCACCATATCGTTGGTAAGTGTGTATGTGTCTGAGCATGTGTGCCTGCATCTATGGGCATGTCAAAGCCTGAATTCCCAGTATCCAGCTTATTAAACTCGCCATACTTGCCCGACGATGATGCAATTAAGAGATTTGTCTCCCTTGTGCCTCTGCAGCAGGAAACCCGTCTCCACCCGCCACTCATCCCCTCTCCCTTCCCAGTGGTGCAGTCCACCGAGCTTCTGAGGCAACTCAACGGCAGCGCCATTATCCCGAGTGATGGGGGGTCGGTGCCGGGGAACGTCAGCAGGAATCAGCAGCACTCTCCTATGAGCTGCAGCTACCCGCCGGTAACGGACGATGAGGATGAAGAGGACGAAGGTCTGGGGGGTCTGATGTGTCCCGCGAGCCAGGAGCGCCCCGACGACCAAGACAGCGAGACCAACAGCTCCCAGGTGTCCGAAGCGCACAGTCCAAGCATCCGCTTTCAGCACACTAATGGTACGCTGAGGCCCAAACCCCGCCCGAACCCCATTGCGGTCAGTCCGCATGCCTCCTTCATCCACAAGGCCCAGATAGTTTAGCAGAAGAAGAGGCCACACTACAGGAATGGCCAGCTCAGGTCTTGGAGGGGTTCAGTTATGGATAAGGGCATAAGCGAGGTTTGGTTCCAGCTCGGAAACAATGAACCTGATTACAAGGCACCAGCATCACAAACAGCTTGTGGTTCACTATGCAAAATGTGGACCTAAGCTACACTGCTGCATCTTCTATATTGTGTAGCGACGCCGTGCAATTAAACAATGTCTTTAAAGGAAAAATCCACCCTAAAACAATACCTGTTTCAAAACAGCTATTGGCAATTTCTGGGACCATTTTGTTGTTTGTAGTGTATTTTTCTAATTCCCGTGGGTAACCGGCTAAACGTAGACGACGTAACGCCACGTTGAGATATTTCGAGCACAGCTACAATGGAGTTTGACAGCAGAAACTTTTTCAACTAAAACATCAACGATACCGTAAATGTCAGGTGTAGGTGTCAGGCCCTCGGATCCCCTAGAAAGTCCCTCTAGAAAGAAAGGGCTTCTTTCTAGATTCTCCGTTTTGTACCAACGTTCAGTAATCATACAGGGAGAAATCCATTGTAGAAGAAGAAGAAAGACCAATTTCTCCACTGACAGTAGCCTCAATAGACCAAAATGCAATGCAGCCACAGGACATGTTGTGTTTTTTTTTTCGAGTTAGGGGGTGTGAGTCTCACTTTTTCTCAACCGGAAAGCTTCTCACTCTGCTATCACTATCGCTCTCTCCAACTACACATATAACTCACAGCTGAATGCAGCAAGTTCACACCTGTTCTCTGGGGGTTACTGTAAGTCATCCTGGGACATGTAGGAAATCACTTGCTGAAATAGAACTAGACGAGGCCAGTTGAGGGAAAGTGGGTACACCGAAAAAGTAAATTCCAGAGCTTCATCACAAAATGACTCCTGGAATGCGTTGAACCGCCACAGATTGATCGTACAGTGTAAGAGTATCTGAGGGTGGATTTCTCCTTTAATGGTGTTCAATGTGTCAATAACCGTGCCTTGAGTTCCTTACTCAGCATGCAGTGAGCTTTGGGATCTGACCCAAAGCCATGTGGTTCTTCTCCTCCTGCCACACCAGCAACCTGCATACCTCCATATTGTCCTACTAGTATTCCTCCTCTTCCTCGTGCCTTTGCCTCAAGCATTGAGACCGTTTTGATCAGATAAAGATTCTGATTTGCTCCCTACAGCCAAAGACTAATGTGCATCTACGTGTTTTTTGGCAATCTGTAAATCTGTACAATATGCAATTCCATTTAAAATATTAGGCAATATTTTTTACTACCAGACTATCACCATATCACTCTATGTGTACTATTCACATCTGGACTCTTGAACTGGAGACCCCGTTCTCAAAAAAACTATGTTAAGATGCCACATCCATGGACAGATCTGTATTTGCAAAGTTCCTCTTACCTGCTGGAGTTTTTCAACATCCGAGACGCCTCTCCAAGAGGAATTTGACATGGACTGTTACAGATTTTTTTATATTGTGGCAAAACTTAGCACATATTTTCTGTTGCTAGTTTTGTTTTCTTTGGATTAACTGTAATGTATGCTGAGTATTGTTCTGTTCTGTTACAGCCGTGACACAGGGAATGCAATGTGCCAAAGGAAAAATACAGAAAAATCTATTTTGCTGTCTTGGCAAATATGAAGTATTATTGTGTTGTACACACACATGTATTACAATGTATTGTTATTGTTTTTTATCTGTCCAACCTACTGTATATACTCTCTTGTTTCAAGAACAAATGTCAAATGCCTTGGCTTCTAAATTAGACATTTTTATTGTTTGGGATTTAAGGATGTTGGAACAGTCAATGTTTTCAAGGCAAAGGCAATTTGCTCTCTATTATTTTCTAGCACCAACAGTAAAGGCCATCAGCTGAATGGTGTTCCGTTTGAATATAGGCTGATGTATTTGTTATAGACAGTGCCCCCTGATGTGTACTGCTGGGAAGTGCAGGGACCTGATTGAGCCGACATACTGCAGAACTACTGAGCTATGAAAGACTTTGCATTCCACTGGGATGTTGGAAAATGACCAAAGTGCCTGACTTTTCAAACGCAGCATTTATCAAGGGATATGTATGGGTGTATGTTGTTGGGTTGAAATAAACTTCCAGGGTTTTTATACATGCACACTTGACTTTAATTATGTGTTAGGCCTATTTACAGTAGAGTTGTCTCTTAGGTAAACAGTGCCATGTTTGGATCATCCCAAAATGTCTTGCCTTTCTTCTGTTCTGCCAGGAAATCATATTGTGAAATTTCTTAGGACAGCTAGGAATTTTTTTTGCAGGTGTTCGATCAGCAGTTCTCAAAGTAGTATATAGACAATTATTCTATATTAAATCAGAACTAACAATGCAAATCTTATGAGGCCCCTTAGGACAAAGTGTTATCAAATTTGGGATCCTTGCCCTATTCCCTATCTATTTTGGGGTTCTTGACATCAAAAGGTTTGGGGTGCCTGCCTTAGATCTCTTGGGGCCCCTGAGTTCTAGTTATTCAGGTCAAAAAAGGAGATGGGCCCTGTATATATGTATGTGTGTGTGTGTGTGTGTGTGTGTGTGTGGGGGGGGGGGGGGTAAATAAATAAATAAAATAATAAGTTAATGAATGAATAGATAAACAAACAAACAAATAAACAAATAAATATTTGGGGGTGCCCCTCGACTCGACCCGGAAGTGTGGAATGAATGAGGTCAGGCAGAAGGAGGAAACAGAATTCTACAGCTAAGATGGCGGAGGAGCAGCAGGAATCATCACAGGGAGAGATGGAGGGTAAGAGAAACAGTCACAGCACAAAATATCAAACCAATAATGCGGTCAGTTGTGTTGCGAGTGAACCCCGCGGCCGTGCGCGTGCCTGCTCGGCGTTTTAACAGCTGTCCTCTCGGTGGAAAGGGAGCCGACATGCAGCGACGAGGGGGAGACAGAGGCCAAAGCTTGTTGGCTAGCTAGCTAACGCTGCTACACAAAGAAGAAAACGCATGTTTAGCGACTAAATGAACGAGCAACGTTGATTGACAGCGCAAGATGTTTCGAGTTTAGGAAATTTTAAAAGGAGAGACTCCGTAGTAAGGACTGGGCGCCCTCTGTTTGGTTGCCAAGCCGTTTTTATTTGTCGTCAACAGGATATCAGTTTTGTTTTCGAATCAGGTTCGAGCTTAGCCAAGTTTAGCTGGCTGACGCTAGCCGGCTACGTTTCAACTGTCAACATCACAGACAGACACAGTCAGCAATAAAGGGGTGTGTGGAGTAATTAAAAAAAACAACCACGACGTAATAGCTGTCTTGCCACCTGCTGATGGTATTTAACAACCAAATTCAGTTAATTGTAAGACTGTCCCTTTTCTCAATCGGTTCGTTATTGAAAATATTGTTGAAAACCATTAGTTTGTTCACGAAATTAGTTTGTTCACGAATGGAAGCATCAATGATAATTGCTTGTAATGGCTAACTGAACAGGCATAAGTTTACACAACATTAATGCTTGTTAAAAAACACAGCATTACACATTACCATGATCACTTAAATAAGGGTAGCCTAAATCTGAGGATTATCTGTTTTAGAAGCTTGTTGAGGAAAATATTGTCCTCCTGATACATGCTGTTCTTCCTTGTATGGACAAAGGTCACGCCAAACTCAATTTACAAATCTAGCAGTTTAATGTTGCCTTGTTTATTGGCAAAGCTACACACCTGGAAGAATGACTTGAGACCTTTTAATAATTGTTAGGAGCCACTCTTCAATTCAGCATACGTTCAGAAACACCAGCAGCACTAATTTCAATAGATTTTCAACTTTTATAATTTATTTGCCACTTATTCCCACAGTTATATTGAAATAAAGAAGTGCTGCTTGGTGAATTATTTATATGCTGAATGTACCAGAAAACCATAACAATTTATAAAAGGTCTTAGGTTTTGTTCTACCATGTATGCTGATAAGCAAGGAAACATTAAACTGCCAGATTTTTGAATGGAGTTTGGCATGACAGTATCTCCCTACACAGAGAACAGAACTAAATTGTGGCGATGGGAGACAAAATTTACATTTCAATGTAAATCTATATCTGATCTAATGAAGATTGTTGAGCCCAGATGCTACATATCACATCAAAAAGGCTTTTATGGAACGCCACCCATCGGTGACAAAGTATGAGCTCTGTCACCCTGGCGGCCTGTTGGTGTCCCTCACGAATATCTAGTCCTGAACCCCCAGAGACACCACTGTTAATTTGTCCCCCTTCTCTTGCAGGAGTGAACTGCCTTGCATATGACGAGGCCATTATCGCCCAACAGGATAGAATTCAGCAGGAGGTGAGAAACGGCCTTTTATTGGCAGCGGTAACTTTATTATGACAGGTATTATAAACCAAGGTGATTTACCATGCTTTCATACTGCGAGCAACACTATCAACAAGGCACCGGAAGTCCATTTGTGTACTGAAAACTGACCTTTTCGCCGTCAACAGCCAATAAGATCTCTGCTCTTTCCTGTTTCCCTACTAATGTGACTTCATTTCACGAACAATAGTTACGCCTGGAGTGCAAAATGTACAAAAGAGTGATTACAGACATTCAAAGCTTCCCGAAACTTTTTATTTCAAAGACTACAGGAATAATTTAACTTGGCTGTTGGGGTTGAAAACATCAAAATACTGGAGGAAAACAATGTCATAGCTTAACAGAATGTATCAAACATGCCTGCAGAACTATGACTTCTTATTGAACAAAGTTGGCTTATAAAAACAAATATAATACAACACAAAACTACTGTAAGAATATATTGAAGTGTATAAATGCATTGGTTATTTTTCCAAACTTCGTAGCTTCATGAAACCAATACATAGATACAATCGGAGCCTCTCGCACCACCCACAATTAGTCGGAATAGAGCGCCACATTAACCAAGTTGCTTGCAGTGTGAACACCACTAATGTTCATTTTTTTCTGTGTGTGTTTATGTCTAGATCGCCACCAGTAACCCGTTAGTGTCGGACAGACAGGACCTGTCGGTGCTGCAGAGGGAGTACGCTCAGGATGACACAATTTATCAGCTCAAGATCAAGGTCAGTGCAACCACACCGCCCGCTCTCAGATTACTGCGCCCAGATCAGGGCACAAATCCCTCCACAGGCCGGGGCTTCACTGTCTCCAGAACCTTCTCCTGACAGAACAGTTTATGTGTTTGATAGTAAGGAATTTCATTGGATGTGGTTGTATTTTATAATTGTCGGATTTTGTATTCTTTTGTTGTTGTTTTTTTTTATCAGGACCTACACAAAAAATACTCGTACATTCGTAAGACGCGACCAGATGGGAACTGTTTCTACAGAGCCTTCGGCTTCTCGCATCTCGAGTCCCTGCTAGACGACAGCAAAGAACTTCAGAGGTGAATGTCATGATAATTCCTGTTGGGGCTGCAGCAGTAGCAGCTGCTCTTGGTCTCTATAGAAGTCATTCCATCTATAATCTTGGACTCTTCAAGCCAATTTTGACTCTTGTCTTGTTTTGTTCATGGCCATGCTGGATGCCGATTCAGTTATATATGTACTTTTTTTTTATTTTTTTAATTTTGACACATTTATTACCTAGCTATAAAATGATACAAATGCTGTCACCTAACATTTAGGTGTATCCTGCTATGGTCTAAACTTGGATTGACTAATGTGGTCTTGACAACCCTGATCCCCAGTCTGTAGCTTATCAGACCTCCTCCCTCTCATGTGGGTTGGGTTCTGTGGTCTTGTTGCGGTAAAAAGCTGTGTATCTTTTCTGTTTGTCTTGGCTCTGCACCGTTTTCAAGTGAGGTTAAGATGTAAGTACTTTGATTGATGTATTCGTGGCTTTACTGAAATCATGTTTGTAATGTCTCTTCAGGTTCAAAGCAGTGGCAGCTAAAAGCAAACTGGACCTGGTTAATGAAGGCTTTACTGAGTTCACCATTGAAGACTTCCACAATACTGTGAGTTTCCTGCCCAGGGAACACAAAGACATTTTACAAGGCATTGCTGTTTGTCTTATACAAACACAGTTGCAGGTCTGTTCTCTCTGAAATTTTGGAGTTTAGAAAAAATAAACAAATTGGTGACACATTCTTGGCTTTCTTTCTCAACAATCAGAAGCCATTATTTTGTTTCTTGAAATAAAAACATGGTGCATATGATGGATTGAGTTTCTTGCATCGTTTCCAGAAACACTATAATTGATGGATTAATGTAATTGCAGATGAAAACTGTAATATTTATACAATATTGCCGTATAGTAGATTTCTTGCCCCATTTGATATAGTGTTTGATGGAGTTCGAATAATGTTAGCAGAATTTGCTCTGTCTGGCTAGTTGCCCTGCCAACTACGAACGGTCATTTGCCAAGAAGCATGATGTATTTGCTCAGTTGACAGGCAAATGTGTTAACGGCCAAGAGGAAAGTAAGCGGTTTGGCAAGCTAAACTCAGACACACCAAACAGATTATATAAATAATGCCCCCCCCCCCCCCTCCCCACCCTCTCCTCCTCTCCCAGTTCATGGACCTGATCGAGCTGTGTGAGAAGCAGCCGGGCCTCCAGGAGCTGCTGAACTCCTTCAACGACCAGAACGTGTCGGACTATGTGGTGGTGTACCTGCGGCTGCTCACCTCAGGCTACCTGCAGCGGGAGCACGGCTTCTTCCAGCACTTCATAGAGGGAGGCCGCTCCGTCAAGGAGTTCTGTCAGCAGGTGGGTGCTTCACTTCCACTTTTATGTATAGATGAGAAAGAACTAATGTAACTCCAAACGACTAGGCAATTAGTAAATGCTTACGAATTGTTCATATGTGGCAGGATGATTGTCATTTTTCATTTGTTTTGTTAAAATGTGGGCGTGTGAAGCCCTTTGTGACTGTAACTGTGGTTAAGGGCTTTTCTAATTCGACATGACTCGTGTAAGTGTGTGGGCTTTCCTAGATGCACAGAAGTTGATTGAGCTTGTAAATGAAACGTTCAATTGTCATGCAGCAATTTGTGAACAAAAGTGACTGGCAGGGAACATCTGTGGTGGAAATGAAAGATCAACACTCTTTTCACCCTCAGTAACTATAGTCAGTGTGCCTTTGAGGAAGGCACTCAGTCCCCAACTGAGTGCCATCACATTGTAGCCGATCAGGGGCTAATTATGAGCTTGGAATTATAAGGTTCTGTCTGACTTTTTTTTTTTTTTGGTCGGACCATCAAGCGGGCCAGCTAAGAATACTCTGTCCCTAATCGACTGACTCCCCATTGTTGAAACGCGCATGCGTTGCTGTGTGTAGGCCATTGATATAATTAATCTACGTTTACCCTTGAGCTGTCATTTGTTTAAAATATACCAAAATTGATTTAATTTGATGCAGTAATTTCATCCAATTTCCCATTGAAACTGGGGTTACTTCATTGTAAAGATTGACTTTACAGAGTTATAAGGTTCTATCTCTGTTTGGACCCTGTTAAAAGAAATCTAATCATCCCAAGATGTTGATATTTTGCCTTAAGAGTACCATGCAGGCTTTGTTGAGCTATTTCAATACATAACAGTTTTGCCATCTGGAATGTCAAAACTTTGATGCTCAGTATCTCAGTACTGCACTCTACTCAGATAGAACCTTGAAATTCCAAGCTCACATAATGGCATAAGGCTGTGGTTGTACAGCGCAAAGAGTGTGTGTGTGTGTGTGTGTGTGTACCTGTATGAGTGTGAAGCAGGGCGTTGCTCAAAAAAAAAGAAGACTACTTAGTCAACCGTTTCCCTGGGTAAATACAGGTAGGAAAAATATAAGGATGATCACAATGTTCAGTGTCAAACCATTGATGCACACCTGTGAAAACAAACTCACCTTGTTTATCCCTGTCGTCCGCTTGTCCCTTTTTCAAGGAGGTAGAGCCCATGTCTAAAGAAAGTGACCACATTCACATCATCGCCTTAGCCCAGGCCCTGAACGTGTCCATCCTGGTGGAGTACATGGACAGAGGAGAGGGGGGGACGGTCAATCACCACGTCTTCCCCGAAGGCAGCGACCCGCGCATCTTCCTCCTCTACAGACCCGGCCATTACGACATCTTGTACAAATAACAGCCTCCTGTCCGCGGCCCTCCTCCTCCTCCTCCTCCTCCTCCTCATCCTCATCCTCCTCCTCCCCCACTGTAGGCGACAGCAGCGGGTTTAAAAAAAAAATTAAAAAAATACTTCAGCAGGCCACGTCGACGATGCATACATCTGTGTACGAAGATGACACTCTTGTATTTGAGGAAAAAAAAAAAAAAAAAAAAAGATAAAATCACGATACATACCTCCTCCCCACTCCCAAGTTTTTTCCCTAATCATCACAAAATGGTTAATTAAAAAAAAAAATCTTTGGAAAAATAGAAGTGACTCCAGGCATTTAGAGTTGTACAGGTTTTTTTTTTTTTTTCTTTTGTGGTTGTAAATGTTATCTACTTGCTTTTTGTTGGATTCTTTTCCTTTGTTACACTGCGTTTCATTGAGTTTTATTAAAGGGATTTACATCTTATTTCTCGTGTGTGGTGTTTTCTAGAAGAGCTGAGCAGCTTTATGTTGGTCAGCAAACAATTTCTGCAGTTACAGGACTCTCAGAACACCTGCCAGCCTTTGACTGATGATAAGCAAAGCAATGGAAAACAAAGACAAAGAATGTTAAATACAAGGCTTGAAAATAAATTGAGAAATTTTGGCAGTGACTGGTAAGCTTCTTTGCTCTACCAACCATATTTCCAGATAGCCAACCTGTGTTTGAACATGACTGGTTACTTAGAAATGATATTGGCCTTTGACATACTGAATACACGTACTGTAGTCTTTTTTTAAACACAAGAACATCTAGCAACATAAATAGTGCATTAAAATTAGCACAAGGGAAAAGCAACAGTATGTTTACATCACAAAAACGGCCTACAGACGGCTGTCTGTGTTCTGCGTGCTGTTTGTTTACACCTGCACTTACACATGCGCAGTCGTGTCACTGCTGCAGCAGTACTTTAAGAAGCCAAAGATCGTCATTCAATCGAGTTTGAGAAGATGTATCGCTCAACAGAGGGGGGAAATGTCTCCCCTCAGGTCTGTAAAAGTGGCTGTTAACCCTCCCCGCACGCATGTACTCCGGTTACCATAGTGACGTATTTTGTGCAGACCTGATACAAACTTGTTTTTCTCCAATACCACTCACCACAACAACATCTTTTTTTTTTGCTCTGGGTGTTATCTATGGTCTTAGGTGAATGTAATGTGGCACAGCTAAATTCGGGATATATTTTTGGAAGATATTTGCATCAGCAGGCCATGTAGCAGACACTGTTTGTGGCACCCGAAATAGGGGCAGAGTGAGAGCTCTTAGCTGTTTTTCCTTCTCTGGTTATGGCTGGAGTAGAGAAAGGCAGGAAGAATGTCTCTGTCCTCAAACATAACCATGTCAGGCAGGAGGGTCGGGAAGTTAATAACTGCGGCATATGTACGTCACCATTCCTCTCTTACAAGTACGTTTGAACCTGGGAGAGTTAACCCTTTTGTAATGAAATGTTATTTAGCTTTCTCAAGTATCACCGGTGCTGTCACCGCGGCGAACACATGTTAATGCTAGCCTGCTAGCTGTGACTGAGTCCTTGGACTCATTGAAGAAGTTCTGCTCCTAATGTCACTTGAAGTGCTGTGCTATATTATGCGCTTTGTCTGCTGTTTGCTGTATGGTAACCTCGATACGATGCATATTTGTAACGAGAGAAAGTCCCACCAAACTCAAACAAGTTAATATGACATTGCTTATGGGCAAAGGTAACGTTACATAGCTCACAAATTTATTCAGGACCTTTTCTGAACAATTGGGAGCCACTCTTAAATTAGGAATACTTCTAAGCAGCACTTTATTTCACTAAATTTACAAGTGGTAGAGTGGTTTTTTTCTTATTCCCACAAGAGCAGCGTGAATTGATTTTAATAGTTGAAATTTTGCTGTTTATGCCGAATTTAAACATTGGCCTCTAAGGATTTAGAATATGGCCTTGGATCATATTTTATGAGGTATGTAATTTTGCTGATAAGCAAGGCCACAGTTTTTGAATGGATTTTAGCATGAGCTTCATTTCATACAAGAGAATGTACAGGAAGGAACAAGGAGCGTATTGGGGCTAGTTGTATGGGTTTGTTGTATGTTAATGCTAAAATGCATATTACATATCAGTCTTCTGTTTTTGTGCTCAGCTGAACTGATCGAAAACATGGATAAGAAAGCAACCTGGGACCGATTCTACACTGAAAACAGCAGCAGGACGCCCAACTTCAAGAACTTCGAGTGGTTCTTTGGCTTTGACTCAGTCCGGGACTTCATCATGCCCTTCCTGCACGCAAAGTCCCACCCGGATTCCCCCCTCCAAGTCCTGGATATGGGCTGTGGCACCTCTGCTTTGGGGCCCTGCATATACAAACACTCTCCTTTCCCCGTTCGGGTCACATGTGCAGACATCTCCCCAATAGCTGTGCGTCTGATGCAGGAACACGTCCGAGCCAAAGCCATCGAACCTCACCACCCTTCGTCCCAGCTTGAGTTTTTAGAGCTGGACTGCACACAGCTCCACGGGTGCTATGGGTCTGAGAGTGTGGACCTTATAGTGGACAAGGGCACCACAGATGCCTTGTTGCGGTCTAAGGAAGGGCGAGGGAAGGCCGGACAGGTGCTGAGGCAGTGCCTGAAGGTGTTGCGGAGCTCTGGGTCTCTGCTCCAGTTCTCCGACGAAGACCCTGATGCCAGGCTGCTGTGGCTGGAGACCGAGGGGCAGGAGCCGGGGGTGCTGGCAGCGGACGTAGGGGTGCAGGAGGTCGGGGAGCTGCGGGGAGTGTGTTATTACTGCTACCAAGTGACTCCTCGCTCTGCTGTACGATAGTAACTATGCTATCTTTAAATTAGGTGACGTGAATGTAAATCTATTTAATATTTCCCCTTTTTTTTAACCTTTCCTCAGCTTTATTCATGTGGAATCCATGACAAATCCAGTGTATGGCCTAGGTGTAATACGTTTTCAAATTTCCATTAAAGTAACATGCATATGAAGTGTCAAGTAGGCTTATAATCTGCAGTACATACTGTATCTAAGGCCTTTTGGCAGTAAGGCCAGGCAGTTGGACGTTAATTGGGCACACACACACACACACAAGTAGAGATTCACACAGTTTACTGTAGCTGATATTATATTTTATGCTTGTTAACTGTAGGTGACATTATATACACCCATTAACTGTAAATCACATCATATCTTAGGGTTAAGTGCCAATATTTTGTCTCTTTCTTGGTTATCCACTGCCATCTAGTGGCCAGCAGGCTGTAATGTAGGAGCCAAACTCCTCTATGTGAGGCAGCTCACCCTTAGTCCATTTTCCCTTTACATCATATCCAGTGTCATCCACACACAGTTCAAAAATGCACACATATAACTATAAATACAAAATGAGTGAATTGAGGACAAAGCATGGTTTATTTTCAGCCAAAATGCAACCACTCTTTCTCTCTCACTCACACACAGAACACACAAACATGCAAACATAAGGCCATCATTAGATATGAGAGGAGGGTATTTTCATCGGCCATTCACTGAAGCAGAAGTATCTATGGATCACTGGGCTTATTAACTGACATGCCGGGCAGACATGAGGCATGCTGCTTTGTTGAATGTGGTTGAATGTGTGTTGAATGCATGTTTAAATGATACATTTAAACCTTTAGTTTTTACCTTGACTTGCTTATATCCAAATGAAAGTGAAAAAAAAGTCAGATTTTGCTCAATCTAGTTTTTACACCCAAAACATTTATTTTATATATATATATATAGTAATATTAGGTTTTTGCCTGATGAAGGTCCGATGACCGAAACGTCCTATTAAATTATTTTGCAAGTACAGACAGTGTGCGGCATTCTATTCCTCTCTTAGTATCTACCTTTTTGGTTGTGGTCCTACGCACCTGTCATCTAAAGACCTTTAGGTGTGCAAAAATTCATTTTTTCTTGACACCCAAAATATAAAATGACGTCATTCACTAATTTCACCTTTGAAACAATGCTGCATTATACCACAAACTATTAAATAGTGAAACAAGTGTACTCAGTAAAATTGTATTGACTATGCAATGACTTTTTAACCATAGTAGTGGTGACACACACACACACAAATGTGCCACACCAGGGGCTGCCACTTATTAATAATACAGCATTTTTTAAAACATAAAAAATTGCTTTACATTTTCAATGTATCCCCTCTTTTACAATATATAGAGATTGTTAGATTCTGGCTGGTTAAAAAAATGCAATTGACACAAAGCTGGAGGCCAAAGGAGCTTTGAGTGCTACTGAAAGCTTTCAGTAAAACAAGCTGTAGAAGTCAGCCGGTCCCTCTCCATCCAGCTGGGCTTCCTCACAGTACGGTGGAGGGATAAACTGTTGAGGGTCCTCGATTCCCAGGACGTTGTTGAAGAAACTGGAGGTGGAAAGACGAGACAGTGAGAAGAAATGAGGCACGAGGAACAATCCCGACAATGACCAGAGGACGCACATTATTTACACTGCGACCAGGAAGGCAAGAGATGTGTAGCCTACCAACTGGGGAATTTCCAATGTGAGAAAAGTACATCATGAGAGTTTGAACTCGAGGTACACACATGCCTCCTATGAATTTTCCAAACAAAACAAAAGGTTTTTAATACCATACCAAACTTCTCTGACAATATTGTTGCTATTGCTTGCTAGTCGAATTAGAATAAACCCAGATTATAATCCTATTCAAATACATGAAACAACCCACCACCTGTCACTTGTCACATGTCTTTCCCCCCTTTCCCCCCTTTTTTGCGTTTAATTGAAACTTATGGAAGCCTTCCAGGATACACTATTAATTGGGAAAAGAGCGAATTGCTTCCAATATCGGATAAGGTAGACTTAGAGTTCCTACACACAATGCCCTTTAAGATTGTGAATAACCAAATTAAGAGTTTAGGTGTTACGCAAAAATATGGTGATCTCTCAAAGTCCAACTGGGAAAGTAAGACCCAATAGTTGCGCCATAATATTGAATTCTGGAATACATTACCAATCTCTCTAATTGGTCGCATTAACGCCATAAAAATGGTTACACTCCCTATATTCCTGTACATGTTTCAATGCCTACCGGTCTATATACCATTGTACTATTTTGAGAAACTGGACTCCATCATCTCGCCATTTATTTGGAACAATAAGGGGGCCAGGATATCAAAAAAACACCTATGCAAGGATAAGTTAAAAGGTGGCTTCGGCCTCTCAATTTCATCATTATTACTGGGCTGCAAACTTGAGAGATTTGTTCCTCTGGCGCAAAAGCCTACCGGCAGACCCCACTGCAATGACTACAACCTCTTGGCTTCAGATTGAACAGGCGGCCTGCGGACATACATCTCTTCCTGCGCTTTTGAACAATCCTGCCAAGGTTAAAATTCCATCATGCATAACCAGCCCTATCATTTTAAACTCTTCAAGAATATGGAAGCAAATTCAACCCTTTCTTAATTTGCCCAAGGTCTATAAGGATAGCCCTATCTGCAAAAACCATGCTTTTCCTCCAGGTTTAGATGATTCAGTTTTTTCCGGCTGGAAAGGTAAAAACATAGTCACAATCAGAGACTTATATATTGGGGGTAAACTGGCATCTTTCCAACAATTACAACAGTCCTGTAGCCTACCATCAACGCACTTTTTTAAATACCTCCAAATAAGAAATTATATTAGGACTCACTTACCACATTATGAAAATATACCTGAACATACCATACTCGACAGCCTTGCTCGCCACGACCCTAACAGTAAGGGATCAATCTCTTTTCTATATTCATCCTTGCAAGCCCATGTTGTATTGTCTGATGCTAAATTAAGGAACGCGTGGGCAGAAGAGCTGGGTACTGAAATCACTGACGATACATGGAGGGCAATTCTAATTAAGATATACAACAGTTCCATAAATGTTAGACATCGACTTATACAATTTAAGGTTGTACATAGACTCCATTACACAAAATCAAGGCTTCATGCTATATATCCTAACATCTCCCCCCTGTGCGATAAGTGCAAACAGGATACAGGTACGCTTGCCCATCAACTGTGGCTATGCCCCAAGCTCCACTCCTTCTGCTCTCTTATGTTTGACTACATATCAAAGGCTTACAGTAAAACAATTACACCAGACCCCTTTCTCGCCATATTCGGGTTACCTGTGAACTCTGTCATAGATAATCCCACTGCTCAGGCCATCTCACTCTGCGCTCTGCTAGCGAAACGCATCATTCTACAACAATGGAAATCTGAGTCCAGCCCCACATTCCACCAATGGTTCATATGGAAGGCCTTCGATATAAACTTGCCAAAAAATGTCTTCCTGGATATCTGGAAAACACTCCTTGACAAGGTCGACATCCCAGCAGAAGTGAACTGACTCATATACCTCATGTGCTTGATACGATGTGATAAGGTCCTATTCATGCTGTAGCCTATTATATTCACATATCCTTGGGATCACTGTTGTTGCCAATGCTAGTTTTTGTTTCGCCTTTTTTTTTCTTTTTTTTTTTTCTCTAATTCCTGAATAACATTCACCAGTCAATTATGTATCTTTTTCCTTTTTCCTTTTTGGTTTGCTGCTTGTTCTATTATAACTATATATATTTCTTAATCCTTGTGATTTGTTTTAACTGGACATTTCTTTATCCTGCCTCTATGTTTTTTCTCAGAGTGCTGCCATTGTAATGTATACACTACCTGTCCTTAAAAAATCTAATAAACAGACTTATAAAAAAAAAAAAAAGAAGAAGAGGTAGACACCAATTTCTGCACCCACAGCAGCCTCAGTAGACCAGAATGCAATGCAGCCACAAGATGTGTTGTATTTTGAGTTAGGGGCGCGACTCCTACTTATTTTCTATTGGAAAAACTCTCGCTCTGCTGTTCATGCCCGTTCTCTGGGGGGTGTTGAAGGGCATTCTAGGAAATGTAGGAAATCATTAACACCAAAACACACCAAAAAAGTAAATTACAACACTTTATCACAAAATACCTCCTGGGATGTATCGAACATGACAGATTGATGATATCTAACAGTGTAAGAGTATCTGAAGGTGTCATTTTCCTTTAAAAGATCATGATGTAACATTCAGGGAAAAAAAGCCATTGCTCTGATTCATGTTTCCATGGAATACAAATGATTTTGATGATGTTTCTATTTCTTCTTCACTTGCCTTACGCCCTATTTGATAAAAAAAAAGCCCATAGCTTACTTCCCATTTATATCAGCAGTCATGTGAATGTGCTCACCTGGTCAATACCCATCCGGTTCCGTCAGTGTGGAACAGGGTGCTGATGGGGATGCATCCAAACTCAGTGACGGTGCTCATGTACTTGGCTGCAGAAACAGAAGTGGGTCACATAGGAGCTGAGGTAGCACAACCAGCAAAGCAAGTTTTATGAGAGCCAAAAAAAAGAGGAAGACACAAGTATCACAAGCAGCCAGGCAGGTTAAGCATGAGCTACACCGCATGACCGTCCAAATCCGTCATGGGACGCCGCCCTATGAGAGATTTCAATTGCGACAGTTGCTTTGGCTCTAGCTTCCTCTTACCCTTCCCCCTCCTCCTCGTATCCAGCTCCCCCTGCCAGGTGTTGACCAGGAGTCCCTGTCCCGGTCCAGAGGAGCTGCCCATGATGGACTGGCCCATCAGAGAGGCGTCCTTTGGGACCTCCAACGGCTGGAATTCTGCCCTCAGATGCTTCTTGATGCATGAGCGGTTCCTCTGGTTTATTTTGTACAAAACACCCTATAGGAAGACAGACATTTTGTTGTACCTTTCCTAACCTGGGCGTATTTCATTGATCCATTGCTCTATGTGATCAGCGCTGGTGTCATTACCTCTCTGAAGAGTACGAGTACATCGATATGCAATGTCTTGTTCTCATAAGATACAATCTCTTGGAGGCGGACGCGCTTTCCCAGCGCGTCGTAGGTGTACTTGGCGTAGGCCGTCACCTTCTCACTCTGGGTGAACTAGGAAACAGACAAAGAATTTGACCGAAATTCATCCATTGTGAGAGATTTACCTTTCATAAAGCATTGCAATGAACACTACCTTGGATGTGGTCAAATGCCTTCCAGACTTAGACTTAGACTTTAAATAACATCCAAGAATGCTCAATTGACTTCCAGACTTAGACTTTAAATAACATCCAAGAAGTTATTTAGGGTTAAATGAAATCTTTCAGAAGTATTTTCATGGATTTGGCTTTACACAGTAGCCTAATTACCTGTCGGGAGCGTTAAAGACTTACCACAGCAAGGCCTCCTGTCAGAAGAGGTGGGGATTCTATAAAAATGAAAGAACTGTTTTAGTCTAAATGGAGGGTTTACATTACAATTGTGCTAAACTGGCAATTTAGCCACCATGTAGTCCTCATAAATGCTATCATATAAACAAAACACCACATTAATCATACATTCATAGCATCCTTTATAGCTATCTAGTGCTAAGCGAGTGCAATCACTCTTGTATGTATTTCAACATCTCTGTTGTTTTACTTACTGCATGGTTGAGGTCTCTGAGCCAGGCAGCCCACGGTGAGGCACACAAACAGGACGATCAGGCCTCTCATGCTTTTCCGATGGCACACACACTTGCTGCTGCAGAGGGGGAAACAAACGCACTGTTGCTAGGAAAGCTCAGTCACTCCCTTATACTGTAATGACTGTGCTGCTGAGACTCCACATCTATGTCCATTTCCAGGTTTTCTTTGGTTCCACAGGAAACTCTGCTCCCATCAGAGCAAAACAGGAACCCGTGATACAAGGGTTTGTGTTTTTGCATAATGGGGGGGTGGGGGGGTGGGGGGGTTGTATGTTTCATGATTGCCTTTTGGTGTGATAGGTGAAAACATTATTCTATTCTATAAATGCCCCTGAATATTACCCAGATTCACAGATATTACCTAGATTCACAGAAAAGTAAAAAGAACCTACATGGTTCTGCATGATTGACCAAATTGAGTAAAATTGGTCTGCAGTGATTAACTAAAGCTGATGTATTCTTCAGCAAAGAATGTTGTCTTCTTTAAGGAAGAAGTCCAGAAAAACCGGTACTGGCTTCACCGCATCATTACTGACATTATTGTCATATGATTTTTTGGATACAGATCAGTAGATGCTCACCTGAATACATGTGGATTTATCAGTGCTACTTTCATTTTCCTGCTTTCCTCAGTCAACAATAGCACCAGTTGGTCCGACTATTCAAATGCACTTGAATAGCAACTTTCTACTTCTGCAAACTGCATACTGCAATGTCATCTAGGTCACTGCTTAAAGATTTAAAAGGTGACCTGACAGATGGAGGTACTGTACTTTGGTGGCTACAGCAGCACAGAGAAAAGTTTGAGCCAACCCTAATAACATTTCTGTTCAAACACAAGCCCAACTAAAACCTGAAATTGATGATTTCCTATTGCCAGTATTGTTGATGAATACTTCTGAACCAGAGTCTAACCCAAACCTGGTTAATTAGGTAAGATTAAAGTTAGAACTAGAGACTACTAGCTCTAAAGGAGATCATGGACATCACATTGATCACCAAGAGATATACAGCATAAACATGGGCCGGTGCAAATGGATCAATACATACTTTTATTAATGTATTTCAAAAGGCAGATTGTTGTTACAGCTAGATAATGAAACATTCATAAAAGGTAAAGAATATTTGATGTAATCTAATGGGTTGGTTAGGCTGTATGTATATGTATACTATTGTAGCATCATAGTGTAAAAGCATAGTGTGGAGGAGTGGTGGTTGTATTTAAAGATCCAGCACCAAGATGAAATTGAAACGATTTCAAAAATGTAAGATATCATTTCACTTGAGCATTTTTAAGGGGGCAATAAGTGAGGTTTTCACTGTCCCACCATAGCACAAAATGACCTATGTATCTGCAGAGGGTTGGTGGGGTTTTTGAACAATACCAATGACTCAATGATTACTTCGCTTGGTGCTTAAGATTTCTGCCTATCACTTTTTGGCCTATACTCTATTTTGAACAAAACTTGTCAACTTGCATGTGTTCAGTACTGTAATCTGTACTGTCTTTTTCCTTGAATTTCAGTGTCAGTGGCATTCACACCACTGACAACATCATAGAACATTTTGAGACGATCACCTCAGTGCAGCCCAAGCATCTGCTTATCTCCTTGAGCTGCATCCAAGCTCCTCTTTCTGTGCGTTTGTCATCGTACTTACTTATGTAGGTGTTCATGCTACTGTCAGCAGAGATGAGTTACCATGCAGGATGTGGCGCGACAGGCATCAGAACATTTTGCTTTTCTATGGTGCACCAGCTGTGCTTTTGAAGCTGTATTCAACTTGGCTTTTTCTAACTACTAACCTTCACCCATTTTATTCAGCTGTCTACACTATGCCCTTGTGTTAGTTTATTTATTCCAGTGATACAGGACTGCTAGGCAAACTCTGTAGCACAATACAACAGATGACAGGTTACCATTATACACAGGAGGAAGGTCAAGTCTTTGTTGTTTTTATTTAAATTGATAGACATATTTCACATGCAGTCATAAATCAATAAATTGGGAGAAAGTGGCATGTGTGTACTCTTGGCCGAACAGCGAGAGTTCCTATTGCTTTTGACAAAACTTTTGACAATATCATCCTATTGTCTCAACAGTAAGACATGATATACTGTGCCATACCATTCCAAACAACCGATTAAATATGAAGGCCTAGTGATGCATGAAAAAGCTATACAGTATGAAAAAGCTATAAAAAGTTCTATTTTGGTTCTATTTTGCATTTGAGCCTAGATATCAAACAGTTCGTGTACATCTGATCAAAGAGGAGGTCAAACAATATTACTTGAAATCCAGTCAAAGTTTGTCAGAGATGCATAGGATGACACATCTTTACAGCAGGGCTAAATCTAATGTATTTGATTAAAAAAAAAACATGATTTCTCAATAGCTGCCTTTTTGCAGTCTTCAAAGCAAAATCATTTAAACCCCAACATGATTACTGGGAAATATCAAAAATAGTTGCGACAGTTGAGATGGCGGTTACAGGAGGCCCTCAGTGCTTGTTCAGGAACAAGCTGAGGAAGCTAGCTGGTTCCTCTCCGTCACCAGCCTTTATTTCTGTCTGACAGAAATCTGGAGGGACGAGCAGCTGGGGGTCCGAAATCCCGATGACGTTGTTGAAGAAGCTAGTGAACAGGAGGACAAAGGGTGAATTTATTAAGAAAGGAATTAAAGGGGCAATACGTATGTTTTTCACTACCTCAGAGCACAAAGTTTTACATGGTGATTTTTACCTCTTCACTTTTTTACATTCTCTTGTGCGGCAAAGGAATTCAAAATGCATTTATTTGGGATTTTTGGTGTAAAATCAAAGCAAAGCACTCTTCTATCAAAGGGGAGTGGACATATAGGAGGTTTATGTAACAGTATAAAATCCCAATAACAGTGAACTCTACAGTGGTTTGCGAAAGTATTCACCCCCATTACTCACTTGGACTATATTGTCTCACTGGCAAAAACATTTGATAACATCTTCATTTTTCATCATCTAATTTGACCTTTCTTGTTGGGAAGACTTACACTAGGTCCCTTCAATACATTCTAATGGGAATTTAGGGTGTAGGGTGTTTTCTCCTTTAGAACTAATTATGTAGCACAAGAAAATGTGCAAAAAGCAACTACATGTAGAGTGATATGTATATGATATGATATGTCTCGGCACCAATGCCATTGAGAACAAATACTTAAGTCCTTTTTACACTGTTGATCTGAATGTAGACTTACCTTGTCAGCACCCATCCGAACTGGTCGGTGTGGGACACAGTGCTGACAGGAATGCATCCGAATTCAGTGACCGTGGTCATGTACCTTCCTGGAGGGACAGAAATGGCAAATAAATGAATAAAGTGGGATAGACAGAGAGACAGAAATACAGTAAATACAGCAGACAGACAGGTGGATGGATGGATGGATAGATACAAAACAGAAAGACCATATCACTCCTCTCCTGTCTCTCCCTTTCAGTTCTAGAATCAACTTTTGTCCCCTTACCACACTTAGATCTAGAATTCCATCCGCCCAATTGAGATCCCACAGATTCACCCTATTGGCTCAAATAAAATGCTGGTGTCAGGTATGGACACGTCTTCGCCGAAAGGAAGCGACAAATTGAAACTTAAGAGTGAAATACAAACTGTCTCCTAAGCACCAGTGAGCAGCGCTCCGTCCAGAGAAAGCTGGACTCACCAACGTTACATCTTTTGCCTCTCTCATCCCTTTGGTATCCATTACGTTACATGACTTCTGAGTGTTAAAAATTTTATTTTTCAGTTACCTCTTGCTGCCATGAATTTGCCAAGTGTAGGTTTAAGGCCTTATATAGTTGACTTGACTTAGTAAGTGGTAGAAGTGGTAGTAATGAAGAAGGCCAAAATGAAAAAGTGCAGCCATTCCTTACGTTCTCACCTGCATTATTGGGCAGGTCTCCCATCCAGGTGTTGACCAGGAGCCCCTGTCCAGGTCCGGACGAGCTGCCCAGGACGGCCTGGCCCAGCAGAGAGGCGTTCTTTGGGATCCCCATGGGTTGGAAGTCTGTGGCCAGAGGTCTTTTTTTGCATTTACGGTTTACATCATCAATCTCGTACATGACAGCCTGATGGATGAAATTCATGGGATAAAAATGTTTAGCGCTCGTTCTGCTGTCTTACGCAGATTTGTTCAACATTGAACAACTCAATGATCAGGAGTAGAGGTGGGAAGTAAATAATTCCAACTGCTAGTTACTGTGATTGAGTTTCCCAGCATCTTTTTTTAAGCATGCATAAAAGCCTGTATTTTCACTTCTGCTTTTTAACCATTTATGTTGTAAGAGTTGTGTGAGTTGTGACTACAATGAGTCCTGTCAGTTACAATAAAACACAGTCGTTCTGGACTTTACTCCCCATAAAAGATACTAGCTTAGTTTATGTAAAATAATTTGGGGACAATTTTGGAGATACATATAAGAAATCATTCATTGAAAACTATGAACAAACAATAAGACTCACTGATGGTATCTGGTGTTCCTCCTGCATGTACTATACTTATTGAATGTTCTTCTTTTACTGTGTTTTATTGCTTGACGAGCCCATGTCAAAGCCAATCTGTCCAAGTTCTTCAATTTACATTCAAGAGTGAACTAGTCTTACGATAATAATTTTCTAGACAAGATTTTCTGGTTTTCTACTTGAATAAAAAATAATATTTCAGTGCTCTTTCCACCTCTGATCGGGCACAACCGCACTCTGAAATGAATTATTTGGGCTATAATGTGCATTTCATTGCTTCGGTCACCTCTCTGTAGAGCAGAAGAGCATCATAGGTGAATGACTTGTTCTGGTACGTTCCCAGCTCCTGCAGGCGGATCCGCTCTCCCATCGCATCATACACATACTTGGCGTAGGCCCACAGCTTTTCATTCTGGGTGGACTGGGAAAAGAACCGAAGTCTGATTTGAGTACTTCTATCACTCTGTATCTACTACTGCGCTTACTGATGCTTAGTCATTAGGCTTAGGCTGCTGTGCTGTGCTTAATTGCGCTCACATAACATCATAATTACTTTGACCCAAAAACAAAAAACACTCACCACAGTGAGGGCTCCAGTCAGAAGAGGAGGACTTACTGTATGGAGAAGGAAGATGTGTTTTAATTGTAAACTGGTAAAATGCAACAGTAAATCAGCAGTGAATAAGACCCATAGAGTGAGTTATAAACAATGGGAAATAATGTCACAGTTACCACATATTCTTGAATACTAAACAGGGATGAAATGAGAACAATGCAAAGTGACAAATCAATTCAAAATCCTATTCCTCAACACATCCATCCTCTCTCTGTTACTATACTTACCGCAGGGATGGGGCGTCTGAGCCAGGCAGCCTAGTGCCAGTGAGCACATTAACACTAAAGCTCTCATGCTGCACGATTCCACGCTCCTGTTCACAAACTGCAAACACAAATCCACTGTTGTGTGACAAGAGGCAAAGTTACTTCCTTATAAGCACTGACTCCGAGGCTCCGGGGGAACATCAGCTTCCGGGTTTTCCATCTAACACCATCCGCCCTTTGAGATCCTACTCCTCATAGGCCTATGTATTTTTCCATGGGCTGATTGAAAACCTGTTGTTATCTGGCTCACATCATGATAAGAGGCCATATAATAAATCAGGTGAAAAGAGGAGCTGTCCTATATATAGGCTAGTACAATGTTTCATGGAGAAGCCTGTTGAACTCTAGGTAATGGAAAGGAAAATTGCACTTCTATAAATTTTACAGCCTCAAGACATAGGTTTATAAAAGACCCAAAATAAAAACCCAAATGTAAGTGCACTGTGTGGACTTGAGGCTCTGGTACAGTGGGTCAGAGGTAAAGAATGTTGTTTGTATTCGCAAAGGAAGGAGGCTAATAAAACCAGTACTGGATTTCGGTGGAATGGGGTTCACCACATGTGCTAAGTGCTCCATCAGTGACATCACTGTCATAAGATCTGGAGGTGTGTGACTGCAGTCACCTGACTGGAGCACCTGAATGTTACATGAATCCTCCTGCTTCATAGCACACTACTACTACTACTCTTTCTCTTGCAAACTCATTATAAACTTAAGGAAAGAAGGTGCTTCTGTCCTTAATTCAACATACTAAATTTACAATTACTACTGATTGTCCTCCACTCTGAAAAATACACAATACACCAAGATTTTGGGATATTAGTATCAGTCTACAGATTACTGCTCTTGGGGCAGGAATACATAGAAATATACAATAAGCTGATACTACAGTAGCAGGATTTATGTATACAGTACACTCTCCCTGCCCCAAGAACAGCATAACTGTATGCAACACTTCTGAGTAAGTAAAACTCATATGAGCACTAGGGACACACGGATGGTTTCGGTGTCTATGTTCTTTCATTCATGCAAGTTGACCAATAGGACAGTCTACCAAAATGGTGTATTCAATTAAAAACTGTCACACTATCAATGACTTGACACTGTAGAAAGGAGAGGATCACATGTACTAATAGCCATCATCCGTGACACCTTTGTTATATGACCACAGTCACCTGACTAGAGTAGCCTACCTGAATTTACAAGTAAATACTATCATGACTGCTCTGATTTATACAATGGTGTCTATGGTTCATTGCACACACTCTCACTTCCTCAGTCACACCCGTATTATGAAAGAAGGTTATCCATTCCCTTAATCTGTTAGAATTTACAATTCATTATCAATGTTGGCATTTTCTACATGCAGGAAACAATATCAGTTGTTAATTGGACTAAAAATAGTAAAATAGGAGAGAAGTGATTTTGGGACGAAGCAGTATAGCTAACAGATGGGTGTAGATAGGAGAACTGAGAGTAGGATGAATCGCCACAGTGCTGCTGATGAAAACTGTTTTTAAAGGAGCAGCTTTACACTCCACATTATTTGTTGTTGAGTCAGGTGCTGCATACTGGCCCCTCAGCAGACCATGAAGAATAATCTTCCCGCTCTGCCAAACAAGTTAGGCCACAGTCCAATCACAAAGCACAGAAATGTCGACAAATAACAAAAATATTGGTGCACATTGGTGTTTATTATTCAAAGCAGTCATATGTGTTTATTATTATTCAAACCAGATGTGATCGTAACTGGCAAGGTCCTTCCTTTCAGCTTCATTTTCGGTAATTTGCCACGTAATTTAATTTTCATTCACAGTCATTATTAATCACAGTTTCTGTGTGTGTGGCAGTCTAGCCACTGGAGGCAGTTTGAGCAGCTGGCAGACACCGTTGCACTCTGGTCCATGCTGCTCCTCCAGGAAGTACCTGAGGCCCCTGTCGGCAAAGTTGGAGGGGCCTCTGGGGGTCTTGCTAGAGTGGATCTGGGGGTCGGTCAGGTAGGTCAGCCCTTTGCCGTTGGCTGTCACCCACCCTGTGAACAAATGAAGCAAGACGATGCTTTCAGAGGTATACATAAACTAGTGATTAATGCTGCATTCGTGTCATGTGGGAATAACCGCCGGAATGACTTGGAACTGTTTACACGTTCAAACTCATTTGATGCATTCAAGACGCCATGAGTGAGGTTTTCTGTAGATGTTGGTTGCTCCTAATCAGCTTTTTCACCCTTAAGACACATGCAGTATTAGTGAGTGATGCATTTGAGGGCATGTATTAAGAGCAAACCAAACACTGCAAACAGAAAATCCAGCAAGGCGTTGTGTCCTGCCATGGTATTTTAAGAGTTGTGATGACAAAATGACTTAAGTGATAAAAATCACTCATTTTGCTTGTTTTATTTGAAATTAATTTCTCATTACCTATACTGGACTACAGGTATTTCCCTGTTGGTGACATCAGAATCCAGGAGGTTGGAGAAATCAGGGTATACAGTAAGTTCCCCAGTAGTATTTATTACCTGAAAGCCGATGTGTGGGTATTTTCAAGTAGGGTGCTTGAATATACCGTCTTTCCCATATGACATGAATGCAGCATAAGGCTGGGAAAAATCAGCCCATGATCAGTGACTTCAGCGATCAGTGACACATACACACACACACACACACACACACACACACACACACACACACACACACACACCTTGTAGGTCCACAACAACCTCTTGGCAGTCAGAGAACAGGTAGGTGAAATGTCCAAAGGCGATGCCATATTCTGTGGCCTGGAACCTCTTGTCCTTCTTCACTGTGTTGTTGGTGAGTTTGACAAAGTCTCCAAGCATGTAGGGCTCCACCGTCACGCAGCCCACGATCTCATCCTCATGCAAGATCTACTCCGCCACAAGTACAGCAAACAACAGAGAAGCAGAGTGTAATTTGAAACGTGTTTTGACTTGTATGCAAATGTCATGTCAATTTGTCGTGACAAATATAAGTGTTTGTGCTATTACATAGGGATGGGCGGTGGTAAGTACAATTTGCTGTAACCCGATTGCTTCATAATGTAGCAGAACCAGGTCTCCACCGCTTCAAATGGACCCTTGAGTAACAGCATAACAGCACAGTAATCTTTCCCAGGAACAAAAATGACCCTTCACCTTTAAGACACAAAAGTGTCACCTTGACGCTAACCAAGACCAAGGGGGGATCTCCTCCACCAATCAGACAACTCTTCTCCCATTTACAGGCCTTATGTACGAGCCACATCAAACTGTAGGCCCGGATTCACACACACACACACACACACACACACACACACACACACACACACACACACACACAGCCTGCCTCTGATAAAGCTGTGGGTCAGAGAGTTGGAGGAACATTCAGTAGAATGTTGTCCAAATCAGGAGAAATCCTTGATAAAGACTCATGAAACTTTGGTTGGTACTTTGCGATGGATCCTAGTATATGTCTAATTTTATGTCTAACTGCCATGATTTTATGTCTAACTGCCATGATTTATATAAGAGTTATTTGCATTATTCAAATTCTTCATCTTTACATGGGTTTAGATAGTCATGTTTGATATCAAAGTGTTCAGGAATTTATGCTGAGTTCAATAACGTGAATGTTATGACTGTAAAGTAATTCTGTATCATGTTAACAAAAGGGTCAGAAATTGCGTTTTAGTTCCGTAGGAAAACCCCACCTTTCTGGATAGAGCCATAAAATCGTGAATCCATAAATTCCTTTCATTCTTCATTCTCACGATGGACCCCCGGCAAGTAAGGCTGAAACACTTCCATGTCTTTCTGCTGAGAGTTGATGCAAAAGCTTCACTAAAGTTTTCACTTAATCCAATCAGGAAAGTTAGTATAGTCTGAGTTATCCCTTAGGACGACCCGTCTCGTTCCTCCGGTTTATAGGTCTAAATTGACATAACACTATTTACTGTTGCCAATAATCTTCATTCCAATGTTTCTATCCTTCTCATTTTATTTTCACTTCATTCTCCTTTATTTTATTTCAAGCTCATTTCATGAGTCAACATATAGTTTAATGTTTTATTCTGGTTTATCATCTGCCCACTTACCATATAGCCTACTCCCCGTTTCATGGCTACATGTTTGTTTGTATTTGTTTGTTATTTGCTTGTCTAGTAGGTGGTTAATAAATATATTAATTCATTATAAAGTCGTTGTCCTGTGTTTCCTTGTCTGCAGAGAAAAGCAATCCCTGAACTGGAAAGATCTCATGATCTTTAGATGATGACTGATTAGTATGAGTAAAGGTCCTTCATTTACGAAGGTGGTGCCCCTACGAGTGTAATTTGATCTCTTGATCAAAATATTAATATCTATATACCTTTACTAAATTATAAGTTCGATATTTTCGACTCTACACGCTACAATAATTTCTGTGCATTATGCATTATGAAATGTGATGATAGAACATGGAAGTAAGTGTTTTGTCAGTAGTCAAATTGCTCAACAGTAAGTATTGCAGTCTTATGAAAATCAAAGATGCATGTTCTTTTGTGTAATTCATTCAGGGAAGAGCAGAGAAGACAGATATTTTGGCACTAGGCTATTATTTGTATCATCATTTTCCCCTTTCCACAACTCATAGTATCTTCTAGACTAATAACCAAAAGGATATTGGCTCGATCTGCAGTACTGACAAGAGAGGGTAAGCTGACAACTGGAGGGTGTTGGAGTGTTACATTTGTATTTCACTACAGCCAAAACTGCTCCAAGGGCGCTGCAGGCAACCCTGTCTCTGAAGAAATGCGTAAGCGTAGGGGGTGCTATTAAAGTAATCTTGACGAATGAAGTAATCGTAATTTTAATGAAGCATCTGTCTTCTCTGCTCTCCCTGAATGAATATAAAAAAAGGAAAATGCATGCTGCTTTTTTCATGGCAACCATATTCATTTTGTCCACTTTGTCTTATGGTTTTAGCCTCACCAGCAGCGCCTCGGAGGGAATGAAGAAGATCTGAGCCATGACTTCCCTGTCGTAGAGGCTCTTATTGAATTCAGTCACATAGTACTGCGCTGTCATCTGCCTCTCCACGTCTTTCAGGTGGAACTGCATTTCCTTCGGCTTCAGGTAGTCTTTCCCTACATAACTGATGAGGACAGAAACACTTAATACATAAAGTCACATGGACACACTATATGTCAACCCCAATCCAGCCGAATGAATCATGTTCTGTTGACACCTACTTGCTTAACCTTTCCTCCTGGTGTAAAAACTGCACCCATAATGCTGCTCTCTGCTTGCCCTGCATCCCCATTGGCTCTCCGATGTAAACGCAGGTCTCCCTGGCTGTCCACAGTCCTGTGGCCCTGGAGAACTTCAAATGGAGAGCACCTGGTGGAGATACCACCCAGAGGTGAGCAAGCAGTTGCAATTGAGACATGTATTGATAATGAAGACTTGCGACAGCCAATTGCATTTGGGAATTAGAACTTACTGTAGGCAATTCTGTACTGCTTGAGTTTGAATTGTGTCTTGTCGCTCTGCAACCTCTTCAGCAGACATTCATGACAAACCCCGGCCAGGAGGGCATGGTAGTCCTGCTGGGTCAACAAATACCGTCTCTCAGGGACACCGTTACCCACAATGCTGTGCTTTAGGCAGCTGTAGCACGAGGGGTTCTTCCTGTGAGTGAGAGTCACATCTTCAGGTGAGGTGAGTTCACTACGTGGGTGTCCGATCTCTTTCGCCTCCAACATCTCAAAGGAACTCTCTGAGGAGGTTTTAGTGGAGGCGCACTGCTCTGGGACAGATTGCTTAAGGTTTGGCTGTGGAGTTGTGTTCTTGGCAGCAGGCTCAGGTTCAACGGGAAGTGTGTCCATCTCAGTCTCTGCGTTTGGGTCCGCATCAAAGGTCTGCAAAGGTTGAGGTTTGGATGAGGCTCCGAATTCCCCTCCAGATGTGGCGCTTGTGTGTTTGGGATCATTGGCTGAATCGCTGGTTTCAGAATCGAGTGTCTCCAAGAGGGAAAACCTCTCATCTGAACCTAAGGGCTTGCTGCCTAGACCGATTCCTGGTTGGCCAGTTGATTGGCCAGTTAGCTGAGGATTGCTGTTAGTGGGTGAGATTTTCTCCCATGATGACTGGGAGCCGAAACTGTCATTGAGTGAGCTGGACGATGTTCCAAGAGTAAGGTGGGACAAGGATTGGGTCGCTCCTCTCGTCCCTGACGGTTTCTGCGACCCACTGACATCAGGGATCCAATCGTCCTCACTGCCCAGCGTCTCTATTGCAGCCTCTATCACTTCAAACTTCTCAGAATCACTTCCAGTGCTGGAGGAGGAAGTTACATTTGTTGAGGGTCTGGGGGCTGTCTGGGAACTGACACTAGTTCTGTAACCAGCATTGTCTCGCTTCTTGTTTTTATCGGTGGATTCTAGAATGCTATCAGACCCATCATCGTCATCATCCTCTGTTGTCAGGCAGCTTTGATCGCTCACATTTTCCTTATGTGCATTGGCACACACACTGCTCCCTGTGTAGCCACTGCTGCTGGGGCGAGGAGACCCTGAACTACTCAAGGAGAGGTTCTGCCATGAAGAGCCGAGGTTATCAGTGCTTCCTAGAGTGGTACAGAGGTCCAACTTTTGAGGTGGATGCGTGGCAGATGAATTTGAAGCTTTCTGTCTTGGCTGCTCTCCCATAGGTGCATCCTTTGGGACTTTGCAGTTTTCAGTGGTACACTCTGTGTTGAGTGTACCAATGGTAGTCCCTAACGCAGTTATACATAGCCTCGCTCCATCTGTCCCCTCTTTCTTCCTCCTACAGTCTGTGTCTGTGGTCTCACACAGTGACGCGTGATACTTCTGGAATCTCCCCATGACCTGGGAGAAACCACCCAGAGTGAAATTTACTGGTCTGTCTTTAATGTTTCTGTAGCTATCAGGGATAAAAGACCCCCTGTCAGGATTGGGGAATGGCTCCACCTGCAAAAGACACTTGACTTGGGCTATCAGATGCATGATCTCAGCACAGAGGCCATCTCTCTCTTGGCTATCGGCATTGCAGTAGTCATAGAAATGGGCAAGAGCTTTTTGGCAAGCTTGCGTTGCTTGGGTCAGCACCTCTGCAGGGGTGCCCAGCCACTTGTGAGTGACAGTCAGGGAATAGGCGGCCTTGAGGAAGGTATGTAGCTCCTGTTTGCTGGTGACCAGCTCGCCCTCCGCTTTGGTGAGCAGGCCGATTTCAAACGCCTCTCTAGCCTGCAGGAGGAAAGAGCGTCTCTCAGAGGAAGGGCACTCCACTGAAAAACTGTACGATAACAAGCAGGTCCCCTGAGTTGCCTGGGAGGAGTGAGAGAAGAGTTGTTTGTGAGAGAAGAGTGAGAGTAATTAAAGGTGCAACATCAATTTTGAATGAATGAATGATTTTTATTTTTGTGTCATATCAGCAAAATGGCCCATCCCACATGGGATTACATGACACACATTCACAACAACATATAAGACATAGACTTCCAGGTTGCTATAGCAGCATAGCGCAAACTTCTTCATGATTTCAGAGCCTTCCGTTGATAAATAATCAAGATCTTCACTGTTGATCTTATCAAACAAACTATTCCTGTGACCACAATACAGGGAGCAATATAAAACAAAATGCATTTCATTTTCAATTTAATTTCACCCACATAAATGACAAAGCCTATCCTCTTCATCAGCGCCAACATAATGTCCCATTTCCAAATGTAAAGGCAATATTCCAAACCTGATCTGGGCACATAAGGATCTTTTCCTCTACAATAAATAATAAATCTGCAATAAGTAACATTTTTACTGTTTTACTGTTTCATTCTCAAGCCAAAAAAGCAAATGGCAAAGCAGTATTACTATTACAGTTTTTGCATGGCGGCATATTACCCCTTCACTAGAGGTTTCTGTTGGCTCTCCGCACTAATTAGCTAGTTTTCTTGTCGCTGTTGGGAAAATATGACTTATTATTATTATGTCAATTTCAGGCCACAGCAAACTATGCCAGAGACCTGTCAATGTTGATGCAATGTCTTTGCCGACAGATGCTGATAAGTCATAGATTACTTAATTCCCCTTTAATTCCTCTCACATATAATTTATTCCATTGAATTTCCCCTCCACACGCACACAGCTACCATAAAGTTTAACAAGAGTGTGACAACTTACCACATGAGTCAACACAAAAAGTGAAGTGTATTGACTGTAGACCACCGCCATCTTAGCTGCCTCGGCTGCTGAGAGGAGACGATGACTCTGGTTCCCAAGTGAAGACTAGCCCACAAACACACACAGATATTGCTACGCATTACTAAACACAGTATACAGTAAGATATGTATGAAAAAATACAAGAAACATAATGTCAGACTTACTAAATCAATATCTGGATTAGTCCTGAAAGCATGGAAGTCTTCATCATTCATAGACACCAATATGTTGGCCAGTATGCCAAGAGACATTCCAATGCCCTGTGAAATATATAGACATACACAACAAAGGTTTATAACAGTGTGTTAACTGCGGGATGATATATTGAAATTCAATCGCAATACAAAAATGTGTCAATACGTATCGTGGGGCAGAAAAATTAATCGCGATATTAGCTCCATTTCATTCTGCTGTAGTAATCACAAATGAGATGGGAGCTCCCCATCCAAATTACATTATTTGCACTTTATAATGATGTTTTTAAATTGTTGTTTATATTATAGCAAGCCAATGCCATCGCTAGAAAGATTTGTGGCTCAGAAATAAGCAAGTAGGAGTCAACAATTTTTGAAGTTGAACATGAAGTTGAACAGTTGAACATGAAGAAAAACAACATTTGCGGTTAAATAAATGTTAAAAACAGATATATTTTTGATCTTATAAGATTGTCACTGTACTGGTGTTGTTACCTTTTTATCAGGTTGAGGAAGAGCGTAGTAACCGACCAGAGAGGCCCAGATCAGCTCTGCAGCCCCCAGCCACAGGCCTGAAACAGAGCAGCATGTTAATAGGGAACGCATGTCGAGAAAGAGGACCGAGCTATTTTCTCTCATTCTCTTTCAAAAGAAATAATCTTACCTAGCTTCTGCAAAGCCAATCCGCGCACTTGAACACTGACGGCCTGCACCAGAGCCTTGTCGCTCTCAGAGTGGTACACCCAGCAACCTGTATGGAAAAAAGTTTCTTAGTCATTGAGCTTGCGCTATATAGTCCAGCAGTAGAGAAGAACCAAAGGAACCTACCTGTGGCCCCGCTATTGTTAATCAGACTGCTCAGTATGTATTCTGCCTTCTGTAATTTGCCTGTGGGGAAGACGATGATTATGTTCACATTTTTCCGTCTCCGCATAAGCTAATCAAACAGAGCATCTTACATACAATAAAGCTCAAGGCAAAGTAATCTTATTTCCATGCTAGAAGTTGGTATCAGTGTGATTATGATGTCCCAAACAACGGTCGGTCTTGCCTTTGCTAGTTTTTGTTTATTTGATTGTATTTCACTTTATCCATTACTTATCCAGGGAATGTTCCGCCCCCCCCCCCCCCCCCCTTTACCGGAGTTCAAGTAGACCCTGGCCTGCCGTATGACCAGCTGCGGGGCCACGGGGGTGTCAGGGTGCCGCCTGTGGAGCAGCTTAGTGATCTTCAGCAGCCGGCTGGACTCGTCCGTCCAGTAGAGGAAGCGGTCCACTAAGAAGACCACCGCCAGCGCCCAGCTCGCCTCCCGGGCCACGATGGACGCCTTCAGGAGAGCCTGGCGACACAGCGAACCAGAATGCGGTCGTCGTTCTGCCACCCGTACCATTTTGTGTTGCAATTTAAACGACCGATTCCAGATGTTTGCTGTGTGATTATTACCAGTAGATGAGGTAGATGCTGGCTGATGAGGTCGGTGAGGTTGGTCTTATCCTTGGCGCTGACCGACTTCTTATACTGCCACTTCTCCGGCACAAAGGGCCACTTCATCTCCATGGCTTCCTGCAGGAGAGAGGCCAGCTCTGCACACAGCGAGTCTGCAGGGAAGGAGAGCCAGTGGAATATCTTTTTTTTTTTTTTTTTTTTGCATTTTTGACAGATTTATATACAAATAATGAAACAAGAATAACAAAGCATAATAACTAAGTAAGACACGATTAAAGAATAATAAATACAAGATCAAAATAAAGAATAATATTAAATCCTAACATTAATACATTAGTTTTAATAGCAGATAATAGGATACATTACCAAATAGCTATAGCTAGAGTATGTAAGGAATTGGAGGATAAATTTCAGCCATCTTACAGAGACCTAATTACTGTACACCCTTTGTTCTATACTTCTCCCATTTTCCCATCTTTCCTCAAAAAGATGGACTTGATTCCTGTTATTTTTTCCATTGCATATATTTCATTTACCAGATCTTTCCATTTACAATTAATTAAGTCATCAATCTTCAACCAATTCCTTGTTATTTGCTTAATTATGGATACTCTTAATACTAAAAACAAATGCAGATCACTTTTTTTAATCTCATCTGGTATTTTCCCTAATAATAAAATTACTGGGTTTTTGATTAAACTTATATTAAAAATGTTTGACATTTCTCTAATAGCCTTTTCCCAAAAGCCACTGATTATTTTACATGACCAGAATATATGCCATTTCCTCGCTACATTCTCTCCAGCATCTTGGCGTTATGTTTTCTTTGTATTTACTTTGAATTTGTGGTGTCTTAAAGTAACGGATTATGACCTTCCATGCATATTCTTTCCAGTATGTTGAACTTGTAGTTATATGTATATCTTTGCACATTTGCTCCCATTCCTCTGGTAATATGCTACATTGTAGTTCATTTTCCCATTTATTTTTAAGATTGGGACTTATTTGAGTGTCATAATATGCGGATTGCATTATTTTTACTATCTTAGTCAGGGATTTGGTTTCAACTCCACAGTCATACATCTTTAGTAAACATTTAATCAATAGGTTTATGTTTTGAATTGATCTCTTTCCACATGTGTTAAAGAGATGGCTTCTCTCTTGGAAGTATCTAAATAAATGAGAATTAGGTAGTCCATACTGTGAGGATAACTGTTCAAAAGACTTCATTTCCCTCTCCCCAAACATTTGCCCATATTGACATAATCCTTTAGACGCCGGTGGAATATCTTGAAACTAGCAACTTCACCTGCCACTGCAGTGAGATCATTTGACTTTTCCAAAGAGAAATCTTCAGTGAGGGCATTGGGAGGGCAGACTGACTGGGTTCTATTGAGTGAAGGAGGTTTTATTAACACTGCCCCAGCTCGTACCATTGAAAAGCATTAAGTAAACTCAAAGAAATCCCTTCAGATTCCTCCTGACTGCCTGTCTAAAGGTAAAGCTCTGACCATTTTTAGCTGCCGTTGTCCCTTATTCTCAATCCAGACCGTGTGTGTGCAGAGCTTATGTGAGCATCACTCCCTCAGCAACATCTCTGATCCTCACCCAAATCTCAGTCTGAGCTTCCCCCATGCTATATCCCATATAAAAAGTGATCAAATAGCGCCATCTAGTGTCTCACCTCGGTACCTGCAGTAGCTCAGCCTGGCCGCCTCGCCGGGCTGGGTGGGCTGCTGAGCTGTTGCTGCCCTGAGGCAATCCTCCAGCAAGACTCCCACCTCCTGGCTGTCCATGCTGCTAAGTAGATGTCGTTGTTGTTGTTGTTGTTGTTTGGGGTGAATGGATTACCTCCCTTCCTGGCCTGTGTTCCTCCTGTTTTTGTAACTGGGTGATTCAGGGAGGAAAAAGAGGAAGGAAAAGAAATCCCCAGGTGTGATCAGACTGCTGTTGAGAAAGGACTGCACAACTTTGTACTTTGTACATTATTAGGGTGTGCTATGGAAAACTTTGACCTAGTTCCATACATAGGCAAAAAATGTATTCCCAGTGTCCAACATATTTCAAATGATTGTCATATATATGTACAAATAATTTTTTTTAGGCATGTCTATTTTGAAACATATTCTGGAGTATATGTGAAATGTATTTTATGCAGTTTAGTATGCAGAGACACCAAAACTCAACTGATGTAGTAAAGGCAGTGTGTCCAAGTGAAAGATTTATATTTATGGCAAACACTTCAAATTCTGTAGAAGATGTAGGCCTACATTCTCATGAAGCAATGTCTCAGGTACAAATCACTATAATATTCCTATAGGGTCTTACAATGTGTCTGTGGTAGTCTATAGTGAGTTTATAGTGACCTAACTGTACTTCATGGTACTTTTTATGACCAGTAGCTTCGTTACAGGATTTTCTGTGTTATCATTTTGACCTATAGCATTTCCATTATATTTTAAAGAATAAACAAAAACTACTGGGGTGGAGGATATGTTATATAGCTGTTACACCAAGTGACTGGACACAAATGTTCTATCAAACACTGACTGCAAATGAAATTTAAAAACCGGGTTTCACTTTCAGTTTCTCATCTGAAACGTCAACAAGTGTCAGTATGGAAATTACAGGAGGGTTATGAAGTGATATCTGGAATTATACAATATTATCTCCCCGTGGTTAGGTTAAAGGTTAGCCTTATGATGCTGTTAGTTTTGTCAATATTACGGCGATAGGAAGACTACTTTTCATATATCAACAGTAATAGCACGTACCGTGGCTTCCGGCTCCCAGCTGCTTCCTGGTAGGGCAGGAAAAATGAGATGCTGCCTTCAGGTGCTGTCGGAAATGTCGTGATTACGAAACCTTCCCTATACACCATGAGGTAATCATTGAAGTAAAGGGATTTTGATATAAAATTACAAGAAAATAAGAATGTTTTTCAGGTTTTTTTTCATTTCATTGTGACTTTTGGTCACTATGAACTTGCAATGCGGCACCACAGATTAACAGGCTGAGAGGAGATGAGAAAACAACAATTCTAAAATGCAACAATACATAACAACATAACTAATGTAACTGTAACTAATGTAAATTATTATACATTATTGATACAATATTGCTTATTCAAAATGTGTGCATGTGTGTGTAATAAATGTGAATTATTTGATGGTTAACAATAAAATAATATTTAACTAATATTAAATAATGATAAATTTACTATTTAGTAAGGACTGTTATTCTAAAGTGTTAGAAAAGCACTTGAATGCGCGACAAGCCTTTGGCTGTATATTTATAACTTTGAAAGTGGGAGTTTATGAGCAGCACTTGAAGGCAGCATTAGAATGGGAGGGTGAACACTTCAGAATATTCCTACCTGATTGGTTCAATGGCGAGAACTGTATTTGAATGACAACGGTGTATGTGTGTTATGGTGTGCTCGTGCGTGTGTCTGTATGGATGTGCGCGCGTGCACAGCCTATGGATGTTTAGCATGCTGTTGAATTGATGTACAGCTCTCACAGACATTTTAAGTCCCTCATCAAAAAAAAAAAATACACTTACTAAAAATACGACATATCTTTAGCACATAACAGATGTAATATGCCAAAACAAAACGACAAAGTAGCTGTTATCATGTCTTACCATGCATGTATTGTTAACTGTATGTAATAAAAGCATGTGAGGAGGCTGGTGTTGCTGTCACTCTACCAATAGGCGGGACTGTGGCTCTGCAGTGTGATTCTGCGCTGCACAGCTGGAACATGAGCAGTAACGGCTGGCATGCGGTCCAGCTGCGACCAGATGACTGGGGCTGCCTCTGCAACACTCACACACAACTTGTATCCGCGTGCGCCACGGTAGGTCTCGTGCGCGTTCTTACGTGTTATTGACTTGTGAAACGCCCGTGTAGGCTCTTCCGCGGACCGTCAGTTTGGACCCGCGTGCATCCCTCCTAGTGAGTTCACATGGGTTTTGGTCATTTGCGCCGCAGCAAACAGGACCCGGGTCTCGCCACTCCGTAGCCAAATAGGCGGTTCGAGTTTGGTGGCGATAGTGATGTAACGCTTTGCATCGCAGCGCACACCACTCCACAACTGTTACCAGAGCTTCGCCTTCCCAGAGCATGGGACTCTTCAAACTCTGAAGGTAAGAAATGAGCGTGTAACTTGTCTGTTAGTGGGGAAAAAACTGAGCCGATAGAGGCCACTTGTGCTCATTTTGGACATTTTTACGCATGATGAGGTTCGGATGTCTTTCTTCTTCGGCTGCCTCACTTATTTTAGAAGCAGCGTGTCAACCACGGTGGGACGCCGATGCCGCATGCATGTCTAAAATGTGATGAATTACGCACACATGGCTTGATATCATATGCATGTGAACGGCGCATACTGTATCAAGTCTTGCAACAGGAGTGAGAATCAGGTATAGACCTGCTTGCTTGCAACATTTAACCACAGCAGTGCCAGGGTGAGAATTTTTTCACGTTGACTCATACGGGAGTAACGGATCTGCTTTACTGTTTTCGTTGGGAAAGTAGCCGCAGCTATTATATTCAGACTTGTAAAAGTGCTAGGATGCAGAATACAAGCTGCCAGATGCGTGTGTAATGGCTTCCAAAGGTCTTCAGTTAAGGTGCCAATTACAGAGCGGAGACATCAGGGTGGCAGCATTAGCGCATTGTTAAGTTTGACAGGTAAACTATCAGTCTGTCTCCCCGGCCCTCTCCCCCTCGTAAACAACCAAATGACTCGGTGTGCAGAAATGAATGGCACTCGTACTGGTATCTTTATGGGTAATAACAGGTAACTTAGACGCAGTAAAGCATCACATGGCACTCAGGTGCTTTGGGGAGCTGCAGCAAATAAATACCTGCATCGCGGCGATATGAATGTCACAAGTGGAATTGCCTGGACATTTGTGGGAGGGAGGGAGTGTGTGTGTGTGTGTGTGTGGCAGGGGATGCTGGGCGATATATCGTATAATATCGATATCATGAGACTAGATATTGTCGGAGATTTTGGTTATGTAATATTGTGAACTTAAATGTTGCTTATTCCTGGTCTCAAATGCAGTGTGTTACAGTAAAGTGATAACATTTTCTGAACTTACTGTATTAGCCCCTTCTGGCTGAGTAAAATGAACAATGATTCCCTTTACCTGCTCATCATATCCACATTACTTACTACTGATTACACATTACTGATTACTAATGATCATTGCTAATTTTCTAAATTTTCTTGTGTGTAAATATTTTATGAAAGCACAAATACTCATCCCCAATGTATCATCACATTATCGATATCGAGGTATTCGGTTTAAAATATCGTGATATTTGATTTTGTCAGTATCTTCCAGCCCTAGGGTGAATCAGGGAACTCTCTCTTTATCCTGTGCTGAGTGACGTGACGGCACGAGATACCCATCTAATGACCTGCAGTAGCCGCACTGCTAATAACAAATGAATACCTGTATGTATTTGCCGTGAGTGTAGGGTTACCTGCTGGGCGCCCGTCCCAGCTTTGTGCGACTCGGCCTTGGCTGATGAATAAAACAAGTGAGAGGGTCAAACGTCCCTCGGGCTCACTTTTGTTTTGCTCAATCAGTCGGCCCTCCTCCCTCATTACCTGCCGTCTGCTGATCTGTGCCGGTGGCGGTCTGACTGCTGCGGCTTCCAGGTGATTTTCCTCCCACCGACCGCGCAGCAGCGGAGGATTAGGAGGCGTCTTTGAGCGCCGGGGCCGGTGATTATTTGCTCTGCGGCTCTTATCCGCCCGTGTTCTGGTGTCGGAGCGGCAGGATTTGACTCGTAAGTCGTGTCTGGCTGCCTGTCTGGACATTTTTTAAAAGCCTTTACAGCTGCGGTTGAGCTGCACCGTCATGTCCTGGTGGGTGGAGGGAGAGAAGTTACTCAACATCACTCAGCAGGCTTCAGCGTACTTCAGTGTGGCTGGTGTGGCTGAGATATTTCTGATTACCTCTACCTGTTTTGAATATTGTGCACAAGCGTGCTTTGTGCACACTCAGATCAGTCAGCGATTCAGAGAAATTCAAAATCAAATGAGGCAGCTGCCAACATCCGCCATCATACATCACCCCGCCGCTAAAACAAATCTGTTGCCAAAGCACAAATCAATGAAGCAATTAGTCTAAAGTCCAATTTGTCAAACGGCGGCTTATTAGCTTGTCAGAAACCTCAAAGTCCCCCGTGGCCTCTGTGATCTAATGTACCCAACGAGTGAAGTGCTGCTTGACTTGAAAGGTATACTCCTTTAAAAAGAGAGGATTTCGAGGATTCAAAGCACCTCCGGAACAGAGGTAAAATAAATAAAAAAAACCACTTCCCCATCTCTATTCCTCCTATTCTCTCTTGCTGTTGCTGCAGTGCAATTACTTCAGGCCTCTGGAGCGCCCACCCTTGACATTTAGCATCACATCCAACACCTCCAGCAGCCTCGTCCACCTCAAGCTGCACTGGTGTCGCACTTGTCAGGAAAGCCGGGGCATAATTGGATCCTTTTGTGAAGGGTTGCTGCTTTATGCCAATAGGGGGAACAGCAACAAATCTGGTAGGAGGAGGAGGAGGAGGAGGAGGAGGAGGAGGAGGAGGAGAGGAAGGAATAAACTAAGGCTGATCAGAGGGGGAGAGGCAGGGAGGGAGAGGGGAAAGAAATCAATCGACAGGAGAGGAAAATAAAGCAAAAGGGAAAGTAATTACAGAGGGCAGACAAGAGCAGCGGCTCAGCCAGAGGAGAGCTCTGGGTGTTTGCTATCGCCGGGGTGAACGCTCCAATGCCTTTTCTGCCTCTGTCCTCTCTCTCTCTTTCGCCTTCTGCATCTCGCTTTCCAATTTGCTAACCCCTATCCATCCATTCCACCCTAGTTCCTGCGATGCCTTCACCTCATTCCCTGTGTCATCTCTCCCACTTTTCCCCCTCACCGATGAACTTCCATCTCAGGTCGCGTTCATGCCAAGCGTCTTTGGAGCGGTTTATTTGAACTCTGGAGCGTTTTCCTACTTTGGTTCGGAATGTCTGGTGGCACCAAATGACTGCAAAGAGACGCCTGAACATGCACGTCCTCTTCAAGAGGACTGTGGAGCGGTTCATTAGGAGTGAGAACGTAATCCAAACCAGCTACAGGAAACGACTCCAAAACACAAGGCTTTCTCGAGACGGATGTTGACATCTGATAGCCAGCTGTTACTCATGCTTGGAAGGCCTAGCATAACAAAATGAACCAATTGATTCAGCTCTTTATTCTTGCGTTCCTAACTGGGTATAAACGCCAGAGAAGGTCAGTTACAGCAAAGAGTGCAGACAAGTCCATCATGCTCAGATAAAGTCGCAGGGACTGGAATCTGACTTGTTTTGCCTTTTCCCCTGGAATGACTTGGCGGGATGACAGCTCACCAAAACTCAGTCCAATAAACAGCTACATGTGACTTTTGTTTACAAGCCCTGGTTTGCATGTGTGAGCCTAAATGAACCAAATGCAAAAATGCAACAAAGTAAACTGTTCTGCTGTGCTTCGGGCCAAAGAAAACGAACCGTAGGCGCGATCGCAAACCCTCAGTCTTCTACTACTCTTCTCTTTTCCCCTGCTTGCCATCGCTCCCCGTCGGAATGTTTGTCTCTCCCTTCTTGGATCACTCTGCCACCCCCCCACCCCCCTCCTCGCCCCCCAACCCCGTCCCGTGAAAAGGGCCCGGGACCCTGTACAATCTCAGTCTGTCATTGCTGCATGCGCTCTCCTCACCTTTAAAGGCATGGCTGGAACGCACGGGGGGAGAGCGAGAGGCAGCGGGAGAAATAGACCGGGGGTGGGGGGGGGGGGGTGGAGAGAAGGTGGAAGCTGGAAAGGGAAAGAGTTGGAGCTATAAATCAAGCGGTGACTGGAATTAAATCAGTTGGGGGGGGGGGGACACGGCGGTCAACGAGGGAAGATCGAAAACGCTGGGCTTGGCTGCTGGATCCTAGTTGGTGATCAGTGAAGGCAGTGATGCTGATGTCGAGGTCGGGGTTTGTCTCTGCAACAGGTGTTAGGCGTGCCTGCATTTCAGAAAGGGAACTAAGATAAAAAAAAAAAAAAAAAAAAGCCTGACTATAAAGCCTGTGGTATCCTGCACCTGCAGAAAGAAAATGTGCATTCATTTACCTTTGTTTTCACACTCGGTCTATGACAATCCGTACATCTCAACATGTACGATGGAGACGGAGATGGAGATGCATTTTACAGCCGGTCCTCGTCTTTCACTCTACTTCAACAATAATACAGGAAATTCTGGGGTTTTGTGGTCTGCTTAGGGATGCATGCCTTTTTAGGGAGGAATACATAAACAGGAACTAGCTGCAGCTAACGTGGTTTAGCCTGCGGGGTAATTAACAGGTCAGCTGGGCCAATATGAAACTCTCGGCGTTCAGATAGATCACGAAACTATTTTGAAGCTACTGTGACTGCTGTATGAAACCACAGTCTAGTCCAGAGAGCAGAACTTTTGACAGGCGCAAGGAATCGGTGCAAATAAACACGGTGCAAAGAGCAAGTTAGCCTCCAGATGCCTGTGGTTTGCTGCAGACATTTCTTAGAAAAACGCAATTTCTAGAAAACGGGAGATTTCACTCGTTTGCGGTGTCAAAGCTTTATCGGAAGCTGCGTTGGGTGGATGTTTTCCCGGCAGCGGCACAGCCTTATCTCCCTCTGTCTCTCCATGGTGGGTGGACTGCTGGTGTCCTCTTGTGCCCGCAGGCAATGGAAACTGCCTACATTTGCATTGGGAATTGTTGGCTGAGACCCAGAATGAGAGGGTTCCTTTTTTGAAAATGTAATCATGTGGATTACTCCAACTCATCAATGTAATATAATTACTTTTGGTTACTTTTGAGAACTAGCTGTAATTTGTAATAGTATCACACTCATCATCTAGCAACAAGCCTGAATGCCAAGTTCCAAGTGGAAGTTGAATAATCACAGACATTTTCACAATTCTCTGCAATCTGATTACTGTGTTTTCTCCAGTAACAGTAACATACTACACCAACAGTTTCTTTGTAATCAGATTACTGTAATCCCCTTACATTTGCTAACCGATGATGAGGTGGTACACCCCGTGGCTTTGAGTAACAACAGGAAGCGAGACTACTGACTTCAGCACTGCAGAACAACAGAAAACGAAGCCTGGCCAAGGCATGCTGAGACCTGAATAGGTTGTTGGCAGGTATAGGCTGTGTTTTCACGGTCAGAGATGGGCTCTAATGTGTTATTGCCGAAGATGATATGTCACTTTTGCTCTTTTGCACAATACGCATCGCCACGTGGTTCTCATCTTTCACTCATCGCTCAGCGAAGACCTGAGAAGGAAGTGTATGTGTGTGAGGGAGATAACTGAAAGTGTGAGAAAACGTGTCAAATGTAGAGTAAGAGAGAAAACTGCCATTAAAGTACATTGAATTGAAGTGAATTGAAAAGTGAGAATAATCCAGAGTCCTTTATTACACTTGGAAAAACTCTAAATCCAGTCCATGTGAGGCTGTTTGTGACAATGCAAAAAAAGCCCACACACGCACACCACACACTCATACACACACCGCACACACATACCGCACACACACGCCCTTCCGTTATTTGTTATGTCGCTGACTTTCACATCTGGTAAAAGGACAGAAGTTTGAGCAGGAAGCCTCCGAACAAAGCAACGAAAACAGTCAGGCTTTTACGCAACAGATCCTGACACAATGATATATTGTTGTGTGTGGGGCGGGAGGCAGATATCATAACATGGGCTCCATAACAATATCTTTCCCATACTTTACATATACATCTATTAGGGCTGTAATTTGTGTAACATGTTCAATGCGTTACGCCTTTCCACTCAGAATCTGAATGTTACTGTATATGTGTAAAGAAGCTCAAATTTCGGAGCCAGATGTGGCACAGGAATATGAATACAAAAAATATGGTTATGAAGGCATTACAATCTGGCAGCTGCTGTGTCCTAGCAAGAGATTGTGAAATCTACATATGTTTTTTTTCCCCTGACTTCCCTGTTATTTCAAGTATGCAGCAAAGTACTGTATGTGCTGGCTGCCTCCCGCGCACATTTGTCGGAGTGCTTCCCTTTGCTTGTGGGACCAGATCCCGGTCAGTGTTTTTTTTTTTTTTTTTTCTACTTCTTCGGTCTGTTTTCCATCATGACTTTACCTCCCTATTTCATCTCTCCATCCCTCTTCACTCAACGATCTCTTTCCGTCTTTTCGAGAGGGCTGAAGTGAGGGAGGCAGAGTGAGCGCTCTTTCCTCTCTCTTCCTGCCTGTCTCTCTCTCTTTATCTCTCTCCCGCCTCTCTCTCCCTGTATCCCTCTCTCCCATCCCTCTCTCTCATCCCTCTCTCTTTCCTCTTACCCCCCCCCGTAGAAACTATAGCTGCTAATCTCAGTTTGCAGCCGGTGCCCCCCGACTAGATGCACGTCCAGGGAAAAGGAAATGGTTCCCTTCCTGCTCTCAGTACCCTGCGGTCTGTAAATAGAGCCTGCCAGTAGCCGCTCTGTAGGCCTCTCTGGAGGACTATATCTGTCCCATCATGCAACACCCCTGCTACAACTTCCTGAAACAAACTAAGGGGTGTTGGGCAAGAGATTAGGTTGGAGGAGGGAGTCATTGATATGGTGTATACATTTCAGACAAGGGGTGTGTGTGTGTGTTCTTGTACTTCTGTCCTTGAGTAGCATATGTCCTCACAAGGATAGAGAGATGAGGAAAATCCTGCAAAGTGAGGACATTTGGCTTGTACAAGGGGCTAGTTTAGGATTAAGAGTTGAGTTTCGGCGTTAAATTAGAATTATGAGTATAATTACCATAAACAAACTAGACCACTACCAGCCTCTATGCTGCATTTTACATTGTGAGCCACCTGGTCGGATTTGGCGGGAAATCTGCTGGATTGCTTTACGGCACAAAACAAGAAGAGGGCGAGAGAGTTTCTGACAATGGCAGGTAGTGGTGGAAAAATGTTTATCTTCTTCAGTAAAGTGAAAGAGAAAAGAGGAGAGGAGAGAAAGGCAAAGGGGCTTATGGGAAATGTAGTCTTGAGTTTGAGAAATGCTAGCGCTAACATTTCCACTGGTGTGAGACAGAGGCATCAGACCAGTCGTCTCAGCCATGGTCTCATGTTTTTTTATGGCAGGTATACTAAGCTATCACAACTTATTTGAAAATTATGTATTGATATTTAAGAATGGTACCGGCTGCAGCTTTAAATACAGGCTACGTATCTGTGTGTGACAGAGGGAGCGGCTACGCTTGTGTTTTTCACTGCCTGCCGACCGCCCGAGTGCTAATCAGAGTGAATAAATGCATCCTTCCCCTTTGGCTCACGGCTATTATCCCCGCAAACATCCATCAAACTCTTTTTCCCAGAATGCCATTGCAAGAGAATATAGAACTTCGATCAATGGCAGTATAGAGGCTGTGCATCAGCTTTGGGTAATTACTGCTAGCATGGAAACGAGCCCTTTATGGGATTGTCAATATTAGGATGAATATCATTACGTGTGTGTTTGTCAGTGTCTTGTCATCTGCCAGTGCAAGTGTCGATTTTAAGACATTAAAAAGGTATTGGAACGCTGCAAAATGTTGGATTTGTACAATGAGATAGCTAATTTGTGGGCTTAAGAAAGCATATTTATGTATTTATTTTATGTTTTTTTTAATGAGAAATAGCATGTTCATACAGAAAGTAATTGTTATCGATCTAGTATCAAATTTGAAGTGAATTTGAATCTGTTGCTTTTCAACAATACCAGTCCTCTAGAGACCGGTGTCTGGGTGTTTTTGTGCTTATACCACACGCATCACCACGTCTTCCCATATTGTGTGCGAAGAAGGAAGGGCGCACTGCTATTCAGCCAGTGTGACCTCTCCGCAACAGTGCTGATGAGGTCATGGCCGCAGTGTTGGGCAATCAGGAGCGCAGAAAACAATCGCTGTCGTTCACCTCTCTTAGTATGCATGGATCTGTCCTTGTCCCACAACAGTTAATGAGAGCTCGTCGATTTATTGCAGACTCCTGCATATAATGTTGTTCTAGAGTCATAAAAGCGCCATTTTTGTCCCTCATTCCATGCCGCAACATATATAACATGTAGTGCATAAATGTCCCCAGGCCCCACCAAACCTTGAGATCTATTTCATGCAGTTTCGGACAATTCAATTTTACAGCCTGATTAATGGATGCCTTGGGCCTCTGGCTATTGTAACCTGGAGATATGAAAGGACAGCAGTGAGAAGGTGGCCGTCTGCTTCTGGGGAGAGGATGTGACATTTTCAATGCCCACTAAACCTCCGGCAGCACACTGCAGATTCTGCATAGCCGGGATTGACCGGGCGCCCATCAACCTCCCTTTATCCCTGCTGCGCCCCATCCCACCCCCTAATCTGCCTGATCGATGGCCCTAGACCGGCGTCACCAGGCAACCGATGACACCAAAGCCGCCGCAGTGTGCGCTATACCCAACAATCAATCCGCCAGTATACAGCTATGGAACTGGGAGAATGCTTGGCTAAAAAAGAATAGGAAGAAAAGACAGAGGGACAGAGCTTGTTATGGATGAAACGCTCGCTGAATTCTCCTGACAGCGGCTGCGTGAAAGGAGAGACAATTGTTCTGTGGGTCGCGACAAAGGGCTCCTGTCAGTCGGATGATGAATGGCGTCTTCGACTGGATGGCAAGATGGTATCGGCATCAAGGCGGGCACAGACCGTGCCGCAGTGCCAGACTAGACTCAGCGGGCAGAGCCTTTTGCACAGGTGGCAGCAAAGAACGCCATCGCCTTTCTTTTTCCCGCACGGTAGCGGTTCAGTCGCGTGGCCTCCGAGGCTCGAATGCGCGCTCTCAAAGTGCGGCTCGTCAATGGGGGTTTCGGCGAGGGGAAGGGCAGGTCCTCGCGTCGGTGTAGAAAGTGGTCCGGTTTTATATCCTCATGCCCCTCCTGTGAGCACAGGCTGTTCGGAACTCAACAACCAGCCAAAGAGTGAAAAATACAGAAGTGAAACAGATGCCCTTGACAAACATAGCCGTTTCAGCTTAGATTGAATGACTCCCATCATAAGTAATGACTCTGATCGCGGGGCCACATTAGACTCCAAGGTCGCTTTTCCTTCCATTATCTTAGTGAGAGTTGTGTGCGGTAGATCCCTTCTGGGAAAACCTAGTGAGGAGTGACATTAGCGAGGTCAGCTTTTGTTAACCAGATCTCGCTGAACCTTGACAGTGTTGTTTCACAGATTGCTCTAGCGACCCAAGCGTTCCCCCTCAGGATCCTTCATGTATACAATCTATAGCAGTGTCACATTATCCTCAATGTGGTCCAGTAGTTTCTCTGTTATGATCCATCTGTTTCTTTTAGGGACGGGAAGATATATCGAAATTCAATATATCGCGATACAAAAATGTGACGATACGTATCACGATATTAGCTCCATTTTATTCTGCTGTAGTAATCACAGAAGAAACACTTGACCATCACCATTTTCAAGCTCTCCATCCAAACTCTATTCAAACTATTTTTGCACTTTCTCTGTGTTTTCTCTGAGCAGTCTGACCTGATCAAGCCATTCATAAAGACACAGATTTTGCACTTCACTCTCTCATGCTTTCACACTCTCTCCCAGTCATCCAGACTTGTCTCTTTTCTCTTTTATTTTAACTGTGTGTTTCATGATTGATTGACACTTCGGGGGGTTAGAGTTCCCTCTATCGCTCCGTCTCTTCGTCTTCATTTTCCCTCGCTCCCTCCCTCTGCAGAAATGTGTATGTGTGTGGCTGAGGCAGCTCGCGAAGCCTGTAATTGAGTGTGTCCGCCCACCGCGCTGCAGCACAGACAGCACAGTGGAAGGCTTCATTGTATCAGAATGTGTACGTGCACGTACGCACACGCACACACACACACACACACACACACACGCACACACACACGCACACACACCCTGCTGCAGTGTCTCCATCTATTCCCATGCAATCACACTGCCAAACACAACCCTTCTTTGGTGCAAGTGGGAAACCTCATCGCTGCGCCACAAGTCACCAAGGCAAACACACACCCTTATTCACCTCTGAACACACACACACAGACAAACAGATACACACACGGACCCATCACACCCTTCTCACACTCTGCCTGGAACAACCACATTTAAAAGCCATTAGCAGATGCAGTAGCAGGGTGTATTATTGTGGATTTTGTGGCCTAATTGTGCAGACACTCTCAGTCAAGTGTTACCTCAGTGGCCTCTTATCTCCCATTCTATCAGCAGATCAAATCATATATAACCTACAGTGAAGATAGAAGCGGTGCATTTCACCACTTCTTGCACGATAAACACGATCAGGAATGTGGCAATCACAGGCTTGCTCATATACCGTAATTCTCAATGAGAAAGTGTGTGTGCCCGCACCTGCATGTGTGTGTTTTTTATATGACTGTGTGGGTACTGTATACACGTTGTGAGTGTGTGACCGGGCATTGGGCTGTGGTTGCCATGGTTCCCCGCTGTGCAGTACGTACTAAATCACCAAGAAAACCACCAGTGGAATTAATTTGTTTTCTTCTATTAATGCCTCCGCAAAACAGCGCGGTATAACTAACTTGCATTGTGTATGGCCAAATTATGCGTATATGCCTCATGTTTATATTGTCTTTGTGCTAATACGCTACAGACTGCATTGGTGTGTGTCAAGGAGAGATAATAAATTGAGGTTTCCTGCTGAAATTATCAGTTTTTATCTGCTTGTGGGTTTCTATCGATGCCGCTCACAAGCCACAGTGAGGTCAAACATGCCACTGACAATATCTATTTTTGCATCTGTGTGACATGTAACTGTGCAGAATTGTGTTCTTCTCAGGGTGGATTAAGCCTCTGAAACAGCCTTTAGACCATCATGGGACACCGAAACTCTCCATTAAAAGCTATAATGAAATTCTTGAAGTGGGTCGGCAGCTCTTTAAGGCAGGATGAGTCAGGTTTCACTGCAGGTTTCACAAACTGACACCCCTGAAACTGATGAGTAAAATCATACTTTTGGTCGCCCCAACGCCAAAAGAGAAGAACTCTCTACAAGACTTGGGAACCTGAATCCCTCGATCAAATCAGAAGTAACAAGCCTGGGTGTTATCTTAGATTCTGATCTAAGTTTTAATTCCCATATAAACAAGGTGACCAGAACAGCATTCTTTCATCTTAGAAATATTGCCAAGGTGCGGCCCTTCCTAACCCAGAAAGATGCTGAAAAGCTAACTCACGCGTTTGTTACAAGTAGACTGGACTACTGCAACACCCTTTTTACTGGCTCCCTAAAAAGTCTATTGAGAGGCTGCAGCTTATCCAAAACTCTGCAGCTAGACTTTTAACAAAAACAAGGAAATGAGAGCATATCACTCTGGTTTTAGCTACATTGTACTGGCTCCCAGTGTCCTTTAGAATTGATTTTAAAGTTCTTTTACTTGTATACAAAGCTCTTATTGGCTTAGGACCAGCCTACATTACAGAATCCCTGCTGTTCTACATTCCATCAAGAGCCCTCAGGTCTTCTACTGCTGGTTTGTTAGAAGTACAAAACCCCACTCAAAAGAAGATTTGGGATGCAGCCTTTTTTATCTATGCTCCTAAACTGTGGAACACCCTGCCAAAGAATATTAGAGAGGCGGGCTCTGTAAGCATTTTCAAACGACTGCTAAAAACGTATCTTTTCAGCTTAGCTTTTAAATAGCCTTCATTTTAACTGTTTCTGTTCAGGATCCCACAGAGCGAATTTTCATTTGTCTTGTCCGGGCAATGCTTACTTGCACGAGTGAACACTATATGTGGGGGGGACAGAGCTTTACCCTGTATGATTCTCATCCATCTGTGGATGGTGAGGTTTTTGACCAAGAGGAGAATCTACGATTCTTGTCTGCCTTAGGCAGTGAGATCTGACGTAAATATCAGATCAAGGGTAGAATCAGGAAGGACAGAGGAAAAGAAAATTAAAGAAAAACATATGGGTTCACTCAAAATGTGCATCTAAAAGTAGGAGTATTTGTTGTGTTCTTTTATTTTTCTATTTTACTTGATTTGATTCTTTTAATGCAATGCATTTTGCTTGTTCTTTTATATGAATTTTATCTTTTTATCTGTCTTTTATCTGCCTTCTATTGATGTAAAGCACTTTGAGCCGCATGTTGTGTATGAAAGGTGCTATACAAATAAAGGTTATTATTATATCTGTCACGGGTAGGTGTGGTGAGGACCCAAACGCAGGACAGTGAGGCAGGTGATGATGAAAACCCCAAGACTGGGTGTTTACTGAACATACAACAGGTGACACAGGAAACCAAAACAAGAACTCTTCACACAAACAGACACAAGTAACAGAACATAATACAGAACAATGAACTGACAAAGACTGACTGGGGAAACAAGACTAATATACACATGGGGTGATTACAAATGAGGTACAGGTGTGTGGGAGCAGGAGCTGGGGGAGAGAGGGAGTCACACCCACACTACACACTGACAGACAAACCAGGAGGCGGAGACACAAGGGAGGCAGGGAACACAGAAAGAAACACACAGGCAGGTCATGGCCGAACCATGACAATATCCTCACCTCCACCATATCAGCCGGGGTCAACATTGACAGCCAGATATCCCATTTTTATTAAAAGAACAGTATTGGCCCAATATATATGTATATATCAGTAAACCAAGTGTAAACACTCGCTGATTATCTCCCTCAACGCAGTGAAGAGCAGCATGCAAAGTAGCTGACCCTACAACTATTCCAAACATGCGGCAACGGACGCTCTGAATTTCATTTCTCACCCTCTGCTTCGTAATGACTCTCTTTCACATGCCTTTGATCCTTCCGTTTCATCTTTCTCTCCTTTGTGTTTAGCACACACGTGGTTCTGAGGTCGGAAGAGAGGCAGCGGACCCAAACGAGAGAGAGAGAGAGAGAGAAAAGACGGGAAAAAAGACAGAGAGAGGGAAGAAACGATGGAGTCCACAGCAGCGGACCAATCGTCCACGGTGGACGAGCTGGTGGAAGCGTGCGTCCAAGCCTTCGGTTGGTCATTTCAGCCATTTTTTTTCTTCTTCTTTGATTCATATATAGAGTTTCAGTTCAAACTGAGATTTTCATATGAAAGAAGTAATAGTCAAAACAAATGATGGTATGATGGCTTGAATTGGAATTTCGAAAGATGTCTTCTAGAGAGGCAAACACAGTCGGAGCACATTGGCGCTCCAGCAACAAGTGCAATTTCTCACACACTGACCACAATAATAGACTCAGATACTATTTGATAGCTGATTGTGAGGACATGGTGTACCTCCTTGATGGTGGCTAACACCCTATTTTCCTATTACAGATGAGAAGGGCGCTCTGAAGGATGCCTCCCTCGTCCGAATGTTCCTCATGATGCACCCTTGGTACATCCCTTCCACCGACATGGCTAAGAAGCTAGTGCTCAAGTATCCTTCACTGTGTTTGACTATCAGTTATTAGCCTTTACTTTCCACTTCCACAGAGATGCATTCTGTGTTTTTTAGTGTCCGTCCACCTAGAAAGCTTCACAGACTGACGATAGAGACACAGAATCAAAGAATGCGAAAATGCTCAATGTGGCTTTGGGACACAAGTGAATCGGTGACTTTGACCCAGAAGGGTTTAGTCCCGTTGTCACTCTCTGACTTGCCTTGTTAAATTTCTTTGTAATCCAAAAGTGGGGGGAAAAGTTTGCAATGTTACGGGCGGGAAGGTTGCACCTTGACTTTTGGACCAGATTTCAAGAGGAGAGCTGCACCGCTGAGCTGCGAACAAGAGTCTGTCACCTCATTAAGTAAGAAACTGCTGTGCAAGATGTGTCACTCGTTTATTCTTTCTATCACCTCTTCTGCTACCCTTCCTCCTCTCTAAACGTTTGTCTTTACTGCTCTGTCATCTCTCTTTCTTCCTCTTTGTCTATTCTTACCCTTCCTGATCTCCTATATCTTGACGTTTGGGTTTCCCATCGGCCACGTTTGCATGCACACAATACATGCAATTGTAATGCGATTTAGACAATAATGCGAGTAAGGCAGTAACATATGTGGAGTACTCCAGTTTTAATTGCATTAATAGAGACCCGTCACAAGATGTATCCCCCTTCATCGCATCTCTTTAAGTGTGATTTTACTGGTGTGAACAGCCCAGTCAGAGCATGTACGCACCTTATTCGCATTTCCTTAAGTGTGATCAAGTTGTTAATGTGTAGGTGGTGATTTAGCTCACGTTCTGTCACTTTTTTGTCATTTCCATTTGAATACTTGCAATAAGCTTTACAGAACCAAATAAATGGCTAACTCACATTACCGTGTGTATGTAAACGCAGCATGCAAATGCCGTCTTTCTCTCTTCCCTTCCGCTTTCCTCCCTCTCCTTTTATCTTTTTGCGTTTCTCATTGTCTTTCTTCCTTCCTCCCCTCTCTATTTTTATCTCTTTTTTTTGTGTGTTTTTCATCGTCTTTCTCTGTTGTTTTTTTTCCCCTTCCTGTTTTGCTCTCTGTTCTAGGTACTGGATCTCGGAGTTCCCGGCGGAGTTCAATCTGAACCCGGAGCTGGCCGATCAGATCAAAGACCTCAAAGACCTCTTGACCACCGAGGGCAACGAGAGCCAGAGTCAGCTCATCGACATAGACAGTGTGTGAGTGAATGGTCTTTTATGGGCATTTATTACTCCCTCTCTCTCTCTCTCTCTATGTGTGTGTGTGTGTGTGTGTGTGTGTTGGCACTGACAGTGTGCGAATGAATGGCTCTGTGTGCGTTTCTGTATGTGTGCATATATCAGTGTGCTCTTTTATTCGCTGTTCTCAGGCATTGCTCGGTTGTACTATGCAGGGTCAGTGACCTTTCCTATTCCCATAAAGGCCATTTCTCTGTGACCCTGGCTTCCCCTGGTGTAACATGAGGCGAAGCCTTTGTGGAGCGGACTTGTGACTCATTGTAACTAAACAGCTTATTTCTGCACTTGCGGAAATAAACTCTAATATGAGAAATTCTTGAGAACTTAAAAAGGATAGTTATTTATATTAAAATCCGAAACAGGGACAACTTTCCCACTGGTCATAGCGATTTCATGTAGTAAATTACTGTTTATACTAAGAACTAATCTGATTCGTTACTTGTATTATACACTATAATGTTAGTAGACAATTAGGTTTGGTACAGTTAGGGTCATTGTACCAAAATCATTGAGGAATAATCATTTTCTATAAATTATAGTGAAATGTCATCCTTTTATGTGTGAAAAAAGCAGAAAATTTAGCTTTTTGCTTCAGTTTCTTGCCTGTTACATGTGGCTCATGCTATTGGGGAAATTCTCCACTGCCAGCTATTTTAACATATTGTCGGTTTGATATTCAATACTAGTATCAATGCATCCCTATCCTGAAAAGTGGCTAAATTGAGCCTCCTAATCTATCATGGCGTTGTCCCAAAAGTCCCCAGAAAAATCGATACACTTCATAAAATACTGTGGGCTTTTTTTCCTCTGCTTTATTGTCCCTCTCAGGCCGTCTTATAAATGGAAGCGGCAGGTGACTCAGCGGGTGCCGTCTGTGTCGAAGAAGAGGAAAATGTCCCTGCTGTTCGACCACCTCGACTCCTGCGAGCTGGCCGAGCACCTCACCTACCTGGAGTACAAGTCCTTCTGCAAGATCCTGGTCAGTAGGACTGAAGGAGCCTCGTATATGCTGCGATGGTTTATGGTGTCTCGAAGCTTTTGAGTTCTCCAGTAATGCAGTTTCTTTTTTTTTTACTTCCTGAAGGCTAAATTTAGTTGCTAGGCAATATCGGTTAAAAATCTACTTTGCTGGCTGTAACTATGTTTGTTGTCGGGCAGCATTAGCTTTTTGAGCATTATTTTTGGAAACACTGGTTTCTTGCTGATTGAAGTGGCATATTTGTGTGTGTGTGTGTGTGTGTGTGTGTGTGGGGGGGGGGTTGGTGGGGTGAAAGGTTGGATTTATAGCGCTGCTGTCTGTCTTTGTCTCCCTCTCTATTTTCTTTCTGTAACTTGACATGCTGCTGCTGTCTTGGCTAGTCGTCCCTTGAAAAAGAGATTGTGGCTCAGTAGAGAGCAGTAGCAGCCTTAATGAGTAAGAGATGAGTAAATTATCTAAAATATAGCCCGCTGATCCAAATGTGCAGCAATGACAGATGTCTGTGTTAAGAAGAGCAAGTGAAAAAAAAAATAAAAGAAGAAGAAGCTGGTTTTCTTTTGCATTTCCCAGATCAGATGGTGGGATTAATCAGTCAGCGAATCAGCCAAGTGACTGGCTTGTTATCCACATTGTTGCCTTAATGACAAATTGAGCGGATGGTTGGATAGTCATGTGTCTGTTGTTTTTGTCTGAGCGCTGGCAATGTCAGTGTCTCTTACCCCCTCATTCGCAACTACGATAAATGAAATTAAAATTCGGCGTCTTCTCTAGCATGCTGAAAGCAAAGCGTGACAGTTCCGAAACCAAATCCCTCACTTACCCCCCCCCCCCTCCCTTTTCAGTTTCAGGACTACCACAGCTTCGTGATGCACGGCTGCACGGTGGACAACCCCATCCTGGAGCGCTTCATCACCCTCTTCAACAGTGTCTCCCAGTGGATCCAGCTCATGGTGCTCAGCAAGCCCACCGCCCCGCAGAGGGCCGCCGTCATCTCCCACTTCATCCGGGTGGCTCAGGTCGGTCCGCCCGTCTGTCTGCCGGGCCGATTGAGACCCGTTTACAGCCAAGGATTTGAGACGGTTGGGTGGGGGTTGGAGGGGTAGGGTGTGTGTGCGTGACAGGGTACAAGGACTAGGAGATTGATAGGAGATTGCCTGGAGCCAGAGAGAAAAGAGGAGAGCAAGTCGTAAAATACTGATTTAGTGATTAAACCGAGAGATTTGGAGAGAGGGGAGAAATGTCAAGGCAGTGCGTTCGGTGGCACCCGCACATGCACACACACGCGTGGGTGGGCAGCAGCCGTCTCCCATTTGATTAAGGTGGCACAGGTCCGTGCCATTGTGAATAGGCAAATGTAATTTGGAAGGGCTTTGGAGGTATTAGTATGTAATGTCCATAGACGACTACTGAGAACGCTTTAAGATAAGATGAGCTTTATTGATCTCCAAGGAGATTTTGGGTCATTGCAGCAGCAAAGAATATAGATATAGCAATACAACAAAAATACAAAACAATGTAGAGTAAAGATACAGTGTGCTCATCATGCCCATCCAAAGTTTCTATTGGTTAGAAAGAATTCTCACTTTGTTGACCATTTGCTAATTTTCAAATGTACAGACTTTTTGCAGTTTACATATTTACTAATTTACAGTCCACTGCATCATTGAATATTTGCATTATCAGATTTACAGAGCAGATGTGACAATGCACAATGGTAGATATTCACATTATCACATTTATTATTTATTATTTTACATTTATTATTTATTATTTATTTATTATTTATTTATTTATTTACATATTGAAATAACACATATAAAGAAATGTCTCCAAAGTGTAAATGCGCATCATTGGCTATTGACATGATCATGATTACAGATGGGAGTAACATGTACAGAAATGTCTCCAATCTGTTCCAATATGTACAGACTCATATATAGAGATATATAGGGTCATGTGTAGTGCAGTGTCACCAGACTTCTTTTTGTCTGACACTGACACCTTTGTGGCAGGAACCATTGTGTACCTTGAACAGACAAAGAAACACTTTGTTTCTTGGTAACACCTCAGGGCGATGAGCCGGAGGTTCAAAGGTGCCCCACAGCTGCACCAGCTCGTCGTGGAGAAGGTGCAAGGTATTGTTACAGACTGAGATCAGTTTAGACCTCCTATGCTCCTCCTTTGCCCTCACTGAGGAGCCACCAAGTTGCTCTCTACCATGTCTGGCACACTGCTTTTGTGGTCATACAACCTGCAGATCTGTGAGTGAGATAATTCAGGGCAATATGGACCATTTAATGCTGCACTGTGGAACCTCGCACTTTGGCGGCCCCAAGTGGCAGCGAGAGATAACTGTTTCAATTTGTTTGAAGGACTTCATTACCCAGAAATGCAGGTAAAATGCGTACACTTCGGACATGTTTTCTTCTTAGCTGCTGGTAGGGATGGAGATGGAGAAAGCAATCTTTTGGCAGCAGGTTCAATCATCATTGATGAGTCAGGTCGCAGAACTTCATTTCCATCAGTGACCACACCCAACACCCAACAGAATTTTAGTTGGTGTAATTGGGCGAATCTACAGCATCTCAATTAGTGGGGATAGGACGCTCTTCTCTGTTGTAGCCCCAATTTGTGATTTAGGTTGCTGATATGGATATATTATTTTTTGCCTAGTGCTGCTAAGGTTATGCAATTCCTTTGTCCATCTGTTCAAGTCAGGTCAAGCTTATTTGTGTAGCTCTTAATTACAGTTACAGTCTCAAAGGACTTCTTCAAGGCTACATTATGAAATGATAAATGAAAATGAACCCCCCCAACCTTAGACCCTCAATGAAAACAAGGACAATCTCCCATGAAAAACTCATTAGGAAAGAAAAAATGAAAGAAAGCTCAGCAAAGGCCTCATAGAGATCGATAAAAGATTAAATGTTGACATGAAAATGGAACATAAACAAAATATACAGTCATTCATCCAACCATTCATTCGCTCATCAAATCATCTACGGTCATCTATGGGTCAAGATGCTTGTAATCCTAATCTTATCTTAATCTGTCCTCATCAAGCCTCCTCCCGGCGTCTCCTGCCTAGCTGCCAAGTCCCGGCCTTATATGGTTCACTGACCAGATGCCTGCAGACTGTCATCCCTTCACTGCACAAACATCCCTTTAAATGCCACCCTGGGTCTTATTGTAATTGATAATATATCAGTTTGATGTTGTCGTTTGCTTTGGTCTGCCAGATGGGCCGGGCTCGCGCTCTCTGGGACAGTTCAGTTACTGTGCTGGGGAGGCTCAGTCGAGCGTAGAAAAGCACACAGAGAATTTTAAACAGTTTCTCCTTAGTCATCCTTATCGCCTGCAGTGCTCTATGTATTCCTCCTTGTTACTCCCCCTTATTGCGACTCTATTTTTGGATTTTGTTGTGTGACGAGATGTCTCAGTCTGCTCCCATTTTCCCTCTATTTATCCGTCTCTTATGCACCTCTCTTCATCTCCAGAGCTAACTCCACCACTCATCATTTATTTACCAGGGGTCTCAGCGGGTTTCGGCCACCCCCGTCTGTCAGAATACGCCAGCGCTCCAACACCTCGGCGGGGCTCTTGTCGAGGGAACCCAGTAGAGCGCTCTCAAGCGTCTCACCCTCCTCGAAACCGAACAGTCGGACTATTCTCGGCGCTTCGCGGGAGCTATAACAGGGTCGCGGTATAGATAGATGCTGACTCTGTCCCCGTGTTCTCGTTTCGAAATGAACGACTGTGACAGTTCACCTGCAGGAGGCCCCTAGAATGACCCCCCCCCCCCCTCCTGCTCTCCTTCCCTTATCCTCCTTTCCAAATATCACCATCCTTAATATAGCATCCCTGAATTATCCGCGCATCTTTTATCTTCAGTCTTTTTCTCTTCTCTCAGATTATTTTGATAGATACACAGAGGAGAGGGCAAAGTGGAACAAACAGAAAGAAACATGCAAGCAGGGTATAACTTTGTTCCCCACTTGTAGATTCCTATAAAAAATGCACAATTTCAGATGCTTGAGGAACCCAATCAAAACATCTTGTACTTGTGTCAGCATGACATCGTGTTATTTGTCTTGACATTTCCACAATTGCACTGTAAAATGTCAGAACTGGTAACTTTGTAATGCCTGTTATGAAAGCTCCTTTTTTAGGATCAATCATGCATGATCAAAACATACGGGTGTTTTCATAATGATAACCCGCATTTCCCCCTGTGAACCGAGTGTCCAGAAGTCATCTCGGACCATGTTATTCATACACCAGGCTCGGGCATTTGGGCGAATCATCAAGGGTCGGCGGTGGACCGAATCCATCCCCGATGGAAATTCCCTCGCTGATATTTTGCTGATTCAAATTGCCTTGATCTTTTGGTAATTAAAAATGTAGCCGAGGGCAAGACACTGAAATGGGGAAACACATGCAGAGGGCTAAAACGATGTTCCAAGCCAATTGCAAATTTATTCACAGCTAGCACAGAAGGCAGCCTCAACACACATGATATTTCCCAGAGCCTTGCTCATGGGTGTGCTGCTTTTGTCCCATTGCTATTGGGAATACTATTGGGAAAACTGTACATCAGTTCATCAGGACTTATACAGTACTTACAAATATCAACAATGTACATTTTCTCACCCATTGAAAAGCTACATTTCCATTCCAATCACACTTTATGTTTCAGCTGACAATTGGTCACCTAACACTACCATACACACATCATTCCAGTGGAAAGACCCGACGAAACCTCTCCCAGGCCTTGATACCCGTCCCATGCATGTGCGGTTTAGCTGAACCCGCTCTGCACAATGCAGGGCTTTGCCAATTGATTCCAAAGGGTGTTTGAGCCGAACCAAATGATGCCCTCTGGCAGCCCGCCCACACAGCTGCGACCCTATTGATTTCCAGCTAGATGCCATGCAGGCTGAAGGGCAGCGCGGAGCCCCCGCCGAGCGCCATTCACAAAGTGTTAGCGTAACTTTGACTCGCGCAGCGGAGCTCTGAGCGGTATTTGCTCGGGCGTAATAATATCCTGGTTCGCTCAGCACAATCAGCTATAACGGATGGGGTCCATTAGTGCGTATATCAGTTTTACACACATCTGCTTTTTCTTCCTATCCTCTGCTGTCTCTGCTTTACCTTCTAAATCTTGTACTTTCCTTCCTGCATCTTACCGACTCCTTCCCGCCCTGCATCACTGTCTCTCTCTCTCTCTCTCTCTCTCTCTCTCTCTCTCTCTCTCTCTCTCTCTCTCTCTTTATCTCGCTCTCCCTTAAATCCTTTTTGGCACCGGCTTACACACCCACACACACACTGCCTCTTCTCTCACCATGTCTATCACCCTCAATCTTTATAATAATCTCTGGTCCCCCCCCCCCTTCCCTTCCCTCCTGCCCTCTCTCCATCTACAGAAACTGCTGCAGCTGCAGAACTTCAACACGCTGATGGCGGTGGTGGGCGGCCTCAGCAACAGCTCCATCTCCCGTCTCAAAGACACGCAGACCCACATCAGCGCCGAAACCAACAAGGTGCGTCAAACTGCCAAGAGCTTCCACCTTCGCTGGTTTATTTCTGGCGTCCGGCACCGAACTGCGACCAGACAAATTCAGGTTGCAGCACTTAGCGAAACAAGTCATGTTGAATTCTATTCAGCGATCCACAACTCCTCTATGTAGGCCGCGAAAGCGCCTTATCTGTGATGACAGTAGTCCATTACTCCTACACAGTGGCTTCTTCACAATATGAATTCAGGCCATAGAACTGGAAAGATGAATGCAACAGTTGGGGGAGTTGCAGTGCCTCGTCGTGCCAGTTATATAAGTCCATCTGGTCCAAAAGTTTGCTCCAAATGTTTTTGGATTCTTCGAAACAAATCTCTCTCCGTGTTCTGTTTGTCCTCCGTCAAATCCTGCCAACTCTCATCTCATCTCATCTCCTCTCTTTCCATCGTCTCCATCCTCTCCTCCTCCTGATTCATCCCTCTCATCCTCTCCCCCCCCCCCCCCCCCCCCGCAGATTTTCAACGGCCTCATCGAGCTGGTGACGTCGTGCGGCAACTACAGCCAGTACCGCAAGCGCTTCTCCGAGTGCGCCGGCTTCCGCTTCCCCATCCTGGGCGTGCACCTGAAGGACCTGATCGCCGTGCACGTGGCGCTGCCCGACTGGGCCGACAAGGAGAAGACGCGGGTCAACCTGGCCAAGACCCAGCAGCTGTACGCCATCCTGCAGGAGCTGGCGCTGATCCAGATCACGCCGCCCAGCGTCGACGCCAACACGGACCTGCTCAACCTGCTCACGGTTAGCACGGGGACATTGATTCGCAGTGTCCAAAGATTTACGTTTTGGCCGGTGATCTAGAAAAATGCACCTGCCAAGATTCAATAATTAATGCATTTTTCATGCAGGTTTTCAAAGCTGTTTAGTATCGGATGCTGTGTGGTAATTTACAACTTCCTCACTCGCTTATTCATCGGATTTGTAATTCATCATGAAGTGCATTAAGCGTCCAGACAGCAGAGGAATAGGAGGAAAAAGTTTAGATGCTTTTTTTTAGAAGTTTAGATGCTTTATGTGGAGCCAGTGGAACTGGCAGACTGTTGCAAAGCCATTGTTTTTCCTTTTTAATGGGAAATACATACAGGAAAACATTTGTGGGGTAATTGGATAACCAAGAGACAGCTTTTTTTTTTTTTTTTTTTCAAAGCTTGATTTTCAGTTCCCTTGCCAAGAATGTGCTAAGATATTTTGTCTTCTTATGCATCACACAGTGGGGGAAGATGAAGCACCTTTCGCCATATTGCCACATCATTTATCATCAATACACTTCTGTCATGCGGTATCTCAACAGTAAACACTGTAAACAAGTCATTTAGTTCCCTATTCAGGCTTAAAATCATATTGTGCCTGAAGGATAATGCTGTTTCCGAGGTTGCCCCTCTCCTTTCCATTCTCCCTGCTGGTTTCTGCACACAGTCAGCATAGTTGGAGATATCAGCGCTCGTTCTCCTCCCTTCAGAAGAAGCCATTTGCTGCCATTCATTCTCATACAGTATGAAAAACAACTTCCACAGAGCGAGAGAATCCATCACACTACACATGAAGCCTCAATTTGGTTTTGTCAAAGTTTCTGTTTTATCCTTATTTCACTGTGCCACAGTTGAATTTTTCGTATTAGTGCTGCATTATATTGCACCCTGCTTTCTGTCAATCACCTGACAGCCACAGGAAGAAATGGAAGTCTCCTCCGGGGAATAACCTCAAAAACACATCGCCTTACGTTACTGTCACATCCATGTCTTCTTGTTTTCTTTGTTAGCCGGGACAGCAGTTCATTCCAAGCTAGGTTTGACACTGTAAAGTTTGTATTTTATTTTTAAATTAAACAAAAAAGCAAGTAAATGTTAGAAAATCGAATTACATATGGAATGCTTTGTAACATAATTGGGAACAAATCTAAACTGGGTGTAAACGGTAGTTAATGGGCTATAACTCTAAATGATGAACACTGGTATTCTCATTTAAAACAAGTGAAAAATGCAAATGGGGTGAGGTAATTCCACTTGTTTCCAATGCAGTTTCAATTTTATTTGAATTTTGTTTTCAGAAATACAAGTTAATATCTGGGGGAAAAAGCAGAATAATGCGGATCACACCACTAGTATCTAAGAAAATGACAAATGACAGAGCAAGTGCAATGATCTCATCCGCCTGACAGATCTTTTCACTTACTTTAAGGTAAATAAGACTCAACACTAGATGAAAGAACTTGTTAAAATGGGTGTTTTCAGTGAGTGTCATCCAATTCTATTCTAATGATGCAGAGAAAGAGCAAACACTTTAAAGGTAGCTGAGCGTTGTGTTATTCTGTGGCAGAATAACAGGCTGACTCTGCGTCTTAGTGGGAGGTTTGCCTCCGTCTGAGGACACCGAGTGAGACTGATCTCAGCTATAGAGCCGTCTGTCCTTCAGCATGAAAGCTGTGGAGGTGTTTTAGCGCCATTAACCGAGATGAAGTTCCTTCAGTCTCCGGCTTCAAACTAAACTCCCGCGTGTGTCAGCGTTCGCTCTCTTTTGGCAGATGCAGATAAGCCTCCGCTGAATTTGAGAAGGAGAAGAAGCTTTTTCTGAGCTTAACCAATCCCAGGAGATCAATTACCATTTCCGACTGCAGGTGTTCGCGGGAGATTGCGGCCGGCTCCCTTCGTTTTCGGCAAAAATGAAAGAAAACAACTTGACAGGTTTTCGGGCGCTAAGGGGCAACCTGGGGAAGTTTGCCGGACGGAGTCGATAGCTAATTATCTTACGCCGGCGCTTATTGGAGATGATCTGACTTGAGGTGCACTGGCGAAGGAGAGAAAGTCAATAACATCCCCGGAATTAGGAAAAGAGGAAAGTATGCCTGTGTGGGGCTGAAATAAGGAAACCACAGAGATTTAAAAATATCTGATTTAGTCTTATCTGATTCAACAATTTCCCCCTGGTTGAGTCATGTTCAATGAGGGCGATTCTATTCTAACCTCCTCAGCATTGCGGACCATCTACAGTTAACCTTTGCACAGAAATACTGTAAGCTCCGATGAATCAGAAGGCCCAACAAGGAGAAAAACCTTTTTACCCTCCGCACTTACCACTTAAACTCAATAAGACACAGGAAATGCAATTATGCTCGAGAGTAGCTCTGAGCGAAAGAATGCAGCCGGCAGTGGATGCGGTGGATGATTCCATGTGGCAGTCGGCTGCACTGTGCCGGCTAAAACAAAAATAGATCCCGCTCTCTCACCTGTTGCCATAGTATCCCCATTGTGTTTACAGAAAATGACTCTGACAATGCCTATAATGAACAGGTCCGCGCCTGAGATGGCCATTGTTCTTTGTGTTATGTGTTCAGTACCAGTTCTGGAAAGTATAAAGTACTGGCAAATTAGAAATGTACCCTATATCTCATCTACAACTCCTCCTCATGAGCTTGGAATTATAAGGTTCTATCTGACTTTTTGTTTTTAATCAAAATGGAGTTATCGACACACACTTTTTTTAATATATATATTTAAAAAGATTTCAAAAGATGGAAGGTCTCAGAACTCCACCCAGATACAACCTTATAATGTTTTTGTTATTCATTTTTGCTATTAATTTTTAGATTAGTTTCCACCAGAAAAGTCATATAATTGACAGCTGACATTGTCTGCCATGTTCGTATGATGAAGCCAAACCGTTGATAATGATTTCTAAATGTTAAATGGTGAGCCCACTTAAACTCATTATTATTTGTGGAATGGAGTTCACCCACCTTTGTGGCTTACATGAATCTTTATAATGCAAATTTATAGTTGAAATCATAATTAGTAGTATCAAACTGATGAAAGTTATATGGAAGAAAAAACAGAAATTAATGCTTTTCTGAAAGAATAATTTAGTTTAATTTTTTTTTTATTTTGGTGGTTGTTTGCCTTATGATGATAGGCAAACAACAGGCACAGTTTACTCACCTTTTTTATTTACCAGTACATCACTCGTTCCCTGTGTCCTGTGCTGTGCAGGTGTCTCTAGACCAGTACCACACGGAGGAGGAGATCTACCAGATGTCTCTACAGAGAGAACCTCGCAGTGCCAAGCCAGCGGTGAGGACCGGGGGTCAGAGGTCATTACCAGACCTGGGAAGAGATGTGGATATCAGACTAGGGCAATACTGGCCTCTTATTAAATATCGGATATTGGCCAGTCATGCCCATTTCCCTACCATTGAATAGGAGTGGTGGGTCACCCTGCCTTCAGAGCTGCTAAAGAAAATTCATTAGTTTCGGTTTCAGTGGAGAGTTTTAGTGTCCCATGATGGTCTAAATGCTGTTTCAGAGGTTTTTCCACCCTGAAAACAATACAATTCTCCAAAGACCCACATCGGTCGAACCCTATATACGACTGTATTGTTACTGTATACTGACTTTGTAATATTCCATAAATATATATATATATATATCATGGCATTTTGATCCACTGTAGTGACCTTTAACCATTATTGTGTATAAGAGCTCTATTATTAGGCACAATGGCTCCTACTCCTCTTATTGATCTTATGGTCTTTGATTGTTCATTGGCTCTCGCAGAACTCCAGCCCCGCCCCTGCGCCCGACCCCAAGCCCACTATGATCGACGAGTGGTCGGTGTCGGTGAAGCCCAACGCCGACCCGACCATCATCAAGAAGCACATAGAGAAGATGGTGGAGGTGAGCGTGTTACTCCCCTTCAGGGCTAATTGCGACCTGCAGAGGCCTAATTAATCGCACTGGAAGGCTGAGGGTGAATTTGCTGTTGTCCTTGACATGATAACTGTGGAGCACACTTTGGGATCTTTGGCCTTAATTGCTAGGATGTGTAATGATCGGTTACCATAGTTACCAGGGCATTTGAAAACCTCGTAACTCCACGTGATTTTTCTTGCTATGCGTTGAGAAAGTTTTATGACCTTTCATGAAAACCTTTCTAAACCTATGGTGTGATTTCAAAAATACATGGTTGTCAATGTAAAAATATGGCTGTTTTGATTACTTCCTTAAAAGCTGATGTTGTGAAGATATAAGGTTTTCATCAGGCAGCAGTGATGTGTTATGGTATTCTAGTGATCATACTACAAAAACAGGAACAGTACAGATACCCTTGCAAAACATGTTAAATGTATTTAGATTGTGTGATTAGAGACATATAATTTATTTTTATTTTTTTACATTTGACAAAATTGTTATTGTAAATAGTGGATGTAAACAATGCGGATGTAGATGATATAATTTTTTTTTACCTACGATCTTACTGATCCTGAATATTCCAGTGGATTCGGTTACTGATTAAAACCGTAAGTAATCAGTAGTTTGTAATAGGTTTCACATCATTGAAACTCACCTTCCCAACCCTCATGCTTACAGTCGGTCTTCAAGAACTTTGACACGGACGGCGACGGCCACATCTCCAGGGACGAGTTCGAAGCAATCAGGAACAACTTCCCTTACCTCAGCAAGTTTGGAGAACTGGACAAGAACCAGTAAGGGACAAACCTAACGTCTGCACATTCATTCACTAGCTTGTATAATAATATAATGAATCCACAGTGAAAAACATCTTCTGCACACTTAGATCCATGCAATATACGGTTATTAATGAGTTAACAAATGGATTAATAAAGAGAACACATGTAAATTGCATGGATCTAAGTGTGCGTATGATCTTTTTCACTGTGGATTCCTAAGCAAAGACTCTCATTCTTTCAACTCTAAATGCAACAATACTGATCCTGCATCAGTTATTAACACAATGCTAAAATTAGACGCCAAGAGCCACATATAACATGTTAGAAATCAAAGCAAGTGACTTGATTGTCTGCTTTTTCACACATTACATTCTCTAATTAGGAAAAGTGGATTATATCTCCATCATTAATAACCTAATAGTAAGGGTACACAAATAAACATGAATTAATACATTAACTTGTCATGATCTGCCCCTGTCTGGCCCCTGTCTGGCCCCAGTCTGCATGACCTGCCCCTGTCTGCATGTTCTGCCCCTGTTCCTGGTCTATCATTCCATTCTCTCCCCAGTCCCGCCATCCTGTAGACATCCGCTTGATGTCCTCGGACTTCCCCTCATCACCTTTTCCCCCCTCCTGCACCACCACACCTGTCTGTCATCAGCCTTGTGTCCTTGTTCTGCCTTCTCCTGCCTCTCATCTGCCAATCAGCTCCCGGACTCTCCCCCCTCCTGCCAGCTGTTCCTCGTGTGTCATTAGTCCCTGTCTGTATATATAGGTTGTGTTTTTCAGTGTGTGTTGCCAGTTCGTCATTTTGTTACGTGTTGTGTTCCTCGTGTTCCTTGCCCGGTTACCTGCCCTGATTCCCTGTGTTCGTTTAGTAAGTCTTTTCCTAACTACCTGCCAGCCTTGGATTCCTTGTTTGTTTAGTTTTTGCCTTTTGCCTGTCGGCCTGTTTTATTTCTAGCCTTTTGCCTGTCGGCCTCTTTCAGTTCTTGCCTTTTTGGATTACCTGCTTTATTTTGTACTTTGCCTCAGCTCCCCATTAAAACCTTTTACGTAACCCCAGTTCTCTGTGTGCCGGTCTGCGTTTGGGTCCAGCCCCCGAGTTTCTCCACAAACGTGACATAACTAAAGCATGAATTAATGAATGAACTGTTTAATTCACAAAGCTTGAGGCTGACAAATGAATGAGTCATACCTTGGTCACAATTAGTTAATGATGGTGACTTTTGCACAGTGTGATTTGGCATTAATTACTGGTGTTAACTAACAGCTGTAATTAATATATGTATTAAATAGGGGGATCAAATGGGCTATAAACCCAGTTGAATCCATGATCAAGTAATGCTTACAGCTAGCTCATTATTAAATATTGTATCACTTCATCACTTGTGTGTGTGTGTGTGTGTGTGTGGGTGGGGGTGATGAGGGCGGGCAAAACAATTAACTCACTATGAAGTAATAGTGAATTCATGTTCAATGAATGCTTACCCCCAATTAATGTTTCATTAGCGGATCATTACCAAATTCCGTATCATTCCGTGACTTCGCTTGAGGGGAACAAAACAATTAGAGCGAGTTAACTCCTTGTTCATCAGGCATACGTTTGTGGACGAGCCCACTGATGTCTGCAGTTGTGTGCCGCCCGCCACACTGTAGCATGTAATTAAGCTGTACACACACACAAATACACTGCAGAGAGTTTGGGTTGTGTGGCGACAATAGAGCAGATCTATGGCTCCTATCTGTGTTGTGTATGAAGGGAATAGAAGAGAGGAATCAAGTTGTTCTTGGCTGATTGGCTGCACTGTTGCCTCTGCTTTTAGTGCCTTGTAAACTGGTTTTATAGCCCATTTGATCCTTCTATTTAATCTGTTAGTTAACACCATTAAGGCCAAATCATAATGTACAAAGGTATTAAGTCACCACCATGGACTAATGGTGACCAAGGTTTGACTCATTTATTTGTCAGTATTGAGCTTTGTGAAATCCTAATTGTCCATTCATTAATTCATGCTTTAATTCATGTTGATTCATACATAAGGTAATGTATTAATGTTTGTGAAATGACCTCAAACTAATGCTCTAAATCTGCATTAGTCAATACTTCATGTTTAATACTCAGAGTCACAGTACAAGCAATGAAAAGTCAGTACATCCTTGATAGAAACACAAACTTTACGAGAAATTTAATTACAGACCATTAAACATGCTGGTGCTTATAAATGATGCATGTACCCTTTCAGCCAATCAGTAATAAGATGCCAAGTTTTGTCAAAATGGGACCAGTGGTGAGATAACACAAGTTAAAAATTTAGACCTTTAACTATTTGTGTCAATCGGACCAATTATAACCTAATATAACCAAATATAACCTATAAACTGCAGGTATACTGTATCACACATAACTTCCACAAAGCATAAGGAACTGAATGGGCAGGACAATAGAGATTCTCCAGTGACTAACAGAAACTGCCCCAGTGTGATGTCATGGGTCCAGCATCAGCTTCACGTCTCTCTCCCCTCTCTGCTTCCTCTCACAGAGACGGGAAGATCAGCAGAGAAGAGATGATCGACTACTTTATGAAAGCCAGCTCTCTGCTCAACTGCAAGATGGGCTTCATCCACACCTTCACTGAGGCCACCTACGTCAAGCCCACCTTCTGTGAACACTGCGCGGGATTTGTGAGTACTAGTCACAAGCGATAATATGGAAAGAATGGGGGAAAAGTCAGAAGTCAAATTTTGTTTGTACAGCACATTTCATACAAATAGCAACACAATGTGCTTCACACAGTTAAAGTAAATGCAATACATACTGTATATAATAAAATAAAATAAGAACATACATACATACACATACACATAATACATACACACATGCAGAGGACATAGACAATTTATAGTGCATATAGAAGTGCATAAAGGGTTAATCATGTTTTTAGTGAAAAATAAAGACAATGTTTTATTTTGTGTTTTGCCATCTGTGTGCCTTACTAACAACCATGGCCACTCCTAGAATTATTCAATATACTGTATGTGCAATGGATGTGCAACAGATGATTTTATATATCGAATCCACCATATGATCCATAACACCTCAGGGCCTACATGGAGGTTTTAAACAGATATTGACGCGTCTTTTGTTGTTTTTGCAATTGTTTTACAATTGAATCCATTGATTTCTCTGCTGACCCGATCGATGAGGAGCGTGTGTTACGGTTTATCGGGGGGGCAGGTCGAAGGTCAATCGCGGTCACCCCGGCAAATAGGCCGACGCCTCACGCGGCCACGTAGCCCTGCAGACCATCAGCACTTCGTTATTTGTCTCCGCCACCGCCGCCGCCACATCATAACCACCTCCAGTCCCTCCTGTCAGGTCCCGGGGCTGCGCCAATTACTTTGAGCTACAGCCGCGCCGTGCTGAAGCTGCATTCTGGGGAAATATGGGAGGAAGGTAATTGGGCTTGTTGACAACCCCCCCCCCCCACCCACACACACACACACACACACACACACTCCCCGATCATAACCCTCATCAGTGGCAGTGTCATGTCTGTGCAGCTATGTGCTGTCCTCTGGCCCTTAACGCTCCCTGAGGTCCACCCGAGGAGCCCGCTGTTGTTCGGGACACAGACGGTGACTCAGCACTCCGTAATGAGGACCTGAGTGGGGCCTGCGTATTGAGCTAGAGAAACTGGGCTGACACCCCGTAAATTCTTATATATATATATATGCTAGACGTGGATCGTGATCCTCAAGAGACAAGCACGTGTTTGCCATAGATTTTGGTGTATAGACTTTTATTATTACACCTAGGCACGCTCTCATTTACATATGCATAGACACACACACACACACACACACACACACACACACACACACACTCTAGGGGAAGCTCTGTGGCATTTTCATACCCTTAGGGTGGGGAAATGGAGAATAGAGAGAAGGGAAAGATAAGCACTCTGGCAGTGTGCTTGTCCCTGTGTGTGTGTGTGTGTGTGTGTGTGTGTGTGTGTGTGGCAGAGGTAGATACAACAGCCACTTCCTCTTCTGCCTGCGTTGTGCTTTCCTCTTGGCCGCTGTTCAAAAACAATATTTTCCCGCAGCCCATTTTTCAGCTCTTGTCTCTATAACTCGATGACGAAGAAAAAAGAAAAAAGAAAAGAAAAGTACAAGCCGAGGCGGGCCTCCTACAAACATTATGGAGTTCAGCGACCCTCCCCAGTGTCTTGAATGTATCTTCATAATCTTTCGCTGTTTTGCCGACAGCCACCTTTGCTCATCCTAATTAACAGTACAGAGATTAAGCTCTGAATGCACAAAGCAAGGACATACAGTATTGAATGTGTGTTTTGGCGTCTCAGGAGGATACACGTCTTTAGCTGGAGGCTCAAAGCTTGGTTGCTTGGTTATACTGTGTATCACTACACAGCGCAATGCACAAGGCTCCTGGGACATTTGACAGTTTAGTTTGAGAGAATCGAAATGAAAAGAGGAAAATAGAATCAAGCGGCATGAGCCTCTTGGCTCGTCTCCTGTTGGAGCATTCATGCAGTATGACAAAGACTCAAACTTGCCAGAAAAAATAGTTGGTGACAGTATAGGAAATGGCTCTCGCTAGGGGGAAAAATTGTCTCATTATGCTCCAAAAACGCTTTCCAGGCGGTCTGTCTGGGCAATCTGTCCTCTAATCAAGCCACAAAAGGAAGGCCGCATTCATTGTTCTTTTAGGGTGCGATCACACCTACAGTTTGCTTCCTTTGGTCCAAAACCGTGGAAAAGTTTACTTTGTTGCATTGGGTTTGTTTAGGTTCACGCTGCGCAATGTCAAGTGAACCAGGGCTTGTAAACAAAAGTCACATGGACTCACATATTGGACTGAGTGATCTGTCGTCCTGCCAGGTTAGAGATTTTGGCAGCAGCAGGAGAGTCAAAACAAATCTGATTCCAGTCCTGTAACTTCAGCTAGGCATGATGGACTTGTGAACACCAGAGAAGATAAATTACAGCAAAGAGTGCAGTCTTTGCTGTAATTTATCTTCTCTGGTGTTCATATCAGTTAAGAACACAATAGATATCAGCGTCAGTCCAGACTGGTTCACCCTCAGTTCATTTTGTTCTGCTAGGCTTACCAAGCATGATGTCAACATCCGTCTCCTTATGCCCATAACACTTTACATTGTCAGGTGTCCCGGTGAAGTTATTTGGTGCCACCCAAGTTCTAATGCCATTGTTCTCCCCTGCCCGAACCGAACTATAGGAGTAAGCACTCCAGAATTCGAATATTAATATTGAATGCTTTAATAATTGAATATTAAGGCTATTGGTTACAGTTAGAAAAAAAGAAACCAATATATATTCACAGATCATGGGGTTTTGGGATAACATAACAGGCTGAATCTGACTGCACATATGCTGTAAAGGCCGCTTTAAATGGGGACACAAGAGCAAGCTGACAGTTTTACAATCGCACTTGTTGAAATTACACAGCTCCAGGTTGATAACTTGACCGCACACAGTCTGTTAGCCTTAGAGGAGTGTGGCGCCAGGGTGGTTCATAGGTTTGATCCCTGAAAAACCCCATTGGTCAGTATCAAGACACCAAACTCTACCTGCTCACTCACTTTCTGGAATCTTTCCCGGTGTTAGCTAATTGCCTACAATGTTCATGTCAAATGAGTAGGTGGCGAGTGGAAAGTTTCCACAATGCATAAGAGTTGTCATTAGTTGCCATAATATCAAACTATTCTTGGAATATGCTTGTAGGAAAGCAGGGACAGAAAGGCACGTGATGGCTGCCACTCTCTAGAAGTCTGGTAGGAAAAGATAAATGGTGTTTGGTTTTGAAATCCTGTGTGTAGCAGTAGTGGAAAAGTACACAAATTGTCCTCCATTCCAAACTCTCTGTAAGAGTATTGAAGCATTCAATATTAAATGTACCTAATTATAAATAGTAGAAATACACACTGAAGATGATATCCCTGCATTTTAGAGCTAGGAAGATTTAATCTTAATTGCATTAACCTCTATGAAGTTAGCTTAAAGAGTAACTAAACCCAACCCAAATCTGTGGTGAAGTCTGACACCTAATGGTGAAAAGTAGGGTACTGAACTGGCCGTCTGCTGTTGGCTGGTCATTGGTGCCAGGTGATGTCACCTTCTATGGAGTACAACAGGTGGTGACATCACCTGACACCAATTTCATGACCAACTGAATAGATAATAATACCAGAATTTCATCTACAGCATCTCAACTGGGGGCGATGGGACACTCTTCTCTATTGAAGCCCCACTTAGTGATTTAGACTGATAAGATGCCTAGCGCAGCTTTAATAAAATGAATTAACGTGTAACTGCAGGCATTGGATTGATGCACAGTAGTGCAGTGAAAAGTAGGATGTTTGAGTAGAGTGAGAAATCCTAAGAGTAAAAGTATAGTTTCCTAAAGGCTTAAAATAATAAGAAAAAGACTTCGCCGGTTATTTTCCACCTCTTGTTTGTAGTGCATTGTGTTTTGCCATCTACAGAGGTGGTAAAGGTCAGTCAGTGTAGGCAGAGCTGTGATGATAGTTGTGTTTAGGTGTTCTGCTCGTAACCGGCTTCACTTTGTTGTAGAGCCTCTGGCTGTTGTGCGCGCGGCTTCCCACTGAGTGTGTGCGTATGTGTGTTCATACGTGCATCCAGGTGTGTATGTGTATGTGTGTGTCTATGTGTGTCTATGTGTCTATGTGTGTGTGAAGAGGTCAGGATATTTTGTGGCTCCTCAGATGTGCCAGGGCTGTGTGTGATCTCCAGCTCGGCTCTTTCATGTCATTGTTCCCCCACCGTCTGTGGGCTCCCCGCATCCTGCTTGATCTCGCTCCCCCTCCACCCCCTCTGTCTCGCCGACCTCCTCACTCTCTCTGTCTCTCTCCCTCTCTCTCTCTCTCTCTCTCTGTCTCTCATCCTATCTCTGTTTCTCTGGCCATTGGCATCAATGGGGGATGTCAGGATGCGGCACTTAGCTCATACTTCAGCCTAAGTGAGTCCAAATTCGATTTTGTAGTTTTGTTTGTCATTATAATAGAAAGCAATGAAAGCTATTTGGAAGCCATATCTAAAAGAAAACTCACATTCAGTCAGTAGAATGTCTCTTTCCACTACAACAATAACTATAAAAACATCCAAAACGATAACTATAACTATATTTTTGGTTCGAGCAATTTTTTGGATGCCGAGGCAACAATAAAACATTTTCAACCAATCAAATTGAAGAATGGGCCTTTAGTCCGAAACTGCCTGTAAGTGCAATAACTTTAAATTTTCCCACTCAAAATCACATTTTAACAATGTCTTCACCAAGCATTTTTGATCACACATGTATATAAAGGGAAATTTGAATTCCTACAATATGGGACCTTTAAATAAATTCAACCCCTACCCTTTTCTGGCCTTTTGTCATTCCCAGTCTTCCTCTAGTTATTGGGTCACCCTAATATTTTTGACATCTCTCTTGTTTTCATGGAACTGAAAGGACATGCAGGCTACCAATTAATGTCCAACCCTGCTGCCCTTTTCTTTCTCTCTCCCTTTTTCTAGATATGGGGTTTCTACAAGCAAGGCTACAAGTGTAAAGGTAAGAGAACAATTCATTTTCATGTTGTCTTCAGAGAGGTTTTGCATCGCATAAACAGCTTTCAGACGTACCTGTGCCCCCCCCAAAGACATATAGCCTCCAGTGTATTAGCAATTCTTTTTGACGTCATTGATTTCCAGCCATCACAGAAAAACACACACACACCTTCTGTAGATAAACACACACACACACAGAGTATTGACTAAATATTGTATTTAGTATTGACAACACAGAAACCATGGCAAATATATCATGCATTATATCTATTAACTAACAGCTGAATAAAACCTTTCAACTGTGACCACAGTACGCACAATATTGAACTGTTTGCCCTTTCGGGGTTTCTAATAGATCAGTGTTTGAATAAGCTGGCTCATTTCACAAATGTACATACAAAACAGGCAAGCCCCACCCATCCACCCACCACTACTACCATCACACAAACCCATACAACTGCCTCCGTTTCCCTCTACAATCTATACTGACACTAATACTGACATTGATAATTAAGCAGTGATAATCTCCCTCTAACAAAGTTACACTGGTTGTGTTTCCATCCAACTGTCAAGCAAATGTTAAGCAAACCTTTGAAATGTTGCCAAAAATAAAATGCAAATTAGGTGCGTTTCCATCTGCTGCTCCCTTTCAAGAATTGATTTGCATCGGAAAAAGTTGTTATTGTTCTTTGGTGTCCAAAACAAAGAAATGCACATGGCAGTATTAGAATTCACAAAGTAATGGCCGTGCAACTGCGGCGCGGAGAGGCGCCTGTGGGGCAAAACACACAGAATGACTTGGTGGGTCGACAGTGGAAACTCTCGCAGGGGGGAGCTTTGTTGGCAGCAGAACGGGAACAAAGGAGAAAAGAGTTCAACTGGCTCAACTGGGCTGGTGCAGTGCAGGAAGAGCAGGGGAGGGGAGCGGGAGAGGCTTGGTGCGGAGGTAGGTAGGGTGGCCAAGCCGTGGTCAGTTGACAGGGTGAGTAGAGGGGGGTCTGTGGCACAGCTGTCCCGGCGGCCTCAGGCTTCCTCTGGGTCTGTATCTGTGGAAAGACAAAAGAACGCAATACTGACTCTGCAGTGGCTCGCCTTAAGGTGAACGCAGGCCGTGCGGTTTTGTCCGTCTTAATGTCGTCCCAGAAAAATCTTTAGTTGTGAACGATGGTCGGCAGTCTTTGTTCGTTCAGTGCGACAAGGTCGAGTACAGCCGATCCACAGAGTCCTAGGACATTTGGGCCCATATTCATGTAGTCTGACCGGTGCCACGACACTATCCAGGTGAATGACCAATGGGATAACAGCAAAACCAAACATGTCCAACTCAAAAAGAAAGCGTGACGAATGTACCGATATCTGTACAATAAAAGAGGGAAGACTCCTCCTTTTGGGCTTCTTGAGGCAAAACATTGCTGTCATTACCGCCACTGCTTGCTGTTTCACGACACCGTTTTTAAATTCCCCTGGTCGCTTCTGTTCGGGATCAGACAGAGAGCGTCAAAGCTCGGTCGGTTGACGTAGGACGCAGCCTTGACGTTCAACCGATATGATGCACGATATGACAGTGGAACGGCTTCAGTTCGTGCAGGCTGATAATCAAGTCTGCCATAAAGTGAACACAAAAGACGGTTACAATCGCACATCGTCTGCAAAGAGTGTTCCTATCTATTAATTTCATTTATTTCTTCCATCGCTATTTATCGCATAAAGGCGTGATCACATAGGACGCTTTTTTGACATGCCTGCCTCCTTTTTTTCTGTTATTTTAACTTAGAATACAATATAATAATTTCTTAATCACAAAAAAGTTCCACTTGAAGGACATATAGCAACTTGTTTGTGATGTCGAAGAACTTCTATCACAATTTGCCGCTTCAGTGCAGCTTTTCTAATTCAATACATCATAATTTGCAGAGTGATACTTGGATGGAAACCCATCTGCTGACACACACACATTCTCATGTGATTGCTGGGGGATGAAGAGAGCAAAAATGTCACAGAGGTGTAAAGCAAACACTAAACACACCCACATACATGCGTGCAAGCGCACACACACACACACACAGATTCATACCCACGCACGTACTTGTACTTTGTACCTCGTAGATTAATACACACACATACAAAGCCCAAACCCACATACACCTGAACTCTGCGCTCCCCCATTTCCTCTCCACTCTGCGGTAGAGTGTATCTCTGTGACAGTCTGACTGGGAGTGTGTGAGTGCTCTGGCTTGTTCCAGTGCATTAATGAGACCAGAGGAAGTCAATGAGAAACCCCCTAGCCATTCATCCCCATTACCATTGTTAGCCCATACTCAGAGAGGGAGAGCGAACGGCAGGGACATAATTGAAATGAATCACCCACTGCAGTGCAGAAGTGCAGTGTCTTGAGCACTCTGTGTGTGTGTGTGTGTGTGTGTGTGTGTGTGTGCAGTAGAGAAGCCTGTCACGGCCAACTTTGCTGTTATCGACGTTTTGCTCGGAGTTGCAAGGCACCTCAGTATCCCTGAATGAATTTTGACTTCGCTTAATAGCTAAAAATTCAATACTACTACGATACCACAGCAAACAAGAAAAATCATCAAGCAATGTGTTGACAGCTTTGTAGCAACTTTTGCACAGGGGTTTTGAAGTCGGTTGGGTGTCAGCTTTGTCAGCTCTAAGTGGTTCCACATTTCACTCCTGGCACCAGTTATGATGACCAGTTTCGTTTTTCAGCTGATTGACTCCAATCCTTCTTTTTCTTCTTTAAAGATACAATATGCAGCTTTTTTTTTTTACATAAAAATAACAATAAATGCATAGGATATACTATACATTATCAGTCTGTGTCTGTGACCCTGTGTGTTCATACTTAAATCCCCTTGTTTGCCTGAAATTGGCTTTTCAAGTGATGTTGGGGACATTTTGGGGTGTATATATGCTGTGGGTGTGTCTTATGGGCATGGCCAGTGATGAGCTGGTTGTGGCTATCAAAGTGAGGCTAGCAGCCACAGAACAGGGAAGTCATAGCAACTACAACAATTGAGGAAAGCAGTAAGAAAAATAGTACAGCGCAGCTAAAACCTGGAGAACATCAATGTTTAATTCCAGATCGGCTGCATTCACCATCTGCTTCTTTAACACCAGTAGTGGCTTTATGGATGCTAGTTACCTCAGCCTCAGGCAAGATGCTGTTTCAAAGTAGACAGCTCTTCAAGATGAGTGATGGGACGGGAATCAAATCAGGGGGAGGAGGGCGGGACTAACAATACACTTCCTGCCTCAACGAAGTCGAAGTATTCCAATCCGCTCCAATCAAATCTTTCACCAACGGTATTGTAGTAGTATTGAAATTTCAGTGCCCATGACATAGTAAGGTGTGTGTGTGTGGGTGTGTGCAGGTTTTTTAGACTCTCACGTATTTTCTCGCCGCCTTGCTGGACGACCCCGCTCCTCTCCCGCTAGACTCCCCCTGGTTGAGCGAGTTGTTGCCGGGCACGCTCGGCCTCACCGTGTGCGTGTGCCAGTGTTCATGCATCTGCACGGAGTGTAAGAGCACTTACCTGTCGCCACTAGCTCTCCCCTTCGCCCCGATGTTTCTGTTTGCGCCCGGCCCCCTCTCTCACCCTCTCCCTCTCTCTCCTCCCCCGCCCCTCCCTCGCTCTCGGCCCTCCGCCCCGTCCCTCCCGTCCCGCCTCCTCTCTCGGCGGCTCTCCCTCCCCCTCTCTCGACCCTCCCGCCCCCTCCTCCTCTCCCGCCACCTCTCCTTGCCCCCCTCCTTCCCCCTGCACCTCGACGTCCCGGCGGCAGCCTGCGGGGTGAACTGCCACAAGGCCTGCCGGAGCCGCCTGGCAGTGGAGTGCCGGAAGAGGACCAAGAGCATCAGCCACGAGTCGCCGCCGGGCCTCCAGGCCCGATCCTACAGCTTCCCGCCACCTGCCAACACCCCGCCCAGCCTGCAGAACACAGGTGAGATGCACACATGCACACCCATGCATTTTTGCTCACTTTTTGCTTTTTAATTGTGCTTTTTTAAAAGTATGTACAAAGTTTAAACACATACATGGGACAGCTTGGTGGCTCAATTGGCTCAGGCATGTGATTCCCTAGGTACAAATCCAGCCTGGGACCTTTGTCTCATGTCATCGCCCTTCCTTTCTCTATCTCTATCTACTAAAGAAAAAAAAAAAAACCCACACAAGTTTAATTTTCTTTGGCCTGCCAAAGACTAGTGTTTCATTCAAGTCATATAGGAATAACCATCAGAATGACATTAACATTTAAAGCACTGATTTTGAAGTCGTCAAACACCATAATTTAGGTTTTCTACTTTCATTGCTCTTGGTGGTGACTATTCTCAGCTTTTTCACACTTAACACACAAGCACTTAGTGCAGTGATACATCGGAGGTCATGTTTTACAGCAAATGAAACACTGCAATGTCAACCACAAATGAAAAATACTGTTGCTGTGGCCTGCGATGGCATTTTTTCTGATCTCAAAGTGACAGTGATGAAAATTGCTGATTGCAAAGCTCATATCTACCATCTTTCCCATATGACCTGAACGCAGCATAAAACTGTTATCCTGCAGGTTTCCTGATGTTGAGAAAGCGAAAATAGAAAATATTACACAACACATACATATATATATAAACACTCAGATGCTCACAAGAAAACATCCTCTCAAACATAAGGAGTACAAAAACACCGGCAGCGAAACAGAATATTATGTTTTGCTTGTCCAAATCACAGTTCAGCTTCCCATTCTGGAAGAAAAGTATAGCTTAGAGGAATTTTCATCACATGTTTTCACCACATCGCACGTCACCACCCCGGCTATGCCACTGTGACACACCCACTTTTCGGAGGGCGCCTTTGTCTTCCTCCAAGCATTTGGAGCAGTGACATTTTGAAGATATTCTCATACAATGGCCTGTAATTTGCAATGGAAATGTGATTGGCCCTTCACAGCGAGGCCAATGACTCATAGTTGCAGTGTTTTCATCAGGCATTAGAGAAAAGTGCTGCCCCGGCTGGCTCTGTTTTTTTTATATCAATGCGAACCTGCTTGATCAATGGACTCAACAATGCAACGAGGCAAATGAATTGGCTCTGTAAACAGAAGCAGGCCAGACAACTAACCTTGTCCTCTCTCTTTTCATTCCCTTTCAATAGTTTTTTGTGTTTCCACTTCACTCTCTGTCTCCTTTTTGTTTTTCCATCAGTAATTGCTGAAGAGGATCTAGAGACAGTGGAGGAAGGAGTGTTTGATGTCCACCTATAACCAGGTAAGACAGAGATTTACTGTGGCCGTTAAAGGAAAAAAATCCACCCTCGGATCCTCTTACACTGTTTTGTATCATCAGTCTGTGATGTCCAATGCATTGCAGGTGTTATTTTGTGATGATTGGTGTGATTGGTGTACCCAATTTCCCTCAACCTGCCTCATCTGCTTCTACTTCAGTTAGTGATTTCCTACGTTTCCCAGAATGCCTTTCGACAACCATTACCAACCCCCAGAGAACAGGCATGAACTTGTTGCAGTCAATCATAGGTGGGTGTGTGGGCATATAAATAGCCTGAAAGTGTGATCATTCAGCTGTGGCTTATGCGTTTCTACGATTGCGGCCGCAGCCCCTGACTCAAAACACAACATGTCTTGTCGCTGCATTGCATTCTGGTCTATTGAGACTATTGTGGGTGGAGAAATTTGTACTGTATCTCTGCCTCTTCTATGATGGATTTCTCTACAAAATGGACCCAGAAATGCAAGGTGCATCACCAATAGCTGGTGTTTAACAGTGTTAAAGTATCTTAGGGTGGATTTTTCCTTTAACATTTTGAACATTCATTGCATCACAGTCCTCTTTCTACTGCAGGAGGCCTTGTATCAAGGTGTGATTTTGATCAACAAGCCTATGAAAGTCACCAGTTCTCTATTTCAGAATCCCTCCTGTGGTCGGTGTGCAAAAAGCCAAATCAACCGTTGGGGAGCCAGAGGCGGAGTGCGTTACAGTATGTCAGTTTAATGGCCCTCGAGACTGAGAAGGAGAAGACATTGCACTGAACACAAGCCGGGACACCTACATGCTGCCACACAGTGGACACACACTGCTACTCCAGCAGCAACTTCCCTCCACCCAACACACATGAATGTGACGAGAAATGTGAACTCAAAATGGAATGTCTTTGTATGTGATTTTCTATGTAAAAAAAAAAAAATCTCTGCATTTTGATTATATGTCGACCCAGAGTGTTATACTGTAAATTCCTGCCTACTTTAATTACTTACTATAATGAAAAAAAAAAAAAATCCACATAATTGTATTTTCTGGATGGAAATTTGAAGTCAGTCGATTTACGGATTCATATTTTTGAGCGCACTTTGCTGCAGATTGGAATGGCTGTCTATATATATAATAACCTATGTTTCCTCAAAACATAAAAAGAGGTGCTGTTATTGCCAAGAATGTAAAACCTGCCACCCAGACTAAGCTACTGTCTTCTTTTTCTGAGAGGCTCAGCTTTTTATTGTTTATTATCTTGTCTTGAAATACATTTCGATGGACCAATTATAGGACCAATTTTGATGTCAGAAAAAAAAAAAAAAAAAAAAAAAGCTAGACATTCTCTTGTGGATTTGTAGTAAGCGTCTGAAACGTATTGGCAAAAGCAAGCATCTTGCCAACAAAAGAAACAGTTGAAATGACAGTTATAATTCGAATGGACTTTGAATGAATGGATTGTTATATTTTTGTCATGTTTACCTTAATATCAGTAACTGTCCTATGGTTATTGCTGTGGTGTTGTTGTCAGTATACAGTACTGTCTTGTACCAGTGCACTGATAGATAACCTATCCTCCTGCAGTACTATGAATGTAGCAGAAACAGTAACACGCTGCTGTCAAATGAAAAACTCATATTTCCTAAAGAAACTGTCTAATATCTCCATTTGATGCCCGCGCTGCTTTTAAAAGGATATATATTCGTTTTCGGGATGGGGGTTTTATGAGCTCCGGAGTGCCGGGACTGTCAGCGGGAATAAAATAATCAAGAGAATAACACCAAAAAACCGGAGTAATGAGGTTTTCACTTGACAGCAGTGGGGAAAAAAAGATATTACCCTGAGAATCTATTTTGATGCGAGTTTGTGTTTTCGCTGTTTTTTTTTTTTTTTTATCCCGCATGCTTCCTCCTTCATGGCTCCTTTCTCTGGCCAGATGTCTCAGTTGCTGAAGATTTTTTTTTTTATGTAGCACGCCAAGTTATCATTTATTTAGGAAACATGAAGTCTTGAATGCCAGACTGGAGACATCAGTAAATATTTTCTGTTGCTTTGTGCCTGTCGAGAGATTAATTCAGACTTCGAGTGCCATATTGTTAACTGCTGGTTTCGTCCTTGAATGAGTGTTCCTCGCACACAGCTGTCGCAAGTGTTTCTTTCTTTTTCAGTATTTCTAAAGTGCTGCCAGTCCTTCTCTGTCAGCCCCTGCTCGACTATTTGTTGTTATTCTGTGAATGAGTCTTTCAGGCTGATGCCGTGTGCTACTCCTTGTGGTCCCCCCTCAGAGAATTCCCCTCAGTATTAAATGCAGCAGGCGTCACTCTAATATGTGTTTTGCTTCAGAATTACTGTGACTAATAAGAATGATGTAGAACAAAAGCAAAAATGTCTCTTGTCTTTCTCCTGCAGTTGGAATTCAGTCTGAGGCCTTGTTTCCACTGTCACTTTGCAGCCTTTTAAAGCCTCAATTTCTACTATTGTAAATTGTGTGTTCATATATAGATGTTTGACCAGTTTGACTTAAACTTGAGCAGAGGCTGATTTCAGCTTTCATTACCTGTTGTGACGCAAAATACAGGTCTGTTTTACTTCAAATTTTACAAACATTACCAATATCATCACTATGAAAACCTTGAAACTTTTTTGGTGATTTTAACTTCAGTTGAAGGATTACATGCTCCTGAATGGGTTGAACTGAGTTGAGTTTCAAGAAACAATTAGATAAACTAAAAAATTTGTAGTCAAGCAAAAAGCAAGGCTGTTTTCCTGCGAAAACAGCGATGTATAAACTAATCTTTCACAGCCTCAGACTCATGCGGAGTGATCAAACAGTATCCATCGCTCCATCAAAAATTCTTCAGTTCAATAAATCACAAGGTAAAGAAAGCCAACAGTGAGGCAACAGCGTTACCAGTTGGGTCTTCGCTCTTAACTGCAAGTCTAATCCTTTTTAACACCAAACTACATCAAAACCACAGCAATATGAATCTAACTTCACCTGCAGTGCTTCCAAACTCCCTCACTCCACATGTTGAAATCTACTCCCACCACCCAATACTCCCTCGTGTGCCCGAGATACAGTGTCCATTATCGAAGACATTAATAAGCAGCTTCAGAAGGGCCTTGCAGTCGATGCCACATCTAATTACTCTCAGAGATGAAGTCGATGGCGGCCTGTGATTGCCTGGTTCCCGTCCTGTACATCCTGTTCGGTGGGGGGAGAAGGAACATTGATCCGGCCCTATCCAGTCTTTAAGTCGGCTCAAATTTCATCCCTAACGCTATGATACTCCTAAACGCTCTCGTGTGGGACTGTGTCGGCTAGCGGCGAGTCGATGAGGCGCGTTCGTACCTTGGGTGTGATGACATCAGATATGTAGTTAAGGGCAAGATGGCGTTTCTGACCTCAATCACGCACGGATGATTGTATTGAACTCTCATCGCACGATCAAGCATTTACCCCGAAGTGCGATTTCTACAGAATTCTTTGAAGAGGAGATTCGGTCATTCCGGGTCACAGGGGGGCTGGAGTCTATCCCAGCATGTATTGGGTGGACACCATGGTCAGGTCACCAGTCCATCTCTTAGAGTTTCCAATCTACCCGACCTGCATGTCTTTGGACAGTGGGAGCCAAAGGACATGAGGAAAAGTGGAACCCATGTTTTGATTTTGTCTACCCGTCTACGTTTTTTGCCACAGTTGTAAACCTGACACCGTAATGTAATATTCTCTTTGCAATATCCATGTCTCACTCCACTTTGGTCTGCGTTTTAGCACTGTCACAACCCCCACATCTCTCCACCGCCGCTTTCCTCCGAGTGTGTGCGGCCTACCGTACCTCCGAACGTCTCTCTTAGACCAGTGATTGATACTTTCCATTCAGCTGTGGGGGGAAAAAAAAGAAAAAAACACACCCTCCTAACAGCACGGCCATTTAGCTGGCAGCCTGAGTGATATTGATCTGAAAAGGCTGAAATGAGGGAAATCGAATAGCACCGCAGCTAATTACGCAGTAATGAAGGCAAGAGGGACGCAGCCTCACACGTTGTTAGCAATCTCACACGGTGACCTTGATTGCAAAGAATCCATTCCAATACAGAACAGATCTAGGGAAGATTTGGCCCTATTGAGGTCTGCAGGGGAAGTTGATGCACATTATGCATTCTGGGTAATAAGTCATTTTTGCCCCCTGACAGATGATACCGGCCTATAGTGCGATCCAATTAGACAGAGATTGCAATGCAGACCGTCATGATCGGCTATAGAGGAGGCTATTTGTGTCCAAGATATTGGCAGGAAGGCATTTTAGCTGCTATTGATAGACATAGAAGGTTATCGCTGATGGACAAAGGGATTTGGCACAGTGAGTAACTACATGCAATATTGACTTGTTTGAGCAGCACATCAGTCTTAGGTTTCCTCTTGTAAGGCTAATGAACAGATTATTGATTTGATGTCCCCCTCATCAAAGAGTTGGGATCGTAGCCAAGCTCTGGTATGATCTGATGTGTGTTCATCTTTGAAAAACCACCAGCACGTGCGTTTGCAATGCCGTCCTCTTGCGGTACAGTGGCAGCATCTGGGGCTGGTACTGTCATGCAGAGGCGGTGTCATAGCAATAATTAACCACTTGGTGGCAATGTTGAGCTGTTGAATGGAGCGTGTGTGACTGAAGCACTCCTGCCAGGAAGGTGGAGAACAGTGCTAGTGATGTGGCAAATAACAGAGCCACTGTCAGGGGGTATGGTGAATCACAATGCACCATCACAATGCACAAAACAAATCCCTGCGTTTCTGTCTTTTATAGGGTGTTAGGCGGCACACACACACTCACACACACACACCTCGCAACAGCCCATTTCCCATAACATCAAACCTATATGCCCTAGCACATACATAAATCAAATTAAATGTAACTTCATGTTTGAGTGGTCAAGCACACGTTGCAATGTGGATCCAACATCACATGCTTCTCTCAAGTTAACGATCCTTTCATAGTCTCTTTCTCTCCCTCTCTCTCTCTCACTCACACACACACACACACACACACACACACACTTCCAAGCTCAAGAAAAGCCCATCCGTTATCACTGAAGTCATGAGAGTTTGTGGTGTGACATGATTTAATACCAACACGGCTCATGCAGATTCCCAGCTCTGTTACGGTTGCGTTTTATCTCTTTTCACACCCTTCTTTCACGGCGCGTGGGACTCCTGAGAGAAAGAGACAGAGTAAATGTTACATTCGTTCTCCTTTCCTTTTTTCCCCACCCGTGGTAAGAATACCGACTCTCCATCTACAGTCACCTCTGCTTAAAAAGTAATCTTCGAATTCAAACAACACCGTCGAGGAAGTTGACGGCAAGCAAACCCAAGTCAAATAGGTTCTTCCGAAAGTGCTGCCGGCACTCCGGCTTCAGCTTATCTGGCTTTGTCCACATTTAAGAAGTAGCAGGGCAAACAGTCTTTCACAAAGTTGAAAGAGCTCTATGAGACGGCTGCAGCCTTAATTGCATTAAGCTCATTGCTGAATCTGTTGAAGCACTCGACACCGTAGGGGGTTGGAATCCTCATTAGAGTCGAATCAGTTATGATGAATATTGCTTTAAGAATATTTAACTTGGGCCAAAGAAACCCAGTGGGATGAGTGTTAGACCTGTTAGCGCTACTGTGTAACGCTGAAAAATTTAAAGGAACACTGGAGTCGTCAATACTCTGAGGCTCTTCGACGTCGTCCTGAATTTAACGGAACACGGCGCAGTCACCGAGGTCATGTGTAGAACCGTTCTAAACGCTTTGTTGGTCTCTGATGTCTTAAACGGGGAGGGGATGACACGAGTAGTAGGCTCGGGCGAAGACGTGTTGCATGCTGGGATGTCTTCCCGCTGGTAAGTACCGCTACTGTAGAGATATTCGGAGAGAGAGAGAGAGAGAGAGGGGGAAACCTGCCGCCTTCCGTTCACGTCTTCCTACCATCCTTCACCCCCCCCCACCCCCCAAAGCCCCACTGCTCCCGCCTGAAGAAGTCTCATTTAGCCAGCTGGAGAGAAAACCATCACTGATACCAAATCAACTGACTGCGGCCTGGGGGATTGACACATAATCAATGGCGTTGCATCTGCAGTGGGGCCGGCTCGCATATTTAATATTCCTGAAGCCACAGGACAGGGAAGGAGGGAGTGAGAGGGGGAGGAGGGAGAGAGGAGGAGGGAGAGGAGGTGAACCTCAGCAGCGGCGGGGCCGGTGCGATTTGAGTGATGGACCGGCAGATTGCATCTTTTCGGCGACCGGGGCATCGGCGATAGCCGCGCGCCTGCTCTCTCTGACTTATCTATTTACAGGCTGCACAGCCGGGGCCGCCGCTGTTGTCAAGAGTTCCCTTCAAAAAGAAAAAAAAAAGGAAAGAGAGAAAAAGCAGTTCCTCTGCCCTTCATCCCCCGTTCCCTTGTTTTTTGAAGCTCAAAAACATCAAACACTGCTGCTTTGAGCCGCTCATGAAACCGCAGACATTTAGCACTGATAGGCTGTAAAAGTGTACATTAAGTGCCTGCTATACTGCTATACACTCTAACTGCAGGCTATCATTTCTGACAGGCCAGTCATATTTCACCACTGAATGCATCAAAGTCCCCATTCAGTCCGTAACACCTGACTCATGCTGTGATTTCTGTGCTCTGTAGTTTCATTCATTCATTCATTCATTCATTCATTCAGTCAGTCATTCATTCATTTATTCATTCATTCATTCATTCATTCATTCAGTCAGTCAGTCATTCATTCATTCATTCATTCAATCATTCATTCATCCAACCATCCTAGTGTAGGCTACATAGGTAATTTATGACTAGGGGACATAAATTTGTGATTAGTTCTTACTATCCATGGTGCCTTTTGAATCCACTTTACATTGGAATTTAAGATAAAAATTGTACACAGACCAGCATGAGCATGAGTCTTTTCAATAAATAGATCCACACATACACACAGAGACAGAAGGAGACCATACATCTTCTTGGATTGGGCAGGGCAGCTCATCCCACACCTTACTATCCTGGAAAAAAGAAACCTGTTAAAAGTCTTAGCTCTGGCTAACAAATTAATGCCAACTGGGTAATTCTCCTCAGAGCAGAACTGACCATCCCTTGACTTGTTCATTAAGCAAAGACGTGGTCGGGATTATTCAGCTCCAGAATGAAATGTTAAATGATGCATGGTGGGCATCTCCAACATGTGAAAACCCTGAAAACATGTGAAAACTGTATGTAAACGTCTCAGATCAACCACTGGTTCTTTGCCTTTCATTCAAGGAGAAGCTGTTTAAATAAAACCCAATGGAAAAATGAACTGAATCCGGGATTATTAGATTCCGGAATGAGTTGTTAAATGATGCATGGAGTGCCTTTACCAGTGAATCCCAAGCATATGAAATCCAAATATGTGAGCAGATGAATTACCACTACCTACTTGTCAGGTGAACTGCGAGAAGACGGTAAAATAAACCCATCGGAAAATAAATGGCGTTATCCATCTCCTTAAGCGCAAATCATCATGCAATATTGTCTACTGAATCACCCTAACCGCTAACAACTTGTACTTTGTAACTATTTGTCTTTTTCACTCCACCTCCTATCAAAGGCTGGTTACCAATCCCTCTGCTGCTTCAGTTCTTTCCTCCTTTTTTTGGTCTTTTTTATTTGTCTTTTTTGTCCTGGAGGCAAATCGTCTCCTCCTTCATGCCTCCGAGGAAAACACGGCCCTCTCCCGCCCAAAATAGTTGCTTTGTCTCCCGCCTGTTCAGTTGCATAACCCACCTTGACGGTGGACACAGAATGGCAAAGTAGTGGAACTAATATATCATAATGCCTCAAATTTGAGGAGAGGGAGCGCTCATAAGTTATTCACAGATCTCTCCCCCCTCTCTCTCTCCCTCTCTCTCTCTCTCTCTCCCCCTCTTTCCCCTCTGATCAAATCAAGCTCGAGACAAAAATAATCACGGGGTGGCGAGTGACAAGAGAGAAAGAGAGAGAGAAAGAACGAGAAAATGGAGGGGCAATTGGGGATACTAGGACAAAACATCATCTGAGGGGCAATTATGCAAGGGTTATGAGGCGCTCGGAGGCACGAAAAAAAAAAAACGCCGCTAAAGACTGCTGCGTGTTGTCATTGTGGTCAGAGGAGGATGTTAAGGTTTTACAGGCCTATAAGAGGGGGCGACTGGCCAAAACCTTTCAGGTTTTTATGAGAAAATGCCTGAGAGGCATGTAAAACCCGCCTTTATTAAAGACCACTTAAGCTGCCTTTATGACGCCTACTAACAGGACTCGCTGATGGATATAGGCATAACCTTGCTTCATGCAGGTTTATGGGGTTTTGGAGCGTCTAGAGCGGCTGTTGGAGGCTTGGTGACATGGGGTGAGACTGTTGGGTGACTGTATCTTGAATTATCGCATGCGGGAATGACGCTTAAGAAGATCTGAATGGAGCTAGGGGCATGCCCTCCAGCTAATTAGACTCATTCAGACTCATTCATTTTCTTTACCTGCTCATTCCCATTCAGGGTCGCAGTGGGGGCCGGATCCCAGCATGCATTGGGCAGGGAAGGGCAGGGAAACACCCTGGAGAGGACATAATCATTCACACTCACATTCACGCCTATGTATGGGTGATTTAGAGTCTCCAGTCCGCCTGATTTAAATGTCTTCTGTGGGTTCTCGAAAGAAAGGTAGACCTTTGATGCAGTGTTACGACCGTACATGTACCCCCGACATAAAGAAGCCTTCTCCGTTCTCCTCTAGTCCGCCTCAAAGGCCACTTCTCTGCAGCTTCTTAACTTGACTCAGGGGAAAAGAGAGGGAGAGGATCACTACATTCACGTCTATTAGTTATATAATCCTCCAGGGTGATTTTCAGCCCTGTCCCCTGGTTCACGGGGAGTTTAAACCCACACAAGGAGCCCCTGACCTGGGGAGGCGATCCCCTCCCAGGGCCCCCTGTCCTTCCAGGCATGAAGGCTGAATGTACAGTATGTGACTGAGCCAGCCAGCCAGGCCTGCTGGCCTTGTGGCTGGCCTTTCTCTCTCTCTCTCTCTCTCCCTCCATCTTTCTCTCTCTTTCTCTCCATCTCTCTCTCTCCTCGCTCTCATAGCCTCGGTTTTAATTGCTTTGAAGCTGAGCGCTCACCTCAGGGAGCTCAACAGGATGTTTTACAGAGCTTTGGGGAGCTTGTCTATTAATAAATAATACCTCCCCTGTCCTTTTCGTTGCTCGTTGCTATCCCACAATCCTCTCCTGCAGCGGGTGTGGGGCAAAGGCCGGCCAGGCTAAACCACTGTACAGTATAATTCCAAATAATGAAAAAAAAAAAAAGAGGGTTTCATGAAATTTGAACAGATGATAGAGTAATAAAAAGTAAAGGCCCTTAATTGAATCGGTCCTGTGGTGTAATTTGATCAATATATGAAATATGGGCATAGTTAACCCAACTGGGTTCCAATTCATTCAACTCTCTGGTCTCATTACCAGTTACCACCTATGCAGTGAATTGAGCTACATTGCACACTGGCCATGAAATGTGTATAATTAGCAGAACATAGCGGCAAGTCCACCTTTATCAGGTGTAATACTTCAAAGGAGCGTGGCCTGCATATTGCATATCACAAGGGCTGGTGCTGTTTTTAACCTTGTGCTACGAGTTAATAGATGCTGCACTGTGAGGTAGGAAGTCGTAATCACGTCTGCCTGATTACACCATCATCAAAACAGTATGTCTATTATCATTCCAAATGAATTTAGCATTGCATGCAAAAAAACAAAACAAAAAACAACTCCAATACATCCTTTTATTGTTTGTGCACTCTGTTCTGACTTACAATGGCTTTTTCACACTACAGAGCTTTCGGGGTTTTCGCTTTGTTGCCGCGCTGCGAGGCAAACTCGACTCATGGTGAGACTTTACACTCGGCTTTTACAAGTGTGTTATGTGGCTCCAAAGCTTTCATAGCTGTATTGACCTCATAATCGAGCTAAATGCAGAGGAAACAGTGGTTATGGTTCCCAAATGCCCACACTAAAAAACCTGCCCTTCCTTCAGTTTAGCTCTAGCCAAAGACCACATCTAACTGTTAAAGGAAAAAAAAAATCCCCCTCAAACACTTTAACGCTGTTAAAAGAACAGCTAAAGGTGATGTGCCTTGCATTTCTGGGCCCATTTTGTTGTTTGGGGGTTTATTTTGTACAATGGACTTTGATAGCAGAAAAGTTCAGGTTTTGATGAAAGTCCTCCACAATCAAAGAGCGACGGCTTCTTTCTAGATTCTTCATTTTGCACCGACATTCAACAATCAAACAGGGAGAAATCCATTGTAGAGGAAGCAGAGAGATCAATTTCTCCACCGACGGCAGCCTCAATAGACCAGAATGCAATGCGGCCACAAGTTGCATTTTGAGTAAGGGGTGCAGCCAATGTTCGCAAAATAGTTGGCTAGCAAGCCCACCTTTGATTGAAGGCAACCAATTCAGGCCCATTCTCTGGGGGCTTGTGGAAAGGCATTCTGGGAAATGTAGGAAATCACTAACTGAAATAGAAGAGGCAGGTTGAGGGAAACTCCTGCAATGCATGGAACATAAATGGATGATACCTAACAGTGTAAGAGGATCCGAAGATGGATTTTTCCAGGAGCTTTCTGTCCCATCTATGGTCCATGGGGATGTTTGGAACACTATTTGATATTATAACACTGTGGATATATTATGGAGTCTATGTGTCTTTAACAAAGGCATTGCTATCTATGCCACTAGTCGCTGGAGCCCACCTTGAGCGTACAGGCCTGCTCCCCGGCTACAGGTCCTCTCCCCAGGCTGTGTGACTAATTGGATGCTGTAATGCATGGTGATGGAAGGGGAGATATTGAAGTTGGGAGAGGAAGAGGGTTCTGGGAGATTGATCTGCTCCTAAATGATAGAGGAATTGATCACGGTCGCACGTGGAGGAGGGAGAGGAGCGATAGCATTCCCTAATGAGGAAGAATAGCCATTAGTGACAGAGTTAACGGATATGTGGGCAATCTCTCACGCTGATTAAAAAGGCTTATGAGCGCCCGGACGCATTTGTCCTCGACATTCAGCGGGAGCGAGGGAGGAGGGATGGAGGAGGAGGGAGGGAAATGGAGCGTTTGGAAGGGTGGCGAAGAAGCCAGTTGTCAGTTTCAGGCTTCACATCCAGTGGGATTTTCTGATGCACACAGTAAGGAAAATAACATATCGGCTCTCTGATTTGTTATCATAGCTTATGATCATAATGTGAAAAAGCATACTAGCTAGCTTTGTCATGGTAGCTTTGTCATGGTTTTGTGGCTGAGGCATGCTGTCTGGGGTCTTCCATTCTGCTGTATAAAGGCAAACAGCAGTAGTGTTACACCGATCATATTGATTTGCAGATATATCAGGTTCAAACTGGCCTAGTTATTAAATATCGGATATTGACCTGTCAGTGTCGTCCACTGCCAATATGATGGAGGTTGCTCCCTGACCACAGCTATATGAAAACAGTCGGTAAAACAATTCAATTCAAGCAATTCCATTTTTTTTGCTGCCTGCCTTAAAGAGCAGCTAACCCTAAAACAATTTCATTAGTCTGGGTTTCCTGGGAATTTGTTGATGTGAAAATGATCAAATTTAAAGAGTAACTAAACCCCAAACCCAAATCTGCATAAAGCCTGACATCTAATGATAAAAAGCATGCTACTGAAATGGCCATCTGCTATTGGCTGATCTATAGAAGAATACTCTATAGAAGGTGACAAGTGGCACCAAAGATCAGGTCTAGTTACTCTTTAAAGATGCTGAATATCAGCACAAAATATCAGTATCGGCCTTCAAAAACCCATATCGGTCAATCACTAACTGCTTTATGTGTTTTAAAGGTTTTCTGGTCTTCTGATGTTACTGCTGTCAACTGCATCTTCCTGGCCAATTATCCAGAGCAACACGCTGGAATGGCGTCGGGCTTCTTTCGGCTCAATAACGTGTGAAAAGGGTAGTTGTCAGGACGCTCTAATGTATTTGTGCGGTTTTCACGCAATCATACACACACCTACACGCACACATACATACACACGCACTGTGATCCCGGTGCCCTTTCTCTCTAATGTCACCATGCAGTGGTGATAACTTGTTATGGCCTCCATTTGCAGCATCCCGCCTTTTTGCTTTTTTTTTTTAAACAGACACTTTTCAGCTCTCCCCATGTTGTTAAGCTTGATGTGTTTGTGGAAGTAAATCGACCCTCCATCTCCGGGGCCTTGTCCACCCCCCCCCCCCCCCCTTCCACTCTTTACTGGTGTTTGGGGTTTACTGCTTTAACAAAGGCGAATAATTGCGGACGCCTTTGTTCGCTCCACTGCATTATTTTGTACCAGAGGACAGCTTGAATTTACGTCTTTCATTGTTCGGAGCTTCGAGGTTCCACCTGCCCTGACTCCTTGTTAATGAGATTGATGTGTCAGATACGATCACACATGCACACACAAGCACAGGGACGGGGAAAATCAATGGGCCGTTGTTAGCATTTATATGGCTTTCGCTCTTGCATATCGCTACGACTAGCTAAGAGGGAACCTGCAAAGCAATAGAAACAAATAAAACAAAAGGGAGAGGGTGTTAGTTGATGCCGTCCACTTAACTAAACCCATTAAAGACCACTCTACACTAAATGGCTACTGGTTTAACAGTGATTCATGGCATTAATAGAGGTTCAGTGTGAGTTTCAACCAATCGCCTAATTTCATGATTCATGTGCCGTTTATTTATGAGCATGTACTTTCTGTGACAAATATAGATTGTTGATGCGGCGCTTATTTTTGGGTCCGTCCCGCTATAGAAAACGGGGACATGATACGCGAGTCGTGCTTTGCCATGTTAAATATTTCATTTGCCGACGTGAATCCTGCTAATAGGCTGAGAAAAAGTGCTTATGGATTGTACCTCATATGAGCGTCGTAGTCCAAATTTAGATCACAGGTAGATTTCAGTCTCTGTATCGAATTCTCGCTTGCTCACCGTCTGTATCCAATTCTCTCTTTTTTTTCCCCACCCCGTTCCCTTTCTTCTCTACCTCTCTGTGAAACAGTGAGATCTTAATACCCTGACAAAAAAAAATTGGGTGAAGAGAGAGAGAGAGAGGAAGAGAGAGAGAGAGAAAGTGGAAAAAAAGAGAGGGGGGAGCGAGGAGACGGAGCATAAAAGTGAAACATAATCCATAACCATTGGTGCTAATCTTTTGATTTGGGCAAATGTTCCTTCCGAGGCTGAATCAAAAGGTCTATTTGCATTTTTTTGTTTAAATGGACGAGGTTTTAATTTCCACAGTTCTGTGGATTACCTCAATTCAAAGCTTCCCCCGTCAGAAATGGAAGATCTCTATCTAGCTCCCCTCCCCTTCTCCCCTCTCTCTCTCTCTCTCTCTCTCCCTCTCTCTCTCTGTCTCTCTCTCTCTCTCTCTCTCCTCCTCGTCTCTCTCCCCCTGTTGTTGTTTGTGCTCGAGGACGAGGTAGAATCGCGAAAATTAATATACGGAGTCTGGTCTCTTTTGTCTCACGCAAGGTCCTCTCTCACACTAAATTATATTTGGACGGATTAGCATTCTGTTCAATTGGATATGCAAATCTTAAACTGCTTTTTCCACCCTCTTTTCTGCACACTTAGTGGAGAATGTAAGAAAGGGAGAGAGAGGGAGACGGCAGACGAGGGAGATTTTAAAGCCCGTTCCAGCCTGTCCAACAGGTATACAGGGGGTCAGACCTTCGATAATTGAAGTTCCTGCTTTATGTTTCTTTTTTTTTTTATATTCCTCCGCACCAGAACACTTTTATCTGGCAGGCGTGAGTTTTGGCGCGATGCTCCAACACAACAAACATTATTCCTGGGAGGATTTTCTTCTTCTTTAAAAAAAAAAAAAAAAAACAGAGTCGGCTTATAAAGGACAGGGAGAGTCCCCCGCTGCTCGGGACTGAGGGACAGGTGCAGACTGGGGAAGGTGGCGCCGCAGCCGAAAAGCAATTAACATTCACAAATAGCGTCGAGGAAGCTATCCGCCGAGGTTACACAGGCGCTGAATGTCACCTACTGCCTGGGCCCCGATTCCTTCATTAAACCCTCCCACAAGGGCAGACACACTTAAATACATATTTGCATACAAATGCAGTGATTAACCCTCTAAGTACATTAGCTCAGGCTGATGCTTTGGAACCTCAGTGTTAATATCTCACTCGCTGTTTGTCTATCTGTGCTTTAAATGAGGTGAAATGATGACCTTTTATTGACTTTGTTGAATTGGCTCCCACTGATTTACTCCAGCTACTTTTTTTATGGATTTCTGAGAGACATCCATTTTCCCTCCTAATAAATCATCGTGAAGCTTCTGTTTGTATATGTCATATGAGAGTGTTTGTTTTCTTTTAACATTACAAGAAATACGTTAACATGCTGCATCCAGTAAACAAACTGTCTAAATGATCCCTGTGGGGGAACTGGGTCATTGTAGCAGCAAATGCTAATATGACACAGCAAAGAAACATAGAATAGAGCAAACAGGGGCTATATAAACATATACAACCAACAGATTCAACACTAGAAGCATCTTAAAGCTGCAATAAGTGACATTTTCTGACCACTAGAGGGCGACATAAACCGCAACACATTTGTAAATAATACACAGCAAAACCACTGCACTATGGAGGCCTACTAAGGACATACATTGCAATAAACCGTGCATAAAGTAACAGCTAAACTAATCGTAGCCTACCTACGGAGAAGTGTCACCGGTTACCAGTCTCACTTTGCCAGAACTTCCTCTCCGATGAAGGTTACATGTCCCACAATGACAAGTGAAGAGGTAGGTAGCAAGTGAGTAAACTAGTTTAACTACTAGTTTACTCACTTACTTCAGATTTTTCTCCAGGAAGGTGAGGGGGAGAGCGCCGCTTTAAAGCTAGTTTTTAAAAAAATGAAAAGCTACGGAGCGGAATTTGACAACAAGCTTCAGGAAAGAGGTGAAAACAGCAACACAGCTGGCTGCTGTGTGGATCATTAAGTCTCAATGAATTATCCACATAACACACATTAGTTTCAGGATTGGTTATAAGGTCTGATATTGGTTATTGCAGGTTTAAGCAAGGTATGAAAGGTATGAGAGAAAGTATGGATTCCAGTATTGTGAGGATCAAAAAACAGCAGTAGAGCTTACTGAGACAAATACAGAATGTGTATCCAAAGCATTTCTGTTCTGTTTCTAGCAGACGTACACAGGGACATACAGTATATTATACCATGCCAAAGGCTTGATGTGTCCCTGTGCTGCGGCTGCAGTTAGTGTTTGGCTAGGCGAGTGCGCCGGGACAGACAGCGAGAACAAACACGGCGAAGAAAGACAGAACAAATGTGTACGGCGGCGAGCGTCTGCATCCTTTTTTCCTTTATGTTTTTTTTTTGAGTCACACTTTGAAGGCGCGCTGTGCGACCTCAGAGGCTCACCCCGGGGGCTACGTCAGACAGCTCCCCGCGGAGTCAACAACAACAACAACAGCAACAACAAAAAAAACAGAAAAGATCTCCTAGTCATTACTGCTTTCCTTATTCATCTTTCTAACCCCCCCTCCCTTACTGCTCCTCCCCTTCCACCTTGAGTCTGCCATAAATAAGTTAGCAATTGAAGCAAAAAAAAAAGCTCAACATGTATATATATATATATATATATATATATATATATAAGGGTGAAGTGGAAGATGGAGGAAATCTGGAATCAGAGTGTCTTTTTCCTCACGCCTCCATCCCTCTCTCTCCTTTTCCATCTTTGTCTCTTTCTCTCTCCATCCCTCCCTCTCCCTCTCTCACCGTCTCGTCCTCCCTCCTCTGTCCATTGGCAGCCCATACAGCCGTGAGCGGAGCTAATTAAATGCTTCTAAGTGAGTCGCCTCGCCTCGCCTGCCATTCCAGCCTCGGCAAAAGGTCATCCCACTCACAGGCATGAGGCAGACATTTCTCATGACTGTTTTCCTTTTGAGAAATTTAGCAGATTGTTAATTATCAGATTACAAGTTTGCCTTTTTAAAGGCCAGCGCGCTGCCCCGAGTCAGATGGCTGGAGAGAGAGAGAGAGAGGAGAGAGAGAGGAGAGAGAGAGGTGGGAGGGGGTATAAGCGAGGAAGAGGGCCGAGGGGGTCCAGCTTTGCTCCTCTTGCTCGAAATGAGTCAAGGCTGTGAGTCGTGATCGGAGAGAGAGAGAAGGAGAGATAAGAGGCAGAGAGAGGCTCTCTGTCTGACACTAACCCCTACTCTCTGTCTCTACTCTATTTACCCCTAGAAGGCACCCCTCCACCTTTCTGTCTCTCTCTCCTTCTCTCTCTCTCTCTCTCTCTCTCTCTCTTTTTAATTTCAAATACAGAACGCAAAAGAACCCACGCTTGAGGAGAAACTATACACCTGGCCTCCGGAGACCATCATGTTACAAATAACATATAAAAAGCACACTTGTTGGCTTCTTCTTCACCTCCACCCAGCCAGATGCCTCCTGCTGTGTTGAAGGAGAAATAAGCTGGTTAGGTGACATCTAGTGGAACAAGAGCAGCTATTGAACTGGACAGTGACATATGTGTTGGAGCTGTGCTACTGTAATGATACAAGGGAAGGAGGAGAGGAGGAGAGGGGCGGAGCTAAACATGTCAGGGTTGTGTAACACTTGGTCCTACCATGAATCACTGGTTGGATGCTTGTTAGAGTGTGTTTAGAGTAGTAGTAGTAGTAGTAGCTGTAGTTTATTGTGCATTAAAAAAAAGCAGCGCATTCCAATGCAATGCACTGCCATGTGCAATGCACATACAACACATATAGTATATATATATATATATATATATATATATATATATATACACACACATACATATCCATACATGTATACACTACCAGTCAAAAGTTTGGACACAGCTGATTGAATGTACTATGTTTTTCATTATCTTAAAGCCATTTTGATCTAAAGGCTTCTGCTTAAATGCTTGAAATTAGTTTCTTAGACAAATATAAATAGTGAAGTTGATCCTCTGTATGAATTTCTTTCCAAAGCCTTTGCCTTTCCATCAAGGCAAAGATGTCTTTATTTCAGTTGATGTCTTTACTATTATTCTAAAATGTGGAAAATGGTAAAAATAAAGAAAAATGTGGTGTGTCCAAAATTTTGACTGGTATTGTATACATTCATCTACATACACATACACTATGCTCCATATATACACACTTATATACACTCAATATACAGTATACAAACTTGAATCACGTGAATCACTGGTTGAGTATGTTTAGAGTGTGTGTGTGTCTGATGTAAGGTGCAGAGCCATATCTCCTATGTTGCTTCAATTACAAACATGCAAAACCGACACCCACCCACACACACTCACCCACACACACACACCATGTCCCAAACACCCACATTCCTCTCAGTAGTAGAGTCGTCCCCCTGATTATCACCTTGTATTTCACCACAGTGACGTGGATGGGCCACCACACACATTAACTCTATGCTCCATGCTATTGGTCATGTTTATCAGTGCTGCTGTAGCTTGGCCCCTGCTTCTACGGCCTGCCATCCCCGTCAATCTATAAATCGATACGGTGCGTTATTGAGCCGATAATTGAGTCATGAATCAGCTGTGACAAGAGCTGGGCATTGATGAAGGATCTGCCCCTCGGTCAAAAACAGCAGAAACGGTGAATGTATGGATGAAATTAGAGACAAAATTGCCCCTGTTTAAAAGCTAGTAACTCTGGTGCTTTTTTTTTTTACTTGAATTCAAAGTGTTAATGATCCTTTAGATGTGAAGTGTCAATCAAACCTGAAAATAAGGCTGCTTGATGTTTTGAAGTCCAACAGCAGAAATGTATAAACCAATCACTCTATCAGTTCCGCTCCTTTCTCCGAAGCATTTAAGATTCTGCAGTTAAGTATTGACTGACTTAACGCTGACCGCATTTCATATCCTCCCATTTTTATTTCAGTCTCACCCATTTCCCCTTTGCTGACCTTTGCCCCCCATTGGTAATTTGTAACTAATGTGCATATGATGTTATTTGTGTCCCCGCCCCGGGGCGACCGATGCTCTCTGTCCAAACAGGCCCGCTGCCTGGCCAACGACGTAAATAAATGGGACAAGAACAACAAATGAATAAGGAGATGGATGTTCCCCTCGCGCAGACACAGAGGCCTAATTTGAGCTAATAAAGGAGCACGTCAAGCGTGACCCCTCGCTGAGAGCGGAGGGGGTCGATGGAGTGTCTTGGAAGCCCCGTGCAATCTCAACTCGATCGCTCACAGGCCCAAAGATCTCATCAGCACTCTTTTCTCTCTCTCTCTCTCTCTCTCTACTGTGGGCAGAACAGACAGGGGGAAGAGAGAGAGAGAGAGAAAGAGTGAGAGAGAGAGAGAGAGAGAGAGAGAGAGAGAGAGAGAGAGAGAAAGGTAACTGACAACAGATGTTTTAGAAAGCGGTCCCGGCTCTTTATCATTATTCAGCCTCCCGATGCGTCGACTCGTCAACCCGGCGCTAATCAGAGAAGCAGGCGATTCCGGGGACCCGTTCCGACTGGAGGTGCTGTTTGTAATACCTTCAATCAATGAGCGGCCACGATCGCTGTGGGGGGTGGGAGGGGCTGATGAGAGGGGGAAAAACGGACAGAATTAGTCTGTAACCCTTTCCCTCCCGCCCATCTTCCACTCTCTTTGGCGTCAGATCTGAGGAGGGGGGGGGGGGGTTATGGGTAATTGCCGGAGCACTCCCAGCGCCGGCCGTGATCAGATTTGCGGCGGAGGAGAGCAGCCAATTACAACACATCGCGTCACTTTGTGCAAGACACTCGCCAGCCCGCAGGGGGAGGGAGGGAGGGAGGGAGGGAGGGAGGGAGGAGGGTAACACAATGAGAGGGAGGAGAAGAGGAGAGGAAGAGGCGAGAGGGAGGGAGGGGCCGTCGAAGAAGCTTAGAGAGAGGAGGAAAAGATGACGAAGGAGGCGGAGGAGAGGAGCGATAGCATGAGTAAGGGAGAGGGGGAACCAATGAGAGAGAGGGGAAAAAGGGAAGGTTGTGAGTAAGAGAGGGGGAGGGGGAGGGGGAGAGGGAAAAATCGGCGAAATCAAGCAGAGGAGACAAATGAATAAAGAGAAAGGGTGGGGGGGGGGGGATGACTTTCGACAAGATGCTGAGACGGCATGGCGTCGCATTTCCATATTTCCAGCTTACATAATCCTACAAGTGAATTCACCCGTGCCGACGTTCCACGGGTCGAAAAAAAAAAGCACGAGTCATGTCGGTTTAGCGTGAAATATGCCAGCAAACATTGACAATTTATTATTGTTGAAAGTAAGGGAAAACGCAAGGCCCCAGATTCCTATTTCCTAGCATTAAGTCCATTTCCTTCGCCTACACTCCCGTCATTAGCGACCATGTTAAGCGCTGCAGAAATGCTAATAAGTTAATTGAGGGCTTGTTAAGATTTTGTAGGTGACATTGAGAGGGAGAGTGTGTGTGGGAACGAGCTTTGCATAATATTTAAAGCCCACTCATGCTCCACATATAGATGGAGCAGACTTCTCCCCTATACACGGCTATTCACATCCACTCAAGCTCATACACACACACAGAGACATAAAAACACACGCAAACATACACAAACACACACACACACACACACACACACTTCCCCGCTATGATCCAGGTTTGGAAGCCTTGTCAGTATTAATTAAACACACTGTCCCCCACTAGGCGAGAAGCTGTGTGTGTGTGTGTGTGTGTGTGTTGTCAGTCACCTTCTGCCTCATGGGCTGAGCAGAGGGTGTAAGAATGAAATCTCGGAGCTGTGACCCCCTACCTGCCATACACACACACACACACACACACACACACACACACACAAACCCTGCAGTGTAAAACCAGCAGTCCGTTGGCATCATAATGTGTGTGTGTGTGTGTGTGTGTGTGGGCAGACAGGTTGACAGTGCATGCAGAGAGCCAAAGACAGAGTCAGGCAGGCAGGCAGCAGCTGTATTGGGACTTCCCATTGGGGCCATAGGTTCTCACTCTCTCTCTCTCTCTCTCTCTCTCTCTCTCTCTCTCCCTCTCTCTCTCCCTCCCCTGGGCTGTCTGTAGACCCCCATACATACACACACAAATGTACGCCCACACACACATTCTGCTCTCCCAATGGAGACCAATACTACGCCCACCAACAGACCACAGATGGATGTCGGAGTGTCAGAGGGAATATACTGTAAAGTGAAATATCGGATGGGAAGTCTAGTATGGTAATTCTGTCTCTTGAGTTTCTTTTTTGCTCTGTGAGTGTGTGTGTGTGTGTGTGTGTGTGTGCTTTCTGGGTATCTGCTGGACAGGTTGATTAGCTAGCTGTCCAATGTCAGAATGCCCACAACAGATCAACCTTGAACAACCTTTCCCTCCACTTGATAAGGTCCACTTACCTCCAAAGCACTTATCACATTCACTGCAGTGGAGAAATTGAGCATGGAGATATTGCAGAATGGGCTTGTGCATTGAAAAAAAAAAAAAGAAGATTGCTGCTATTGCCATCCTATTGCTATCGTGCAGGCATCTCTGACACAAAAATCTGAAAAGTAATATGAAGCGATAAGACCCAATTTGTATGAATTTGTTCAAGTTGGAATTGAAGCTCATTATGCTTGAGGTCTTGTTAGACCCTGAGTGAGAGAAGGAACATAAATTTCAAATGCTTTTGAAATACAGATGGGCCGCTCCATTTCGCCAAATGAAAATGTGAAACCCAGGCAAATCAAATCAGAACGAGGCTGGCGAAATCGCTTCAGGAGTGCGTTATAATTCTCCTCGCCAGGAAATATCGCCAGCGCGCGCCGCTTTATTTTCTCCCGCAGCACCGTAAATCTCTAACAAGCATATGTATACGCGAGGCAACTTCCACGTATGGGGAACTCCAACAATCAGCGAGCTTTGTAATGAAGAGAGGCGGCGCTAAATTTCCGATTACCAATTCCAGGCACATGCGGAGATGCCTGTGGTGCATGATTCCTGCTGCCCATACAGTGATTTTTAGGCCTGTTAAGTGAATCTCTTGCTTTCTCCCGCCAGGCCAACCTCTACTGGTCTGTCATGCTGGACAGGTAGTTATTGAGAATAAGATTGAAAGTGAGAAATAAGAGATTGGGCGAGAGTGGGATGAAAGGGAGGGAAAAAGGGGTGAGGGCGAGAGACAGGGTCGAGGGAAGAGAGAGAGAGAGAGAGAGAGAGAGAGGAGGACGAACGAGGGGAGATGGAGAGGATGACAGAGGAGGTAGGCGAGTGAGAGAAAGAAGCCGTAGAGCTAATAGGAAGCGCCGAGAGATGGAGAGATGGGTTTGAGTGAATGAGCGAGAGGGAGGGGAGGGTAGACAGAGAGAGAGGTGAGCCGATGAGAGAGACCAAGCCCTGAGGGAGAGAGAGAGGGAGAGAGAGGGAGAGAGAGGGAGAGGACAGCTCTGCTCTCCTGCTTGCTATTCCAGGTGTCATCTTTTCCAGTCGCCGCCGATTAGCTCCTGAACATATCACCTGGGGAGAAAATTAAATATTGATCTATTTTTCTCTCTTCGTTCTTACCCCATCCTCTTTTTTTTTTTACTCTCCCTCTTTTTTATATATATATATAAAAAAAAAAGACTCTGATGGAATTTCAAATGTGACTGGTCAGGGGCGAGCTGTGTTAGGCTGGGAACACAGATTTGACACATGATTTTTAGGCTGATGGTCCAGTAGCGTTTTAATGACTCTGAAAAAAAACAAAACAATACAAAGTATGGGAAGAATAATGCACCACCTCCATGTTTGCTTTAATTGTGCAAAGTCTTGTCTTTTCGTGAGGTTTGGGGGCTTACTTAATAATAACAACAAACCCCATTCATATAGCGCTTTTCAAAATACAGAGATTTAAAAGTGCTTCCCAGAAAACAGTTAGCAGAAAAAGTCAAGAAAGCTAACAACAATGAGAAAACAACAAAAGAAAAAGACAGGCAAAACACAGTGTGCAGGACAAACAAATCAGCATAATCACAGAATCATAAAATCAATAAAATCATTAAAGAAAATCATAAAACTGCGTCAACATGCAGGTGCTTTTCCAGGAGGGCTATAAATGACACCACAGTTGTGGCTTGCCTGAGGCCATCGGGCAAGTTGTCAGGGGCTATTACTGCAAAGACTCAATCACCTTTAGTAACAAGCCTGGACCTTAAGAAAAGCAAAAGATCCCTATTAGATGATCTCAAGCAGCAAAGTAGGGGCACAGCAGACCAGAAATACAGCTCGGGGCTAGACTCTGTTTGCCCTTAAAGGTGATCTTAAATTTGATTCTGGATTTGATTCTGAGCAGGCAGCCGGTGTAAAGAGGCTAAAATGGAGCTGATTCGATCATGCTTCCTGGAATTAGTTAGAGGCCTGGCAGCTGCATGCTACACAAGGTGGAGGTAATTGAGAAAGCTTCAACTTAGACCAGAGTACAGAGAATAACTATAATAATAAATAAGGAGTCCAGGCACAAGGTAATAAAGGCATGAATCACTTTCTCAAGACCAGCAAAGGAAAGATAGGATCTGATTTTTTAGATATTGGAGGAAGCAAGAACTGAACGACTTCCTTAACCTGCTGGTCAAAGCAGAGGTCAGAGTCAAATGCCACTCCCAAAACTTTTAGCCACAGGTTTAATATTGGCTGAAAGGCTGCTGAGTCTGCCTAGATCTGGTTGAAGGAGTTGGAGTTGGAAAGGGCAGAAGAAAACCACTTCAGATTTGTGGTCATTTAGTTCAAGAAAGTTATGGGACATCCAGCATTGAATATCTGAGAGGTTTTTCATGCAGCGGGAGTCACCGGACTTGAGGGGTACATACAGCGGGGTATCACCTGCGTAGCAATGAAACAGGACATTATGCTTACAAATAATGTTGCCAAGAGGGAGCATATTAATAAAGAAAAGCAGAGGGCCAAGAATTGACCCCTGAGGGACCCCACGGGTGAGGCCATCCACAGAGGATGAAGCCAGCAACCACAGAGAAAAACCTTCCTCTGAGCTGTAAACCCAGATTGAATTTTTTCTTGATTTTTTCATTTTATTCAGATAGGAATTTCAACTGTTTGGAAACTACTTTCTCCAATACCTTGGACAGGAAAGGCAGTTTGGAAATCGGTCTGTAATTATTGAGGACAAGGGGATCAAGATTTTTTTTTCTTCCAGTAGTGGTTGAATAATGGCATGCTTGAAGTACGAGGGGACAGAACCAGTAGATAAAATGTTATTTATATTCAATAAAATTGAAGTGCCAATTGCATGAAAAACCTGTTTAAGGAGTTGAGTTGGAATGATGTCCAAGGAACAGGAGGAGGATTTCATGTGAGAAATAATCTCCACAAGTGTTGGCAAAGAAATTGGATCAAACTTGCGTTATTACTAGGACAGACAGAAAGATCAGGCCCGAGAGGAGATATCTGGAGCCTGATGATTTCTACCTTTTTTTTTAATAAAATGAGACAGGAAATCCTGACATTTCTCAGGAGCAGCCACAGTATTAAGATTCGGGGATGGGGTGAGGATAGAGTCAATCACATTGAACAGGGTTCTAGAGTTATGGCAATACTTGGAAATAAGGTGAGAGAAATAAAATGTCCACACATCCTTAACTGCAATTTGATCAAGTACGCTATGAAATTTGAGAGCATCAAGGTTGATTTGTAATTTACTTGTCTTCCATTTGCATTCAGCTTTCCTGCAGTCTATGGTTGTTTTAGCCAAGGCAAGGCTTTAGGTTTTGTCTTTCTCTCTTTTAAAGGGGCGACTGCATCCAACAAATACTGTTAAATTAATTTGTCATTTGACTTAGGATCAGCGAATGGCAGTTTAGTGAAAGCCTCATGGAATCTGGTACCTGTGGAAGCGTTTAGGAAGAAAATCAAGTGTATGACCTTTGGAGGGAGTGGTCTCAGTTACAAATTGAGTACGATTCAAGGATTCAAATAGACTCATAAAATCCAACAAGCAACAGACATGGATATTGAAATCGCCAAGTATGAGAACCCTATCGTAGACAGGCATGATCAAAGAAAGGAGATCAGAGTATTCATCAGTAAAAACACTCTCAGGTTTAGGTGGTCTGTCGACTAAAAACCACATTTAAAAAGATTAAAAAGATTAAAAAGCTAAAATGTTCAAAGGAGGAGAAATTGCCAAGGGGAATGGGCGAATACTTTGGCGAAGATCATTTTTATAAATAACAGCAAGGTTGTTAACAAGATAAAAATCAAGGCAAATAAAAGATTTTGTTAGAAACGGACCTGACATTTAATAGACCAAACCTTACTGGTAAGACTGCGGAGGCTGTGCAAGAGGCAGGGAGACATTGCATAGGGATAAGGTTAATTCTATTGACACCTTCAGCCTTTAGGATGAGCCAGAGGGTCTAACAGTGAGTATGGCCCGAAGAGGGAAAGGACAAGGACATGGACAGGCGTAAAGTGTGTGTGCCTCTATGACGCAAGACGACAAAACCTGTGTCTTTTAAGTGTGTGATGTCCAGCGATTTCACGGTCTGTTCAGTCGTACAGTTTGCCCCCCAGCCTTAGCTTGCTGTGTTCGCGGCGGGACCCCTCTTCTCGGCTCTGGGGCTCAAATGGGGCCCGACTGTGCAGTGAACGAGCGAATTTGTTTAACTGGCGTGGAACAAGGGTGACAAAGGGGGACCATGACACTCGTTTGACAGTGCTGCGTACAGTGCCGTGTCTTTTGGGTCGTTGACTGCAAACAGTTGTTTTGCGTGCTGTCAGGTGTAGATCTGAATGGAAAACCAATGCGCCATGGTAAGTCTCCTCCTGTGACTGCCGCTCTGCTGTTGATTACTTCCGGGAACTGCTGAGCGAGCGTCGCATGTGTGAGAGAGAGAGAGAGAGAGAGAGAGAGAAAGAGAGAGAGAGAGAGAGAGAGAGAGAGAGAGAAAGAGAGAGGTAGAAACACTCAGAAGGATAAGAAGAAGGTGCGTCAGAATAACAACACAAAGCCTTCAAGCGACCCCCTCGTAGGGGATATCATACACGTTCCTGCCCCCCGCTGGAGTCCTCTGGGTGGAATCAAAGAAAGCCAAGCATGTACATCCTCTCCTTTTTACCCTTAGCCCCCTGGTCCCTCCTCCCTCTCCCCCCTGTCCTGTTCTTCTCTCTGGAGCCTCGGTGTTCGGTGCGACGGCCTCAGCTGCGAGGGCCTAGAGTGGTTGTGACAGGCCGGGATAGCAGCCGTTCCCTCCTGTCTGGCAGAATCAGCTCTCCTTCTTCTGGATGACTGGGGCTGCCTCCCTACCCCTCTACCTGGCTCCTAGGGGCCTCCAAATAAGGGGGGGGAGGTTTGGTTCAATGGTGAGCCACTATAGAGCATCCGAGTTTCTATCTGAAGGATCTTAAGATAAAGGAATGAGGATATTTGGTGGATTCTGTAGTTGAATTTATTGTGTCTTAGTGTTAATCATTTTACTTTTAGGCCTAGGTTGGCACATTGGTCTACAATTTCCATGGGTGTGTAATGCAATATATGAGAATAAGCGTATAGTGCCCTCTTCACTTACTTTCATCTAGCCAAACCCCAATTTGTAAGTGTCATTATGTGGTTATGTAATCAGCTCACTGCTAAACACACACAGTACTGATCACATTTCATGTGATCAGTACTGAACAGTAATAGAACTGCTGCCCATGGCAGTTAGCGAATGTTACCATAAAGTGCCACATAGCTAGTTTAGCCAAGCTCAGCAAGTGTCAAATCAGCAAGACCAATAGCTTGACAGTTGCAAATTAAACATCTGTAGCTCTGTATTGGCAAGTATCTAAGCAAAATGATATCAGTCGAAAAGATAATAAGAGATTTCTAAAGTAAGGCAGTAAGGTAATGTTGGTGTTTTAATCCACTGTTGGTACTGCAGGTTTTGGTAGCCTACTATTCGTATTGTAGTTGCTGGTAGCGAGCAATGCTAAAGAGTTGTAAAACTGCTAAATGTAACAAGGTACAACGATATGAAATAATGCATTTAAAAAAGTATACTGTATATATACTGCACTATTCTGTGGTTTTAGACATCCTCTAAGGAAAAGAGAGGGTTTAGATCGGAGCGTATCTATGTTCCCAGGGTCCTATGTTCCCCAGTTCAATATTCTGTTAACACACATTAACCCTCCTATTGTGTTCGGGTCAAATTTCACCTGTTTCAAGTTAAAATATTTCATAAATATTATCCAGGTTTTTTTTATTGGAACAAGGCTTTAAAACAGCTATATAAACACAACAAAACCAATGGTTATCATTTTATTTGATTTTGAAGGTCTCTAACCCTAACCCTAACTACACACAACCAACCTAATCCTATTAACCCTAACCCTAACCCTAACACTAGAACTGGGGAACATAGGACCCTTTGTCATGTTCCCATCATGTGCCATATAAATCTGGGGGACATAGGACCCTGGGAACATAGGAATGACTCCATTAAAAATAACGTCTGCCTCAAATGGTTAATTGCTTTTATTTTTTTTATTTTTTTTTCCACCAGCGAAGGTAACAGGTGTAATAATTGGTACAACGCTAATAAAGTGAGTGAACACACTCCAGTGCCGCTGCTGATATTCGCAGCATTATCAAGTTCAAGTGGAGGTACCGAGCTCTACTTGATGACAGGTTTAAAAACACTTTGAGGCAATCACTAAGGCATCAACTCAGTCGAGTAAAAGTGCAAATGAGCGGAGTGTGAGACTGTTAATACTTGCCAAATCATCTCCAGTGTACAAGCAAATAGGCAACGTGGGTAATTATGCATAAATTTGTGAGAGCAGGGGATTACGAGGTGTTATTTTTAATCTCGCTAAAAAAGTGTGGCGTAGCTGGTTGTGAAGTGGAGCGGGGCTGTGTGAGCGCTGCATGCCGCTCTGTCTCTCTTTGCTTCTCTCAGCCATCAAGCCTTATTGTCCCTGACTTGGTAACTGCAAAGCAGGGGCTCGCAAACCAATTTCCGCCTTTTTTCCCCGATCGACCTCTCTTTTCCACTTTAGTGAACAGTCGCTAGGATAAAAAAAATGCCTGACCTTTGGTTTTATAGACCATTAGAGGTATGGACAAAAAATGCCATAGTGTGATGCCTCTAACTACCGCGGGTATTGAAGAAAAACCCAGCAGCCTTCAGAAGCACCGGGCGGAAAGGGCCTTTGTAATTCGTGTGCGCGGTGTTTGTGTGCACGTGTGTGCGCGCACGGCGCAATGTGTGCTTGGTGTGCGCACGTTCATCGGCGTGTGACAATTTGAACTTTCACGCACCATAAATAGCCATCAAGCGGACACTTGTAAACCTCGAAGATTGAGGAAAAGACAGCTCTTGCATTAAAAAAAGACGACCCCAGAACAGATGGGATGCCTTGCTCTGCTGACGAAGCCCAAGGCCTAAAAACCAGAGGCTCCATCATGATGACTGGTCCGCTAGAAAAATAGCGACTAAATCTTGATTGGCTCTGATCCAAATATCCAGTCATTCGAGGGCCAGGGAATGCCTCTCCTTTTCCCCGGCCTGACTTTATTGACTTTATTTGAAAAATTTGAACGGGCCAAACAGGAAATGTGCTTTCATTTCCAGAGGCAGCCGAGAGCCAAGACTGAACGCCATTTTAATGAGCTTTCCCAATGAGGTGCCACCTGTTTTATCCAGATAATTGGATGATTGGCCACCCCTAAACGACCCCTGCTTGGCAAGCTCTCTCTCTTTGAGTCGCTCTCTCTTTCTTTCTTTTTTTCTGACTCTGACACATATACCAGCATGCCGCTCCCAAGAATAAACGGGAAGTATGTACTGTAGAGCACATGGTGTTATCGCAAAGACTCAACAGATGCTTGAGGGAATTAAGTGCAGGCAGGAGGCCGAACATACAATTTCTATGTGTTGAAATTCAAGCGTTGCCTGGTGTAGCACCGAGCCCAAAAAAGAGCTCAGCTGGAAAGCTTGGATGGATTTTTTTTTTTACAACATCAAACACAAATCCTTTCCAGTAAGAACACAAAAAAACTACAAATTACAAATTACCTTCTCTTTATGCTGTACATGTCTGTTTGCTATGGTTCCTATAGAAATTGCATTAGCTACACCATTGTATAAGGTAATTATAGCTGTCCTAGCTAACCATTTCATAATGATACTATGCTATATTTGGTCTAAATTAGACTACATTCTGAGATGTCAGGGCTGACTGATGAACACGGCTTTAACAATAACCTTATAGTTTTCTCTGTCATTATGAGTCCATTTGCTGCAGAGCGGACACTGGACTCCCCACTGAGACCATTCACATGATTATATCCATTTCACAGTGGGCTGCTGAACAGCGCTGACTGTGATGGGCTCGATAATTTCATCAGTTCACACTGGCCCCTCTAACACAGTCGGGTTTGGATCAATTCGCTCGCAGTTCACTCAATTCAAAATGTAAATGTACAGACTAATGATTGAACCTTTGTACCGCAAAAGCTTAATAGATGGGATATAAGAACCGATATGGGAACCTTGCTATGACAAATATTCCCAGTTTTTTAAATTTTAAATAAAGTTCACTCTCTAACTCTTCACTCTGAGTTAGCCCAGCACGCTATAGCACACACACACGTCTGGTTTACTGTGGTTCAACAGTGTGAAAATCCCTTCAGTTGGTGATAGGATTACTACTGCAGATCAATGAAATGTCTTAACCCCCCCACTACCACCACACACACACACACACACACACACACACACACACACACACACACACACACACACACACAGTATATACACACACACACAAAACACCCATTTTACAGAAACCTACAGTAGTAAATGCATTAAAAACAAGCACAGATCCTGTACAGACTGTTATGACCCAGTGGGGGTCATGTATGCTGGCATGTTCTGTGGTATGTATGTATATTGGCATGTTCTGTTTTCTCTCTCTCTACCCTCTCTGTGCCCTCTCTGGAGTGTGGGTAATTGCTTGCAGGTGGGGGTTTTACTATTGGATGAACCTGGTGATTGGAGGGATGTGTCCTGTGTGCTGATTGGCCTGTGGATGACAGCTCCAGGGATATAAGGCCAGAGGACAGCTGATATCATGGGCTCTCTCTTCTTCCCTGCGCCCAACCAGCCAGACCATGTGTGATGCAGCTGCTGACTTTGTAGCTGAACTCCAGTAACTTGTATGCAGTTGCAGTATTTAAGGTCTATAAGTTATTTGTAAATACCTATTCGAGTAGTAGCTCCAGGTCTATAGGGGTGGGTAGCCTTTTTGTTTAAGTACTGTTTTCTCATGTTTTGGTTTAGGGAGTTAGGTTAGCTACCTATGTTCTTTTGTTTCTCTTTATTTTTGATAGGTAAGTTAGACTGGAGCCCTGTTCCATAAAGCGAGTTTACCAAATAAGCCAGGCTTCTTTCAGTTAGTCTGACTCATTTTCAGTTGATTCGGTTTCATAAAGCAAATTCAACATAGTTCAAGCTCAGTTACTATGGCAACTTATGCTGGGAAACTAACCTGGTCCAGGGCAGGCTAACTGTTGTTGCTTAACCAGAGTTCCTGTAACACTGACCCGACGGGAACGCCATGATTTTACCACTGACTTTCTGGCGTGCTGCCATATTATTTTACTTATTAACCACTATCAGCCAAAAAATTAACGATCATAGAAAATCAACTTAAATAAATAATAAATTATACAATGATAAGATATAGACCTACATGTTTAATTATATGGTATGTGATATCAAACATTTAGTTTACAGTAATAATAATAGTTAACAGTACAATTGCAAAAAACTATATTGACCAGAAATGTAGTATCTAAATCCATATGCCTCTATCCTCTATTTGCCCGATAGGAAATCATGTTTAAAAATGTATTGGTTAATACATTTAAAACAATGTCAAAAAGTAAACTTAGATGTGTTTAGTGGGTGTATGGTTTTTCAATCAATTCAGTAAATGTCTATAAATAAGGGCCTCAACCCAGGTGTCCTTCTTTGTCAATCATGGCGTGTCCTTTCATTGATGAGTACTAGGTGGCATGGATTCAAACGCTGTTCCCCCCCACTGTTCCCTCAATGACTGGCCTCCCCTTGTTCAGTTCCAAGGCCAGCTCCTCTGCAGGAGTTAAGTGTGCTGGTGGTGGCCCTCCCCCGGCGCGACATCACTCTTCTTTTTTGCAGCTGCAATTAATAAACATCATGAGATTGGACAGTTCTAGCATCAAGCTGATTATGCTTAAGTGCTTATATAGCCTATACCATTCTGAACAATACTTTTATATTTAGTTTTCACCTGCCCCCCCCCCCCCCCCCACACACAATAAAAAGGTTTAATTTGTTGAAATCATTCATCAAATATATACGTATATATTAAACGAATGAACATGTATACATTTGCAGCCTTGAGGTTTAATATCTATGTATTCTTGTATAAGATATTTTAATAACCTACAGGTTTTCTGTTCTTACTGTTTGAATGTATTGTGCCCAAGATTTAATTTGGTTATATCAAAATATTTTATTACATTTTAACTTAGGTACTACTTATGCATTCAATCGATCAGCAATTTCTTGCCAGGCTTTCTCTCTTGTTTTGTTTATGGCCGCTGTATTACCTTTTTTGCTTAATATATTTAATTTCTTCATATATTTCCAGTAACAAGCGCTGCTCGGTGGCCGTGAACATCACCACTCTCTCTTTACCATTGCTTTTTGCCACGGTGTATCGATTTGATCCATGTTCGACCTCTTAGGCTGCTTAAGAATGGCGTGCACACGCAATTATCCTGACTACTTGAGCCTGTCTCGAATTAGTCTGATTGCGTGAACTTGAATTGACCTTTATGGAACCGCTTTAGCCCCGACTGATTTGTTAGGTTCATTCAAGTCAGGTTTTGGACTTTAATCCCCACTTTTCTTAGCGCGCTTTATGGAACGGGCCCCCGGTTTTGTATTCCTTTTTGTTTATTGTTTTGGCTATGCCCACCCTGAAGCAAAAAGGAACCGGAGAATAAATCTGCTACCTCTGACTGTTATACCGTTTTTGTGGTCATCCTTGGGAGCGGGGGAAAGGTGGGGAGTCACACTCATTTCAGTTGTGTCCAGTTCCTCTAGGCTGGGCATAACAAGACCCACGGCGCGTGTGTTCAATGCTATGCATCTAAGCATTACCACACCGTTATTGGTTAAATTACCACGGATGAAGGTAAGACCCCTTCATATAAACACATTCATTATTATTATTATTATTATTATTATTAACACATTCATTTTGAGTAGTTTCATCAAGTTTAATCAAAATTGGACTTGGAATTGAGTTGTTGTAGCAGCTGTGGCCTTTCAAAGTTTTGAATTTTGACACACTGTGCCAAAATGTGTAATCCGTCCAAGTTTTGTCAAAAGCAGACCAAGGGTTTCGGAGATATAACGTTTGAGTTAAATATTTTGACCTTTAGTTATAGCACTCCCATTAGGCCAATCAGAGTTATTTTAGCCAATGGAACACAGTACAAAGATGCCTCTTCCTCCCCCAAGTTTCAACAAAATCAGACCAGTGGTGTCAGTGATCACCTGAGATATCATGTTTGACAGACAAATGGAAGTATTGGGGTTTATGGGACATGTGGTCTTAATTTTGAGAAACACTAGCACTAACAATACCACCGGTATGTGATAGAAGCTATCAATCCTCTTGACCATGCTCTCATCTGTTTACAGTAATTATACCAAGATATCACAATTCATCTGACAATGTTATATTAATGTTTAAAAAATGCTACACATGGCACCTTTAATGTTTTCAGCAATACTCAAACCTCAACACCCTGATACATTGTATATATTTGAATAATAAAATGTTATTATTCTTCTTCAAGGGGAATGTCCAGTACAAATATGACCCCAACTTCAAACATGTCGTCCCCATAAGGCCTGCTGATGATCTGCTGGAATGTGAAAAGGAGGCAAGCAATGACACACTGAAGGGGAGAAGATAATCTAAGTATAGTGTGTGTGTGTGTGTGTGTATGATATATCCAGCAATAACAATAGTTACGTATTGCACACAAATTTCAGTGCGCTGAGGCAACTAGTTGAGTGAGTTAAGCCAGGAGAGCCCTGTTAGAGGGCGAAGCCTGTGTGAAATAGAACCACAAGTTCCGCAACTAAAGGGAACTGATGAACAATGCAAGGAAGTGGTTAAAAGTATTACTTGAGTACGTAATACACTGCTGCAATATTGGCATTTTATATTAAGGTACTGTTTTTTTTCTGTGTTGTGGTTGATTTTGACGTTGATGGTACAAAGTCATAATTCTCTCCCTCATGAGAAAAATCTAAAATGTATTTTATGGCTCTGTCTTTGCACCACTGAGAATTTGTGGCTCATTGTGTCACACACCTTTCGAGTGCAAAACTGCTAAGACACCTAATATTTGTTTAATAAATAAATCTTACAAAGGAATTTGGTGCAACTGTTTTTATTACAGCACACTTATCCTGTCTGAGTTGCTGAAGACACTGTTGTTGGTCAACTTACCTGAGACAATACACTGAGCAACGAGGACAGTACAGTTCCCCTCAGTGTCCAATATTAGGACATAGTGACCAAAATGTTGTTTTCCACTAACACGGGTCTACAAACTGGTTATACGTTATTACAAATATTTAAGGATGCAAAATAACAGCCTATAGTGGACACAAGAAAATGTGCATGCAACCAGTCTCCTATCAAGTGAAAAACAATCACTTTTTCTATGCAGTACAGTACCTCAGAATATGCTGCAGAATAAATTGACCTACACTCACCAGCCACTTCATTAGGTACACCTGTTCAACTGCTCGTTAACACAAATATCTAATCAGCCGATCACGTGGCAGCAACTCAATGCATTTAGGCATGTAGACATGGTCAAGGCGACCTGCTGAAGTTCAAACCAAGCATCAGAATGGGGAAGAAAGGTGATTTAAGTGACTTTGAACGTGGCGTGGTTGTTGGTGCCAGACGGGCTGGTTTGAGTATTTCAGAAACTGCTGATCTACTGGGATTTTCACGCACAGCCATCTCTAGGGTTTACAGAGAATGGTCCGAAAAAGAGAAAATATCCAGTGAGCGGCAGTTCTCTGGGTGAAAATGCCTTGTTGATAGCAGAGGTCAGAGGAGAATGGCCAGACTGGTTTGAGCTGATAGAAAGAAATCAGAGGAATTTTTGCCAGAAAAACTGATGAAGCCAGAACTATTATTATTGTCCCCTATGTGACTCATATCCAAGCACGTAATCGCCATAACTTGTTGGATGGGCTTTGGCATGGGTCTACAAGACAAGTTTTAGTTTTTGCATGGAAGGTAACTAGGCCTTTTTGTTTGTAATGACATGGAGGAGACAGCTCATGAGTGAAGGGTCAGACGTTTTGCTTAATGGCAGATAAGGCTTGGAAACACTTGGGTAGAGGGAGTAAAGAATATCATTCGCAACAACCCTAAAAAACAGATTCAAATTAAAAGATGTAATTAAAAATACAACAATAATATATAGCTCCAACCACGTAAAAAAAAAAAAAAAAAATCATTCAAGTCTGCAGGTCTATTGCAGAAGGGTGGTTTTGACTAAGCGCTTCCTCAAGACATTGCAATATCCATTATTAGGAAATATGACCAAATGACAAAAATGTAGTTTTCCATGAACACTGGTCTACAAACTGCTGTTGAATTGCTCAGAGCCAACACAGTAAAACACATAACATCCATTATCCACATTACCATTACCACCTGTATGAGTTCCTCCCAGGTATTCACTTCAATTGTCAAATATTATTATCAGCATCTACGTGCAAACTTCCATATCAATCATTTTATACTTTCATTGCAGTACCTATTGCCTAGTATATGTACAACATCAGTTGTTTGAGTATAAGATAATATACAATAACAAATACATAAATTATTATTATTATTATTATTATTATTATTATTATTATTATTATCATCATATAGTGCTATATCCAATAGTATGTATTATACATCTGCAATTGGATCACCAAAAGGTATACATGTATTTTTTTCATGGGATTACTATAACCTTCATGATTCAATGACAAACTGTGTTCACGACAGTCATGATGACAGTCATGTCATGTCATAATTACAGTATCTTGTTATGGGAAACTTAGTGGTTGGCTGAGCAATCACAGCCTTACTTCCTCTGTCGTCCATAAATTTCCTGACTAAATGACTCAAGAAGGTCGTTGCTCAACACGCCCGGTCCTCAGCATCTCTATATAGGTGCTTCCTCCAGCACAGAAACATAAGTCACACTCGACGAGGAAACATGAAGTCTTTCAATCTGTGCATTCTTCTAAGCCTGGCAGTCACAGTTTACTGTGTGCCGATATCGCAAATTACTGTGGAAGATGAGCTTCTTGCAGAGGTAAGGTATCCTCACTATCTCCTCGCTATATAATGCAGTCCATTTCATATTCTCACTGTTTTGCTATAAAGATGTGTTCAACACGTGCATTTGAAAACTTTTCTACGAATTCTCAATGTTTTGTTCTTATAGACAAATGAGGATCTTATGTGACTGCTAAGTACTCTAGTGTACAGTGTTAACATACTATACATGCAGATCAACTCCCCTTCTTCCTTCATGCAATGCATGTCTGTTCTGCAGCTGCTGCATTAGCTAACCATCTAACCCTTGCTCTTTCTTGCAGAGCTACCTGAAGAATTTCTTCAACCTGACACAGGAGACGGGTCCGGTGGCCAGAGGGGGGATCAGCCAGGTGAGCGAGAAGCTCAGCGAGATGCAGCGCTTCTTTGGCCTCCAGATCACTGGCATGTTGGATGCCGAGACCATGGAGATGATGAAGAAGCCCCGCTGTGGTGTTCCAGATGGCAAAATTGCCCATTTCTCCACCTATGGAAGCAACCTCAAGTGGGAAAAAAACAGCCTTACCTACAGGTGAGTGATCTAAAAAGAGAGAGCCAGAGAGAAGCAAATTTTAGACATTACATATAATTGACTATTTTATTATATATTTGACTGTTTTTCTGTCCCATAGGATTGAGAACTACACCCCTGACATGTCCATGTCTGAGGTAGATGAGTCCATAGAGAAAGCTCTGCAGGTTTGGGCCAAAGTCACTCCCCTGAGATTCACAAGAATCTACAGTGGCACCGCTGACATCATGATCTCCTTCGGCCGCCAATGTAAGTAGAAAAATAACTTTCCATTTGTCCCATCAAAGACACAGTTTTATACCCCAATTGAAAAGCGGTCTATGAAGTAGCTATTGGACAATAAGTCTTTACAGCCACCTTGATGTTTTTTTCACAGTTTTTGATGAGTAGAAGAAGTGTTAAACACTGTCTTCATGTCAGCTCCATTTCTTGGTGGTTGTTTCCCAAGAAGCACCTGAATGACTCTAATTATTTCTGTGCCTTCACTTACATTGGAGCACAGTTAATCAATCTCAGTTCTAAGATACATTTGGGAAATCCAGTTCTGCACTGTTAGTTGTCACAGCAATAAGCGCAGGAGTAAAAAGCATCCCACTGAGCAATTTTACGTTGATTAGACGTTTAAAACACGTCTAAATGGCCATAGCCGTCTAGGCTAAATTAAATTTAAATGGGGTTGAAAAGTGAAAGTTTATTAGATGTCTATACATAGACAAAATTATCCTAGGCTATATGAGAGCTACGCATAGACGCAATGTTGAAATTACTTCTTGTGCACAGATAAATTATCTTGTAGGCTAGTCTACAGGACTTCTCTGGTGCATATTTTTGGTATTTACAGATGTTTATTCATTGTAATAATGTATTTACTGCTTGGTCTAAAATAGGTCTATACATAGCCGTAATGATCCTGGGCTATATGAGAGCTAAAGCATAGACGCGACGTTGAAATCACGTCTTTTGCTCAGTGGGATCTGTTAAATAGCTACACTTTCACTACTGGCTCTTTCCTATTTGCAAAAGCTGACAGGCATTTGTTCTTGTTTACAGCGCATGGTGATGGTTACCCCTTTGATGGCCCTAATGGCATCCTTGCCCATGCCTTTGCCCCGTCCCCTGGCATCGGAGGAGACACCCATTTTGACGAAGATGAGACCTTCACCTTCCGCTCAAACACAGGTGAGTTCTTCCACAGACAAACTCTATCCTAGCAGATTCTTCTGTGCTGTCAATGTGCATTTTGACACGATAATCGCTCATCACTCGGCAGAGCCGTAACACAACTGTAATTTTGCGTTTCCCGCTGCAGGCTACGTCCTCTTCATTGTAGCAGCCCACGAGTTTGGCCACTCCCTGGGCTTGGCTCACTCCGAGGACCCCGGCGCTCTCATGAACCCTGTGTACAGCTTCAGAAACCCTGACACCTTCGTCCTGCCCCAGGATGACGTCAACGGCATCCAGTCTCTCTATGGTTAGTAGTCACCGCCTGGTTCACTGTAGCCTGTTTGCGCAAAACTGAACTCTTACGAGGTCACGCGTGAGCCTGCAGCACTTCATGCCCTCGTGTGATGCAGAGCTCTCTAAATACTCAATGACTGATTTAATTTGACCTCCAGGTCCAAACTCTGATGAGGATTCCAATGAGCCTGGACCCACGCACCCCACCACCCCCAATGCCTGTGATTCAACCATGTTCCTGGACGCTGTTGCCACCCTGCGAGGAGAGATGTTCTTCTTCAAAGACAGGTATGCTAGACATTGAATGACCAAGAATATGAAAGCAAAATACATGAGAATGACATTGTTTTCTCTAGATTGGGAGAACTGGCTGATGTACTAAAGTTGTCATGTGGTGGTGTTGTCTGTTCTCAGCTTCTTCTGGCGTAGCTACCCACAGAGCACGACGCCTCAGCAGGGTCTCATCACCAACTTCTGGCCCAGCGCGCCTGTCAACATCGACGCCGCTTACGAAAGCCGCCAATCAGACAGAGTCATGATCTTTAAAGGCACGAGTGCTCATAATCATCCTAAGGCATCTACCCTGTAACCATTTCAAAGTCTGCATTAGTGCATTGGCTGATAACTCTTTTCTTTCCGTGCCTCAACAGGTCGCGAAGTCTGGGCCTTCTCTGGCTATGATGTTGTGCGTGGCTATCCCAAAGACCTCACCAGTGTCGGCCTGCCCAGAAGCGTGGAGAAAGTCGATGCTGCCCTCTATGATGAGGAAACTCGCAAGACATTATTCTTTGTCGGCAAACACTACTACAGGTATGTCTAAACCGTGTGTTAATTACACTCGACTGAGTTAGGTATTATCTATAACTTACCCTGATGTCTGAATGGTAGTGAATCAGCCTAATTCATGTCTGTTTTCTTTTTAGTTACGATGAGGCCAAAGGCACTATGGACCAGGGATTCCCCAAAGTGGTGGAGCAGACCTTCTCAGGCCTGACCACCAAGGTGACTGCAGCTTTCCAGTACAGAAGTGAGTGGCATTCAAAACCGATCTGAGTTTCCCAAGTCAAGTGTATGGAAATGAGAATGTTCACAGCGTTTTGGACATAGGAACCCTGTAACTTATCAGCCTATAACCAGCACAGTAATTAACAGTGTGCCTTCGTTCCCCAGGCTTTACCTACATCTACAGCGGGCCCTACATATTCGAGTACAGCATGAGCGGCAGGCTGTACCGTGTGCTGGGGAACAACTACTTCCTGCACTGCACCAACTTCTAGACCATCTGACTACATTAGTGGCTTACAAAGCCACTGTGAATGGCAATGAATGTTCCAGAGAGTCCAAATGTGTCTATTATTTTTAATATTATGTTTTATCAAATCTAATTACATTGTTACACATATTTATGTAAACATATATTTTATATGTATTTGGATCTACATTGCTGATGTTATTCTTATTTTATTTCATTTTATAATGCAAAGATATGAATGTATGTATTTAAACAAGCACAGATCCTATACAGACCCATGGCATGTGTGTTCAATTCAATGCATTGAAGCATGAATCCAGCTGATCAAATAGGTCAAGTCATATATTTATACTTTCTTATTCCTCCATTTAACCATGTCACTCTGCAAAGAACACTGTCAAATCAAATAAATCACAAAATGGTCTGGAAAAAAAGTGAGTTTTGGAAGTAGATTGAAATTGACAAAATGTCCCTTTATTCCTTTAGAAATCTATGAAACAAAATCGTACAGCTTGAAAGACCGTAATATCCGTCGACCTACCAGTTCGGCAGCTCCAAACAGTCAAATAAACAGAGCCCAGAGCTCCTTCCTGACTGAGGACCTGACCTTTCCACAGTAGCTGCCCCTCAATTTGCCAGCCCACAGGCCCATACAGGCAGATAATAGGCATCCCCAGGAGTCACCATTACAACCATGCATCCATAGATGCAGGCATGGACGCAGACATTGACGCACATGAAGGACTACTGTACTTGTGCATTCAAATGTCAGGCATATTTGTCGGTTAAAGGGCATTGACGGGCGGAAATGCTGCCTGGGCAGTGACAGAACAGCTACAAGGAAAGACGGGAAGGGAAGGAAGGATGGATAAGCAGTGAAGGTTGGATGGTGGGGAGACAGATAAATGGATCGATAGATGGATGAATAAGACTGGTAGAGGAAGGATTTATATAGTAGTGGTTCTCAAAGTGTGGTTTAGGGAATCCAGGGGGTCCCCAGCAAATTGAGGAGTATCTTAATTTCACTAGAATTTAATTCACTAGAAATTATCCCAATTACAGAATGTATATGAATGACTATTATAATCATAGGTTTCACTCTTACGACTATTATCCAGCTTGGTCTGATGAAATTTGGTGAAATGAGCATGATGTCTATAAATGCAAATAATATGCTCTGTGCACGAAAAGTGATAGAAATGTGTTTCCCCGCCAGGAAGGGATTATGTGGAGGAGACATGAAATTGTGCAGTGGAAAGTAAGGGAGGTGTGGAGGTCATACTTTTTTTTTTAACCCTTTGTTTTACTCGCCTAAACTTAATTGTTAGCTAACCTTTTCACATGACAAACGTGTCCAATCTGTGCTATTGTCACATAATCCTTTCGAGGTCAGGGAGTGTAAAGTTACATAATTCATGCCCACAACGTGTAATCTACATTAAGAGTTTCTGCTCATTTCACATGATTTTGTTGTTGCTATTATCCCCACACATGTAGCTCAGATAGTCTTACGATTCAATTCTACATCAGCTGAAAATCTTATCAAATGGGCGTCTGTGCTTTAATGTTTATCTGCTTGGGAGCCCATGACATGAAAACGTTTGATAAGGCCTGGCAGGGAGGAATGGACTCACCAATGGATGGATTGATGGATTGGATGAGGAAGGGAGGTGAAGATGTGACGTGTGAAGAGTGCACGGATCCAGAGATGCATGCAGCAGTAGGAAAAGAGAGAGTTGCTGTTTGTGTTTGTGTGTGTTTGTGCGAGCTTGTGTGTGTGTGTGTGTGTGTGTGTGTGTGTGTGTGTGTGTGTGTGTGTGTGTGTGTGTGTGTGCGTGTGCGTGAAATGTTTGAACCTGAGAGGGGGGAGACAGATTTAGCTGGGTAATTGAGTGCTTAATCCCATCAAAGACTGCTCCATGCCGTCCGCTTCTCCCCTAATCTGCCCATAATTACACACTCCCAGCATCCAACGCGCACGCACACACACACACACACACACACACACGCACACACACGCTGCCCAGTTCAGCCTTGAAAAAGGTTAACCTAAAGGCGATTTTTTTGTCCCCATGGTTACTGAAATTATCTTCTCAATTTTCCCCGACACAATCTCAGATCCCTAAGAAAAACAACTCCCCTACAAGTCCCTTTTTTCTTTTTTTTCTTTTTTTTTTTTATATCATCCCACTCACTTGTTATGGCTTTGTCACATTCACATTGCAGAGAGAACTCCCTCAGTGTTTGTATTTGCTTTCAGGTTGTCCGCAGAGATAAGACCATTCGTCTGTCAGCGTATGATATATACGCTACACCGTGTTGCGAAATACACTCTTAACCTGTGGGTCAGCGTAGTGAATCCTGGCGCTGACACATCTTTGATCAAAGCTACTAAATGGCTCCAACAGAATCGTTGTTCCGCCATAAATCCAAGCTAGTCCAGGTGAGAGGAGGAGGAGGAGGAGGAGGAGGAGGAGGAGGTGGAGGGTTTTTTTTTTTGGCCTGGCTTGGCCAAAGGGGCTAACGCTGGCTGCTAATAAATAATATGGTAAATAGTGACGCTTTTATTCCTCCGCACTCCCATCTGTCGGCGGCCCAAGGGAGGGAAAATAAATACCGGTGGGTGGAGGGATGGAGATACGGAGGGAGGAGAGGGTGAGAAGAGGGAGAGAGATGAATCAGGTAAGGGCCTATAGGGAAGGCTGAGAGAGGCTGGCTTGTGATTGGAGGGTCGCTGGTTCGAATCCCCAGACCGCTTGGGATGACATGCGGCTGGGGGAAAGAGTAATGCCCTCCCCTCCATCAACAACTATCACTGAGCTGAGCCAGGTGTGAATGTGAGTAAGTGTATGAATGTGAGGCAGGATGGGGCTGAAAAAGAGCATAAAAGAAGATGATACTTTACGATCGCTGTGAGGATGCTGGTTCATTGCAGTGGCAAAATATATATATATAAAAAAATGAGTTACAGCATTATGAGCGTGTGAAAAATAACAGCAATATAACATAAGGACAGAAAGAAAAATGAATTAAAATATAGTAAAAAATGAAATGTACTTAATGTGCCTTTCCCCGGATAAATAAAGGTTAAAAAAAAAAGATAAATAGGAGAGGAGAGGGGCGAATGTGGGTGGAAAAGGGAGCAAAAGGCCAAAAAACAAAAGAGAGAAAAGGAGAGAGAGAAGGGGCGGAAACAGACAGAGCAGACAGAAAGAGAGAATGCCTGCCAAATAAAAACATCCATCCATCGCATCAACCTCAAACACACACACACACACACACACACACACACACACACCCGCTCCATCAAACGGTGGAGGTGAGCCAGCGAGCGCGGTGGCCAGGCTGACCCCGTGTCTTGCTCAGGTGTCCGTCAGCTTAGACAGGGAGGGAGCAGAGGGAGGAGGAGGAGGAGGAGGAGGAGGAGGAGGGGGAGGAGGGGGAGGAGGCGACAGACTGCCAGCTCGCTCTGTGGCAGACCAACGTGGCCTCTGGCACTGTCACCACCGCCGCCACTGCTGTTGTTGTTGTTGTTGCTGTCAAATGACGGCAGGACAGAGAGAAACAAGGGGAGAGGGAGGGAGAGGGGGAGAGGATTAGGGAGGACTGTAAACGCGTTAAAGCACTACAGGGTTGGAAAGGGTACCAGAATGTTATATTGATGTACAAGTACTGTTATTTTGCTGAAATTTTTAATGAAGTACAAGTGACATTATTGGTGTAAAAATCTATTTGAGAAAAAATAAAAAGAGTAAAAGCTACTGAGCTGCTTTGAACTTAAGGTTGAAGACAGAGTAACAGGTGAATATGTGATGCTTAATTGATTGCTAACAGCATGAATTCCACAGCACAGTTGTTTCTTTCTGTAAATGCACTTTTATATTGCACATAGACTATGTTGAGTGGTCTAAAAATTTTGAAATTCATGTCATGTTCATGAATAAAAAGAAAAATCCCCATTATTCAATAAAGTTAGGCACTAGGCTACGTTGATGTTTCTTTTGCTAGCTATCGATCTAGCAAGCACGGCTAGCGAACTAGCTAGACAGCAACCAGGCAAACACAAAACAAGATTGCAGTTGGCTGGATGGCTCCTCGGCTAATGTTAGCTAAGCTAATATTGTGGATACATTTGAACATTTAAGGCTACAGCTTGCTGATGCAGATACAATTTCTGACTGGAGAGTGAAAGTAAAGTTTCTGACTTCACAAAAAAAAGTGTGCAAAAAGGCTACTCAATGACATAACAAGAGAGCATGCAGTTACTTCCACCTTTGTGTTTTGCTCATTAATGTTAGTCATTCTATTACTTTCTCCAGTAATGAGCTTTGAAATAGTTTGAGAACCTCAGCCATATGGCCCATGTACCAATATGTACCATGTACCAATATTTGGTTAATCAACTCTGATGCTATGCTATGTGGTTAGCAAGCTAACGTTAACTGTAGGCTACATTACAACACTGTTATACTATATTGTTGTTATATTATATTATGGATTCCATGTTGGAGTTTTTTCCTCAGAGGTCGCAGCTCAGAGTTCACCAAATTTGAACTTTGCACGAAGGCGAAGTGCAAAATCGATTTGCAACCGGACATGCACATTTGTTTTCATGCTGTGGACTCATGGACTCCCCATCTGATACGATTTTGACACCCTGAAACCCTTGCAGTGCATTTGTTTAACTGCTGAGTGCGAGGCACTGGGCATCCTCTCTCCCTCCTCTAGCCTACTCTCTCATTCTCAGTCTTGACTCTTGTCTGCGCCTCTAGCCAAGGAAGCCAAATGTCATTTTCAGTCTTCTTCCATTGCCTTTTATTTTATATATATATTTTTTGTTCATTTCATTTGGAATGTACTGACAAAATGGTTTCAGGCACACCACACTCTCAAAGGCAAGGGACACACACTTGCCGAAACACACATGGGAAAAAAAAAAAAATGTAATGTGACACAGACGCGTGCACGGAAAAACATACACACACACACATACACTGACAAACTGAAAATCCCCATTAAGTTCTCCACTCACGCATATCAAACCCACAAATGCAAAAGTTCACCCACACATATGCGGCAGGGATGTTTACATAGGTGTAATTCCAATTAGCTGTATTCACACTTGGCTAGTTAGCGGTGTATGCCTGCGAAAAGTTGTATCTGCTTATCTGCCGAAGCCTGTGCTTCCTATGCAAACTTTCACAGGTCATTTAGCTCGCCGGGAGAGAGTGAAGCTCACAGTGTTATTATCAACACTCAAAAAAATCCCATAAACAACTCTTTATTGTCTTTGTGTTGCTGTTGAAACTCCTCGGAGAGCGTTAAAAGGTTATAAAGGCGGGTGGTACGCCGCTCCGAGTGCGCTGACGGTGACATTTTAACACACCGTCTACTCTTAGACTCTCGGCCGCGGTAGAATATATGAATATATTCACGTCTGCATATGAGAGGAGTATTTTTAGCAAGGGGGGACATTTGATCATTTGATGAGGATTTCAGTGTCAACAGAGTTTTTTCCTGGAAAGATGACGTGGGGCAGCTCATCCTGCAGAGACAGGGGAGACAGACAGTGAGAGAGAGATAGCTTGTCATCCGTCCCCCTTAGTCTGGGAGGGATGGCTCAATCTAAACCCTCAGCATATGTGCATGGCATACACACAAGCACACACACATAATGATGATTACCATAGGAAGGGGAAATCGCTCGGATTAATAAAATGCCAGTGCATAAAGAGAATCACAATTAGACCGTTGGGTGCAGACACATTCACACACTCCTGTGCACAGATAAAGATAAAGGTAATCTCGTGCACTCATACACACACCATTTCACCCCATCCCTCCATATGCAACAGTTTGATGATAATATATAAGCAGGATATTTGAAAATGTTACCGAGCTTTGATGGTGTTGACTGTTGGGTTTGCGTGATTCACTGAGTCCAAGCATTTTATTGTGTGACTGTGCATACTGATAGTGTGCATACTGATAGTGTATCTACAGTATGTATTTAAGCTGAGGTTGAGAGCCATCGGGGCAGATTCTGTGGGCGTTCCAGCTTGAAACTGCCACGCAACCCGAATCACCTGAAGTGAGTATTTTCTCATCATAAATTACTACTAATAATATTTCAGAACCGGAGCTGAACCCAAACCCACGCAATGAAATGAGATTTCCAGATTTCCCGGCTCCATTGGGTGCATCTGTGTCCCGTCTCGTTTAGGCATATATACGCACGCCAAGCGCCGGCGTGTGCGTTTTTTTTGCCCACACGCGTGTGTTTTTGCGCGCCTGTCCGTCCCTGTGTCTGAGTGTCTTGGCAGGGCTGCCTCCGCTACACTGTGACTGTTCATCAAAGCCCTGCTCCCAGGCAACCTTGTCGCCTGGCAACACGAGCGAGGTTCACCAAGGGGGAGACTTCAACCAGGCGCAAAGTGAGAGAAAACAGAGGGAAAAAAATAAAAAGAGAGAGAGAGAGGGCAGGACACACTCCACCTATAGCTTCCCACCCTTTGGATACTTTGATGTACTGTTTACTGTTTGGTACTGTTTAGGTCGTGTTCATTACGCCATTATGCATGAAAACAAATATGAACAGCAAGCCAGGCAGGTAAACTTCCAGTGCCATTTTGTTTGTGGCCTGCTGCTCAGGGATTTAATAATAGCACTCCAACTGTCCAAGGTGGCTCCACTGCTACATAGGGCACACACACACACACTCACTCTAACCCTCCATCACCCCTCCGCCCCCCCCCCACCACCACCACATGCACGTGCACACACCCCAACTGGAGGCTCAGTGATCGAATGTGAAATGTGTCTTCATTTCAGAGCTGTTATACCGTAGAGCCGCAATTACCCACTGATGCCTGCTTACCGCCAGGCAATCAACACTCCATTAGCCCCTCCACACTCAGCCCCTCCACACACACACATGCACCAACACGCACACACACACGCGCACACAAACACACACACACACACACACACACACACTCCCCCGCCCCCCTCGTGGCAACTGCGATTCTGGAGGGGACGCAAATCATTACTGACTGCTGCGGCTGTTTTTTTGTATTCCGTGTTGCTCTTCCCTGTTTTTCCGTCTCTTACAGCGTTTTTTTTTTTTCCCTCAGTCCCCTAATATCATCCCGCTTCCCTGCTTGCGGTTGCTGAACGAAAAATGGGATTCTCGCCGACTGTTTTTTTTTTTTTTTTTTTTTTGGGCATACTTCTGCAGAAGAAAGTGATCATGTAATGCTTCGCTAGAGGTACAGTAGAGAGTAAATGTGTTATTCATGACCGAAGGCGTTTCTATCATGTTAAGTGGAAAATATGCCACAGTGAGGCTGCTGAGATGCAGGCGGTGCTGGAAACAAACACACACACACACACACACACACACTCAAACGTGTACACGAACGAGTGCACACCAACACAAACACACACCTGTACGCAAGCAGCCACACACCTACAAACACAGACGAACACACAGTCGAAAATAGCGGACTAAACCTGAGTAAATCTGCTTTTTTAAGTTCAAACAGGCAATCTCCGCGGGTAGCAAGACTGTGCATGCCACCTCGCCCCTTTATACCTACATATATTCCTGTTTACTTGTTTTATTCTCTCTCTCTTGCTCTCTCTCGCTCTCTTAACTTTCTAATCCAGGCACCCTCAGATGTATATCTTCCTCCCACAGCACATATTACTTCCCAGATCAATCCCACACCCTCAGCATGTGTGCATTGTTGCTGATTGCCACCCATCAAACACTAGAGGCAAGGAGCGGGCCGTCCTTCACTTTAAATTGTCGCTCTTTCGGGGGAACCGCGAACAAACATTCAGCCAAAGGTATCATTATTCACACTGATGACTCACAGACAAGGACGTGTTTTTGTCTCTGCACAGCAACCCAGGGGAAGATGATTGACATCCCTTGTTTCTCTCTGGTAAGTCATACCATAACATAAAACGTACATACGTGCATACAGTGTTTGTTCATGAGACGTTAGCTGCCCCAAGAAATTGTAGTCACCCAAGGGACCCCCGCCCCTTCCCCACTTCCCAGAATGCGGGAAAAACATGAGTCACATTGCCATCATCTTTGCCCATTAAAAAAAAAAGAAAGACAGTGCTTCAGAGGTTCTTTATAGGCTTAAACGCTGTTTCATAGAGCCATCGCTATCAGAATGGTTCTCTACTTTTATATGAAAACCATTCATAGATTCCATATAGCACTGTGTAGGTCCAAAGCGCTAAATAATTCTTTATGGAATCAAATATTTCTTTAATTTTGACTCGACTGAAGTGGTCCAAGTATCTGTCTTTGCAGCGAGTTTGCCCTTTTGCTGAACTGCAGTCTGTTTGAACCCCGCTTGAACTCTCACTGGCGAGGCTCCTCTGCACTATCTATATCAAATAAAAACAAGAAAATCAGAAAAAGAACCCCTTTTCTTTTTAAAACGCTGATCTTGAACATATTAATATTTTGTCAAAGGGTTCAGTGGAGTGTCATAAAGGCTCTTTGTAAATCAGAAATACTAAGGCACTTAAGCATATTTTTTCGGAATAGTTAGTGTTCTTTATAGTACAAAAAAGGGCTACAAGGCAAAAAAAATTACATCTTTCTAATACTATATGAATTCATTTTTTGTTAACATGTATGACTCACTCATGAACTCGACCTTAAAGTATAAAGTGATTGCTTCAGCTCCACTTAGAAGTATGCAAACTGAAGCTGCAAAACATGACTTATCACATCTATTGATTATAGGCTGGCACGACGCTTTATTAATGCTTCCTTCCTTCATTTTGACATTGCCTAATCAGGTAAAAACCAGATAAATAAATGTGGGGGCGTATGAAAGCCTGACCCCATAACCCTAATGCAAATGGTTTCCATACACTGACGGAAGCGCGATAAGTCCAAGCGCATTTATCTCACCGCATTGTAGGCAGCGGCTGCTTTGTTCAATTATTCATTTAGGAGCTCAGTTAAACATCCAAGAGAAGCGCACCGCATAATTACATTCCTGTTACGTTTTGCACAGTGCATTAATGCAAATATGTGAACTGTGGCCTGAAGCCTGTGTTGATACAGACATGATACACTGTAGTTGGACTAGTTGTTTCATGAGCGAAAGCCCATAGGTTAATGTGGATTAATGCTGGATGTGTTGGGACTGAGCTCCATGTTAAACACGGGTCAAAATGATGATAGCTAGAGAGCAAAGAGATTAACTGCTGTGGTAAATACTAGCCTGTGCGCTCAGAAATGCAAACATACACACGCATGCTCGCAAACACATGCACACACACACATACACACATATTCTGGAATCATGTTATGGCAGAGGATCGATCCCATAAGAGTTGATCCCTTGGTATCTGTCAATTCCACTATGTCGACTACTGATTTTTTTTTGTTTGTGTACATAAATTAGCTAATTGCTCCAGAGGCATACAATTCTTTACACTTTAAGTCATGTGAATTAGCTTTAGGCTATTCCCTCATGAAAGAGTTACCATGGCTAAGCCTTTTGGGTGCTGCATGCACAGCGGCTACAAACATTGCTTCCAATGGTTTAATCTGCAGGAGTCGAGGAGTCAATTCCAGCAACGCCCACATTCACAATCAGAGCTGAAGTCGTGCACCACTGACAAATGCGTCCTTACTGTGAGACCTTTGAAAAGCTGATGTTTCTTCCGTCTTACTCCTCAGATTGAACGGGTTACTGTTCTGAACCAAATGGTGCTTATATTCTCATCTCCTTTTGTATGATACCCCATCTGTTCACACCTCTGCCCACCAATCCTGTAACTGTTATTGGCTTAAATGAAAAGCTAATGACGCATTGTCAATCCATTTTCAGGATCTCTTATTGAGGACGAAACGACATACTCTCCTTCTTGTGTGGCATTTATTTGGATTTAATGGTGAATGCAGACACAGTTTGGTTGATGATTGCACTATAGTATTTAACCAAAGATTACAACACAGCAACAGTTGTCATTTTTGATGTATGGCATTTCTGCTTTATTAGAAAGAGAAAAGATAGGGCAGGAAGAAAAGGGCGATATGCAACATCAAAGATTGTGAACCAGATTCAAATGGCATGGCATTGCAATTTCGAGATGTGCTTGGTCCACTGTGCCAGCAAGATGATCAGCCAAGCTTTCCTAACAACTGCGGTATTTCTTATTACAGGTTTTGAATGTACTGGTATCTTAACACTTTGAGCCAGTCATACTGTTGAAAAGCCAGCTTGGCAGCAGGAGTCGAGGGCTTAATTTAAAGTGGCCGTGCTACGACTGCCTTTTCTGTTCCTTGTCACTATAGAACTTGTATATTCTTGTCTTCTCATTCACACTAGCCCCTTCTTTTGTTCTGTGCATTGAGCTAATAGCCAGAAGCCCTTTTATTCAATCTTTCACCAGCCACAGTCATTTGTTTGATAAGTTTCCCATCAAGGCGGGTATTGTCAGGCACCTGAAACTTCATCTTGATACCCCTGACACCTTTCGCCACTCAGAGCCAGAAAGAGAAAATAGACTCATCTACTCATCCATTTCCCTCTTTTCACACTCTCAGTTGTTCTCCATCTTAGAATGGTGCTAACAAAGGCAGTTTTTGGGCGGTGTGGATGTGCAACGTTTCCCCTTGCAACCGGCAATAAAGAGAGCCACTGAAGTAACAAAAATCTATCCAAATGTTTCCTGGCAAGAAGACTTCTGATTAAAATACCAATGCTAAGGTACTGCCTCAGGAACCGTTGCCCAACAGACCTTTCTAAAACGTTTCCCAGTGCAACTTTTGTTGCCTTTTTATTGTTGTATTTTACTGTGTTTATCCCTTTGCTTTAATGTTTTATCACTGTGCAAGTAAACTAAAAATTTAAATCCACTAAAACTCACTGCCTCTATCTTTTTGGGCAACATGACAGGCCAACACACCCGTTTAAAGCAACTGAGGTGACAAGCTATAATAGAATGTATTTACGAATAATTTGCTATGTAATCAATGCAGGAGTAAAGATACATGTAAAAATACATGTCAGTAACGCTTTTTCTGGGTCCACAATTTCCTAATAATTTCCTAGAAAGGAACTCTTAATTTCTTAGGAAGTTTCCTGGGAAGAACCATGAAATGATGTAGTAGTTTTAAAGTAAATGTCAGCAGTCCGGTGGAGTCGATAAGATACTGTACATTTCTAAAAGAATTTATTGGAAAACTGCAAAACAATAAACTATTTATTGGAAAAATAATAGGCAGAGGTCAATTTGGTAGCGCAAGTCATTATTCATATAATTATATAATATAGTTATTTGTTGAATTCCTTTAATTTCTAATTTTCTATATAACTACTACATAGTCTTGGAAACTCCAGAAGAAATTGGACGTACTTACAATTACCATTGAACTCTTTCGCGATTATCGGCCGTCAACAGCCAATCAATTTTGCCAATCAGCCAATCAATCGATTTTTTTTCATGAACAATAGCTCCACCTGGCAAGTGCAAAATGGACAAGAAGCTGATTACAGCCATTCAAAGCTTCCTAGTTCTCTACAGCTTATATTTTAAAGTCTACAGGAATAAACATGCCAAAAAAGATGCTTGGAGAACGGCTGCATCCATAGTAGGGGTCGATGGGAAGCTGTTAAGTAATTTTAATAAGTGTTTCCTGTTTGTTTTTGTTAATGCTACCTAATTAGCGCTTGCTAGCTAGCTATGTTAACTCATCAAAGCAGTGTAACACTCTGAAAGGCAATACCAAAGCAGCCAAAAAAATATGAATTTCTTGTTTCAAACTGTAGCTGCACAAGACCACTACATAGATGCAATTTGAGTCACTCACTGCCCGCAATTGGTGAAAATAGAGCGACCCATCAACCAAATTGCCTGCAGTATGAATGCAACTCTACACTAAAAGCCAGAAAGAGTCATATCCTTTCATACATTTCCTCCAAATCTCACCCCCCCCCCCCTCTCTTCCCTTCTTCAGTGTGACACCTGCAATGTAAATAATTACCCATAGTACCGAGATAGAAAAAAAAAACAGAGAAAAACCTCCTCCTACACAAACATCTCATAAACCACCACCCTGTCAAAAGTGAGCTGTATTCCCGATTGCAGTTTTCGATCTGTGTGTCAGTGTATCGCTGAAAGTAGTAATTAGGCTGTCAGGGAGAGAGCATGCGAGAAGGAACATAATAAGCCACACACACGCACACGCACACATACACACACACACACACACACACAGAGCCATGGTGGAAGGGACAGCTGGGGGACAGGTAGACAGAGAGAACCATTATGGCTAAGCTAATGGTACTGACAATGGTGTACTGTAGAACTGTCAGTGACACAGACATCTATCCCTGTGCTGCATGTCTTTATTTAGATATCCACTCTTCCCCACCAGAAATGTGTCTTTAGACAGCTTTTTCCCTTCCATGTATAGCTAAGTCACTCACTATGTTATGTCAGATTTACGGGGAACATACAAATCACTGGCAAGCACAGTAATTTGGACGTAAAGACATAGAGGCAGTAAGCGGAAGTTGTCATTTTGCATCATTTTGTATGCCATAGATTAGCATCTCCGCCATTTGGTGTGTAGTCCAAAATCCCTATGGAAAATATGAATGGGCTTTCTGAAAAAAGCCTAAAATAAGGGTTGTGTTGAATGGATATCCACAAGATATACTACCTTTTGTTGCAGTGGTTAAAATACATCCACTAGCATCACTATTGTGTATTTTTATCTTTTTGTTAGTTCTAATTCAGCTATTGTGTTTTCCAGTTTTGCTAGAAAAATGTGAAGGATGAAGATTCATTGAGGTGATGTTAGTTAATGTATTTTATTATATAAAACTTATTGCTAGTAAGCCTGTGTAGCACAGACTTTATTTTTGGTGTTTCTTGCCAATCCCATTCATATTTTTCTATTTCAGGACTTCACACCAAATGGCGGAAATGCTAACTTCACAGACAACCAAATTACGTCAGACTTTGCCTCTCTATTGTAGAAGTTCTGCTTTTTACCACATTTGCTATGCATCAATTTTAATGAAAACCTTTGAAAAACTGGTAAAGTCAGAAATCTTAAGGAAAACTGCATGCACTTGATCCCATTCAGTTTTCTTATAGGCCACACAGAGGAGTAGAGGATGCCACAGTCACTTTGCTTAACTTACTTGTTAAATACTTGGAGGGAAATGGGTCTCATGCTAGACTTCTATTTGTTGATTTTTCCTCTGCTTTTAACACAATTCAACTCCATATTTTAACCAGTAGGCTTTTAGAACAATGTGACTTGAGTAACAATCTTGAAGTCCTATCTTCAATTAAACATATCTAAGACAAAAGACATGATAATTGATTTTAGAAGACATGCCCACACACAAGAAGTCACATCCATTAAGGGTCAGACAGTGGATGTGTGCAATTTTACAAATATCTTGGGACAATTATTGACTCAAAACTGAACTTTGAAGCAAATTGTGAAGCTGTGTGCAAAAAGGGGCACCAGCGTTTGTTTTGTTTGAGGAAACTGTTCTATTTCCACATGACAAAACCATGATGACCTTATTCTACCGTGCTTTTATTGAATCGATTTGATCTTTTTCTTTGGTGTCATGGTTTGGAAGCCTGTCTTTAAAGAGCAGAAACCCTCTGAATCAGATTGTTAAATGGTCTAGCAGGCTGATTGGTGAGTCACCCCAGTGAGCATTTTTCTGCTGAAAAGACGTTAAAAGAATGACCATGGTTACCAGTGAAAAGACGTTCATAACGGGTTCAAAAGTGAAAATTTTGCCACCAACTATTTGAAGACGTTGATTCAACGTTCACATTTAGACCATATTTCACCGGGATATGAAATACGGTCTAAATGTGAACGTTCAACATTCAAAGACAGGAAAAATAAAGGGAGAGAGAGATGGGGGGCGACATGCAACAAAAGTCCACAGCCAGATTTGAACCGCAGACATGAGGTATGCATCTTAACCAGTAGGCTACCAGAGTACACTATGTCTTACATTCAATATTGTATATAACCCTTAGTATATACACCACTTAACTATATCAGTTGTAGTCGAAGCTGTACCACCTAAGTACTTGCGCATGCGCGTTACAGCAGTAAGCGCAATTTCTTATTTTACATTCATGTATAGAAGTGCTCCCATTACGATGTCCTGGAAGCTTCTTGTTGGCAGCACACAGCCTGTATAGTTCCATATTTATGACATTTTAAATGAAACATTAAATGCGTTGAAATTACGTCTTCGTGTAGACCACATTTCGCCCTACCAGTGCAATATGACTTTGGAGAAATACCTTCACACTAATCAATATCATTTCTCTTTCAAGCTACAACTGAACAAAGTATCAAATGATTAAACAAATTTGTGTTTTGTGACAGGTTGATGTTGTAACCACATTTTAGCTGGTTGAAAGGAGGGCGAAAAGAGGTCTTAGATGTTCAGACCGAATATCACCCAGTTTTCAACTAGAAATCAACGTTGAAATCCCGGTTGGTGCTCACTGGGACAGCTTAACCCAGCGGCGTCCCTGTACACCAGACAGTTACAGCGGATAACTGGCTTGATTTTAAATGACGACTCCCACCCTTTGCACAGTGAATTTCAGCTTCTTCCTTCTGGACGAAGGTTTATAATCCCAAAGTGCAGAACAAAGCAGTATAAAAACAGCTTTGTTCCAGCAGCCATCACTCAGATGAACAAGTCGTAGCAACATTGCACAGATGATATAGAAGCAACATGAATGACTCTCTACTGCAAACCAAATCTACCTACGGGTACAAATAAAGTAATCTGAACCTGAACCTGAAGCAAGAAAACTTGCAGAATCTTCATCCCTCCTCGATCCTTGTTTTGGATCTTCAGCCAAGATATCACGTCAAATTCATCATGGAGGACACAAGAATGCAAAGAACTATTGAGAATGGCCTCCACTCTTGGTCAAACTGTCTCTCAGCACACAGTGGAGAGCAGTGGGCATCAGGTAACTGTACAGGTGCTTGGGGGAGTAGAGGGATTAGGCATGAACCCTGTGGAATGGAACGTAACCAAAACCATTGAGGCAAACAAACCACTGGATTTACACCACAGTCATAAAAAAGCCAATGTGCATTCAAGAGGCCAGGAACATTCCTCAGACTTTATTTTGTTTATGTACTGGTCAGGGCAGGTCTTCCCTGTGTGGGCAGCCAGTTTTCAGTGGACCTTGTGAAAACAGTCACAGTTGTTACCTGAATGACTAGGCAAGCCATGACCGAGCTTCCCACCACCGAGCCTCCCACAGCAGGCAACCATGCAAGGGAAAGGCCTGGGCAGACAGGTTTGACGGGGTTTGGAGACGGATACTGGTGTTATTTTGGTGGAAACTCCTCGAATGAAAGAACCAGAGCTGGGGCAAGTCTACGTAGGTGGGGAAGGGTTGACAGCCATGGGCGGAAATTTACTTCTACCACTCAATAGAATAAAACACATTTACAATTGTTACCAGACTACGTTTTGTTCGCTCCATTACCATTACCGATTTTCAAGCGGTTTGGTTTGTTACAAATGCCAGACCTGTATTTATGATAGAGGATACTTGGTTAAATTAAAATGCAAGTTTTCATACCAAAATACTTAATCTTTTGTAGATGGTAACAGTAATATTTCTACAATATAATATTTAAGATTAACTTACCCTTCGTAATTTGGTTCTAAGTATATTATTTTTTTCTTACTGCATGTAAAATGGCTGCCACTATGTAATTTTGTTTATAATTTTAGAAATAAATGAAGACTTAATTAATAAAAAAGACATAATTACAACAAACACTATGTTAAAATATTAAGTAAGTTTCTGGCAGGCTTCATAGCGTTCTGGACTTTTACACATTGACAGCAAAACATTAGCGATCTGCTTCTCTGGGAAAACTAAATCTAATTAGGCATTTATTTAGTTCAGTTAATGGGTGTTGCTTCTCTCCTACTACTTTAAATAACCCGCATGCTGTGTGTGTGTGTGTGTGTGTCTATTTGTCAGCCAGCCAGGTCAGTTAAAATGGCAGAGAAAAGAAAAACAGACATCCAATAATTTTTCAGTGCACCGAAACGCCAAGTAAGTAGAACGACCCCAGTAATATCAAAGGCAATTTGATAAAATCTTCATAAGAAAGGAATGAAGTGCTTATGGAAATGTTTCATAATGGACCTCGATATACATTTAATACAACAGTACTTTTGGCGGCACCTTTGGTGTCCCCTTCAGGAATTGCTCTTGAGAAATGTTTCTGTTTATTGCCCACCCCAACAGTGAAATGAAATATCCACCTTTGTTGACAGCAATATCCAGTGGAAGAGAAGAAGAGAGAAAGGAGGAGTGAGTAAGAGAATGAGGCAGAGAGTAAGAGATGCAGAACATGCATTCAGAGAGAAATCTGCAGCTCGTTTGGCCGGGGCTGGTGGACCCTGACAAGTGGGAATGAGTCGGGGGGGTTTAGGGGGTTTGATGCTCCTGGTCGGCCCTCCTGGTGGCCGTCAGCCACCAAGTCATGCAGAGTGGCTAACTAGCAGCCTACAACTCCACTTTCAACCTAACTCCACCCTTTAAAGCATCAGCCTGTCCGGTTTTCACTACTCCTAGCACATGTATGCATGAATTCACATACATACAGACCAAGGTTATTATACTGAACTAAAACTGAGATGAAAACTAGGTGTTAAAAAACATTGTCGTAAACTGAAATAAAAATAAAATTGAGTCTTTAACTAAAATAAAATAAGAATATAAAATATACTGTATATATAAAATGTTTTTAGTTTTGGTCTTTTTGTTTATGTGCAGCCCAGGGTAAAAACAAATTCACTTTGGTAAGTAATTTTTGGCTATTTTTGCTGAACGCTAACTGAAAAAAAATCAGGTAAATCCTTTTTTAAAGATAATTTATGGTTTATTGTTTGTATTACACAATACCTGTTGCAAACATATACAAAATAACAGTTTTGAACTCACCATACCTTTAAAAAAAAAAAAAAAATACCACCCCTACCAAAAATACTAAAACTACAACTGAAACTAAACTAAAACTACCAAACCCACACTGAAAACTAACTGAGACTGAAATTTAAATATAACATTGAAAACTATCAAAAAACTAAGGATCCCAATAATTCAAAACTACAATAACCTTGATACACACATATGTGCACACATGCAGACGCACATGTGCACAGACAGACACACACAAAAACACACACACAGGCGCACTTACCCCTAAACAAACCTTAACCTTAACGGAATACACCAAGTTATTCAGAGAATGCCCCCTTGGCCAACCAAACCATTAACATAGTGTATGCTAATGAGCTAGCATTAGGCACTAGAGAGAATGATCTACTGGGGATTTACATGGTGTCTCTTTTCTCATTACTTAACGGCTAAAATCGACCACCGGGCCAATCTCCCAAAAACATGGTGCATTCCTTTAACCCTCACCTTAGCCTAAACCTATTCATAATTCTAACCTAACCTCTGAACGCATACGCAAACACAGTCACACAAGCCCAGTCACACATTGTGGCCCCCCTCTCAGTCCCGTTCCCTTTCACCACAGCCAATTACAAAGTCTTGTCACAAAAAACACTTAGCCACCTGGCACAAATATATCATATAGTCCATCATCTGTGAACTCTGCACCTCCGCTCTTCCTCCCACGTTCACCTCACCTGCTGCCTCACAGCACGCCGACCCTGTCTGCTGGAGCTCCTGCTGGGCCAGTGTACGACTGTTGGCTGGCTGCTGACCTCAGCACACACAGAAATACATCCATGTCCACATGCAATCACACACACACACACACACACACACACACACACACACACAAACATGTACACCTTGTGCATTCTCTATCTGTTCTCTATCTGTCTCCATTTCAGTTTTGCTTTATTACCAAAGCATTACAGTATGCTGCATAGCAAATACAGTGGTTTATACTGACATTACAGATATTTATTGCAGTGAACTGAAGCACTGATGTAACATAAAATGAAGAAACCAAAATATAGGATTCTGATGTATGTTTAAAATCTAAAATGAGCATATAATTAGCAATTATTTCTTCTATTTAAATAACTTTGCAGCAACCCACAGATACTTTTTCTCCTCTTTAAGTACTGCTGGGGGTTTCCTGAGATTACAGAGGAGAGAAAACTCCAGAGGATATTTTCCCTATCCAGTGTTGCATTTATGCCTTATATGCTTATATTTTAAGTGTTCATATAAAAAGATGTAATTCTGTCTCTGACTCTTGCAGTGCTGGCATAAGCACAATTCTTTTGCTCATGAAGACTTTTGATGTCTCCCTCTCTCGATTTCAAGGGTGTGATGAGTAAGTCTTACTTTAGAGTCTTTTCTTTGGTATTTTGGATGCTTTGATATTTTCACAATTGAATTTCTTGGTCGACTAAACAATGGCCCTGAAGCTTTTAGTCAGACAGAATGTCATGAAGTGCTCTATATATATATATTGCGCACTGTCTGACAACATCATCTGCTGGCCATGGCATCAGTCAGCATCAAGGAATGACTGTAGCTGATGCATCACAGGATGTATTAAGGATCTATATATATATATATGCGTGTGTGTGTGTGTGTTTCAACCGACAGTTGACTGGAGCCAATATTCTCTATGGGTCCAAGTACTACAAGTATGTAAGAGACAAATTATATATAAGTCCAAAATAGATGTTATAGAAGTTATCCTTTAAAGCTGCACAGGGCAACTTCGCACTTCTGCGGCCCCAAGTGGCAGCAAGAGATAAGTGTTCGAATTTTGGAAAGTTTGAAGTACTTCATTACCCAGCAACCATGTGTTGGAATGTTAGTAAGCTCTCCTTGGACCTAAATATTTTGTTCTTAGCGGCTGGTGGGGATAGTGGTGGTGAAAGTATTGTATTTATTTCACAAATAGGATGAATCTACAACATCTCAATTAGATGCTCTTCTCTGTTGCAGCCCCACTTTGGGATTTAGGCTGATAACATCATCTTACCCAATGCCACTTTAAATTTCATAACAGGTTAATATATTAAAATCAGATTGATTTTGGAGATGACTATAATTATATGAATTGAAAAAACAACAATCTCCCTTTCTCCCTCAGAAGCAAGAAGATGCCCACCGACTGCAAGCTGAAGCTCCTTCGCCGGTCCCTTCTCTACCAATTAGGATCACAGCAGAGGAGAGGAGGAGGTGGGAGGGAAGAGGAGGAGGAGGGGTGAGTAGGAGGAGGAGGAAGAGGAGGAGGAGGAGGAGGAGGAAAAGGAGGAGGAGGAGAGGGCGCCAGGGGAGCTCTCTAGGAACACACACCAGTTGACTCTGCTGCACCCTTCACACCAGGAGCTGTCAATCCAATTATGGCGGCCCTCTGGCACGCACACACACACACACACACACACACACACACACACACACACACATACGTACACACTCCACCACTACTTCATCCGCCCACATTGCTCATGCACATACATACACCCACAAATGCAGCAGACATATGTCCGCACATCCACACACTCACTGCCCCCCCCCCCCCCTCCTCCTCCTCCTCTCCACACACACATGACGACAGCTCCAGCTGAGCCCCTGCCTATCACCGCATCCCCTGCTTGGCGAGAGTATCACAGCAACAACATGTGCAGCGGGGGGGGGTGTGAAAGTCTCTCCAGCTAATCAAGGCATGTAAGCACCGGCATCTCCACACATAGCCAGACACTTCAAAGCCCTGCTGTTGTGCGTTTGCTCGCCTTGCCTGTTGTAAATTCCCCTTTCAAATGCGAGAACAAACCCTTTGAACATCCCTTCCTGCCCCTTCTCCTTCTTCTTCTTCTCCCTCCATCTCTCCCCTTTCTTCCTGTCTTGGCAATCCACCTCTTTCGTTGCAGCTTGCTTACAGTGGAGGTTAACTCTTTTGTTCCCGATGTGTGCGCGCGCTTGTTGCATCCTATTGCGTTGCCTGCCTTCTGTAATCATGTCCCGAAGAAAGCATCGTAATATCTATTTTTTACCATCCTGCATTATACATGGCAAGTTGTTGTTTTCTGCGCCATAAACACAGGAAAAAAACACCCAAGTAATCTCATTCAAAACAAACCTTTCTTTAACCTAAAAGTGGCTTACAGCACTGAAATTTAATGCAGCATTGAGAATTAATCTTTCTACTTACATGGGTGGCCGCAGTGAGAACTGAAGGCCTGGAGGCTATAGCGCTATGTTCTTGCCATTAAACTACACCTACTACTGTACACCTACTGAGCTTTACTGTGCTGCAACTACGATGGATTTCATGATGCGAGCAGAATTGATCTGCATCAGCATGGCTTAGACACGAGACAACGCAGTGCTCAGCACGGAAGCCAAAAACTTTGCCTGATCTTGGCAGTATTTGGAATGTGTGTGTATGTCTTTATCCATGGCTATGTTCACACTGCAGCCAAAATGTATCAAATATGATATTTTTCCTGCACGTGTGACACAGATCTGATGTTTTCTAATCAGTGTGAACAGCAAGAAGCTGCATGGAGTTGCATTTTTTAAATTCTGATCTGGACCACATGGATATGTGGTACGAAGAGCCATACAACTTACATGCAGCTTGTATTTGAACACTCAAATCAGAATTTGTCAACGTTGCCGAGTCAATCTTACATCATTCACTTGAGACAATTGTCATAATTTTAGCACCAGAGAAGCTTGGCTGAGGAGTGTTAGCATGAAGGACAACAAGACACAACAATGGAAAGAAAGATAAATAGCCAAATTGATTTGGAGGAATTTTGAGACGCTTCAATTCAGTCAAAACTCAAAGACACATACTGTAACTGAAATGTTTTCCACACAATTGGGAGAAGAGTTAGATACCAAAACGGACGTGATGTCTTCTCTAATTGTTACTCTACGCACACGTCTTTTCTACATCGCTGTCAGGTCATATTGGTATCAGATATGGGTTACATCCTAGGATAAATATGAACAGTTACCCAAAAATAATCAGACATGAGCAGCAATTTGGAATTGAGCATGAAGTCCTGCAGTGTGTACATAGTCTATCTAGCCATACATTTGGAGTCACGATTCAGGTGTCTGATCCTGCCCACTCTCACCCATCTAGGATCGGGTTCTCTTTCTCTTCCTCCCGCTCTCTCTCTCTCTCTCTCTCTCACATCTCCACCCACCTAGTTGTCTCCTCAGCTCTCCCTCCCATGGTGCTCTGGGGAGTGGGGAAAGACATGCAGAGCAGACAGGCCTGTCAAGGAGCTAAGATGTGGGGCTGAGAGAGAGAGGACAAGAGGGAAGACAGAGGGAAGCAGGGTAGGAGGAAACATAGGGGAGCGAGGGATTAGGGTTTGGAAAAGAGTCGATGTTGAATGTACCCTGCACGGAGCTGGAAAGAGGACCAAAATATCCTACTCAAGTCAAAGTACTGACACTTCAATGAAATTTTACCTCAAGCTGCACCAGGCGACTTCATACATTGGTCACCCCTAATGGCAACGGGAGGAAACTGTTTGTGGACTTCACAAGTAGTAAAAATATATGGTACAGTCAGAATAAAAAAAGATTGTTCCATATAATATTTCCCATGCAATGCAAAAAGGATGAGAAGGCGAGAGTTCGAACAAGATTCTTTTATTTTAGAAAAATGCCACAAAGAAAAGTGCATAATTGACCACTGACTGACCACTCACTGCTAATGGCATTGCAATTGGCCAATTTATGATGATGTAATGCTTATTAAGAACCTGCAAAAAAATTTATATTCTTCAACAGACATAAAAGTAGTATAAGGCCTCAGTGAAAACATGAAGTAAAAGCAAAAACTAACTTAATACTCAAATACTCAAAAAAAGTACAAGAATACTTTGTTTTATTGCTGTGTAGCATCTTTGAGTGCCTTGGAGAGTGCTATACAAATAAAATATATAATTATTTTTATCATTATCCTTATTTGGTAATGCTTTATTTTACAGTCTGCAAATTACGGTGTAACTAGTTTTCTAATTATGGGGTACTAATAAAATAACAATGCTGGTCCTGGATTTAAGGGGTAACAATTTTTTAATTATGAGAGATGTATAAGGTAGTTATGGTGTAACTATTTTTGTAATTACTGCATACTTAAAAAATAATTACAGGGTACAATAACGTAATTAGGGGGGACAAAACAAATTTTATCGGTGCTTGTTCCCTGTAGTTATGGAGTAAGTATTATGATCCTAAATTGTTTTATAAAAGGATTACATTTTATATAGGTAATACAAAAATAAAAAAAATAAAGCTTTTGCATGTTCAGTTAAGTCTGTTACTGTGTGTTGAAGTTCCATATTTTTTGTGTATGCTTTATCGTTATAGAAATGTCACCAAACAGCTGGTCTAGGGTCTCTAGATTCTAGGGTTTTGAAGAAATACGCAAAGACACTATAACAGTAGTGTGCAAATAAATGTATTCAAATAAAATGATTCAGTTGTTCAATTGTATAAAGTGGACAGGAAGATGACAGGAGTTCAGAAGTGGACTGCAGGTGAGAGGGCAGTCAAGCAGGACTTTGTCTCATCTGCTTCTATTGGCAGGTCTGTTGGAGTGGCGTCTCTGCTGTTGCCGCCATGTTGTCAGCAGATTTCTTGTTCTTCCTCCGGAATATGCGGGACAGCCAAGAAAAGAAGCCATGCTTCTTCTTCTTCTTTGGTTTTGCTGATAGGCTGTCTTTGGCACTGGAACTCTGAGGTCCTGTGGGTTTGACCAGTTGGACGGGTGAAAGTGTTTTTTCCAGGGTCAGACTGGACAGATCCTTGGTGTCCTTTACAGTTTCAACCACAAGGCTTGGTGGAGCTTTGACCTCAACCTGGATGGCTGGAGCCTGGGACTCCTGAAGCAGGTTGGTTGATCCTTCCTTAAGCAGGTGAATCAGGGTGTATTCAGCAGGAGAGACAGTGAGAACCTCCTCTGAGGTGGAGATATTGTCAGATCCAGCAGAGAGGACAGTGACTTTTGTTCCCTCACAATATTCAGGTTGATGCAGGGCGGTGACAGAGCTTTCAGCAGCGGCCTCAATCTGTGCACAAGAGCTGAACGTTTCCGTCTTGAAGATAAAAGGACATTGTTCCTCCTCCTTTTCCAAGTCCTGGAGGAACAGCATCAGTTTAGAATCTGCTTTGATGATTGGCTCCCATTCATCAAGATGATCTTGAGTAGGGGCATGGTGTGCAGCACAGGCAGCTATAAATGTAGAACTCACTGTTGAGGAAGCATTCATGTGCTTTTCACCAAGTTCCTCCTCCTCCAGGAGGACAGAGAGGAACTGCATCAGGTAAGAATCAGTGCTGATAAGAGGTTCCCATTTGTCAAGCTGGTCCAGAGTTGGCCCATGCTGTGGGGAGCAGTCAACTACAAATCTAGAGAGATGTGATGAAGCGTAGAGGAACTCCTCACCAAATCCCTCCTTCTCCAAGTCAAAGTTGGATTTGACCAGTGGCTCCCACTCATCCAGGCAGCCCAGAGTGGATCCACAGGGTGAGCAGCAGTCAGCCACAAATCCAGATGTGTCACATGGGGGGACATAGAGGTATCTCTTTCCAACTTCCTCCAGGTGGTTGTCAACGTCAAACCCATTGGGGGAGTGCTGAAGCAGCCTCAATCTCTCAATGAGTTTGAAGTCATCAGTCACTGGAGCCTCAACAAGGAGGAGTAGGTTAGACTGAGCCTTAACATGCTGAACAGGGTGGATGGATGGTCCAGCATTACCTAACGCTGTGCCTTCGGTCATGAGAGGAGACTCCTTCTCTGTGGGAGGAAGGTCTCCTTTGTCCATATCCAAGAGAGGCATGCATGATAATGAAGCTGCACTGGCTATTGGTTCCCTTATATTGAGGCTCTCAAATCCAAAAGCAGGTTTGGAGCTGAGACCAACAGCAGACTGAGGTGAAAGGTCACAGTCGAGCTCAGCAGTCACTCCAGAGAAACTAGAGGCTTCAGCATAAAGGTACTGCTCCTTATTCAGGACTTTCGCAAACATGCAGTTGATGTTTTCATGGCGATCGTCATTAAGGGCATTGAGTTGAGCGACCATTTGCATTGATGCTGAAAGAAATGCAATGGCAACATCTTAATAATGAAATAACCATAAGGCCACCTGATCAACATGCTTCATCATAACTTCATCTTATGCCCTTCATCATAGTTTTGTTTCAACAACAAATCTGTCAATTTACAATCTAAATCAAACTAAGGAAGAACTGGACACAAATGCAAATCCTTCAACACAAACTAGTCTATCCTGACTGTCTGTCTCGTTTGTCTGTTCAGCAAAATCCTCTGTACTAATCTTTTCCTGTTAAATAATAAAATTATAAATACATGTGGCTTACCAAGATGGAAATCACTCTCCATGTTTTCCTTTCTAAAAGGTAGATATTGTTGATGTTTCTCCAAATGAATGCAACATGAGTTTTCTTTCTCAGTGTGTAGGTGAACAGCGATCAGAAATGAAACTGTGAGTCTGAGTCTGTCTTCAGGTCAATCGCTCCTTTATGACACTGACATTCTAAATTCTATGAACTCTGCTGCATTCTGTCCAGCTGCATTATGACTCATCAGATGAAGATCAGGCCCCGGTAAACTTTGATGACATGAGATGTCTCACTTAGTACATGGTTTATAAACTACACATGATTAAAAAACACATAACTGTATGTAACAACTGCATTTTTTCTGCAGAAAACATCTATTAAATTGCTGATTCCTATTGCACTTTCACTGTTTTAAGCCACAAGCTAGCTCACTCTAATCTTACTACTACCTACTACTATTACTACTATATATTACTATTACCTATTACGACTACCGACTATCATATCTGAGGGGATACTTTAGGAAAATAAAAATAAAAGTTATTCATCTTCAATTCAGCTTTTCAGGTGTAGAAATTCTTTTTTCCAGAACAACCTGTGCATCAACCCATGTAGTTAATAGAAACATGAGTAGCACTTTACAATGGCCTTTTTCTAGTGTATTAACCTTTAAGCACAGATATCATTTGTTTAGCCCCCCCAATTATGCTATTGTACCCTGTAATTGATTTTTAAGTATACAGTAAGTATACACCGTAACTACCTTATAAATCTCTCATAATTACAAAATTGTTACCCCTTAAATCCTGGACAGCATTATTTTATTAGTACCCCATAATTACAAAACATTGTGATTTGTTTCTTCCACCCTCTATTGTGAGTGGAACCCACCACACTTGCAATTTATTCAGGTAAGTGCCTTTTAAGTGATGTAAACCATTCCAGTTTTCACACCTTCACTAATATGGCTAGGGAGAACACATGCTGAACATGTCCATGCATAGAAAAACTGCCATGTATATTAAAAAAGTGCCAAAAAAAACCAGCAGAAGTGCTCAAAATAAGTGATAAAATTTGTTATATAAGGCATGCATACAAAGTATATAAACACGAATGAGGGGGTTAGAGTGGAGTGGAGTGAGTGGGAGGAGAGAGAGGGGAGTTGAGTCTCTAATCGTAAGTATCCATCATGGAAGTGCCCTTGAGCAAGGCACTTAACCCCCCCCCCAACTGCTCCAGTGGAACTACACAGCAGCCAACAGTAGACGTGTGGAACTGTGTGAATGTGAAGGATAAATACAGGGACAAAATAACGGAAACACCACATGCACAAGGACTTTAAACCAGCAATAAGGGATATAACCGATCCTGAAACTAATGTGTGCTATGTGGAGATTTCATTGAGACATAATGATATAGCCTTCCATGACCTCCCCAGTCACCAGATGTAAACATCACTGATCCTTTACGGGAGGTAGACTTTCACCTTTCCTTCCAGCTTTCATTCTTGGAGAAAAGTCCCAATATCCCGCCGCACATTATTCAGGACTTGACAGCATTTCAAGGATGACTGAAGAAGATCTGAAGGCAAAGAGGTGTTCCTGTTATTTTGTTCACCTGAAGTTGTAGATGGGAGGAGAAGGGAGAATGGGGAAGCAGAGCGAGACAGAGAAGGATCGTGGGGTGCAACCAGGGTGGGAATGGAGAGAGTCGAGTCGCTCGAGTTGAAGGGAATGAGAACGGAGGAAAGAAGGGCGTGATGAGATTAGGTAGGAGAGAGGGAGAGAAGGTGGGGAGGTGCAAAGCATTAAGTGGAAAGGGGGGGGGGGTAGAGAGAGTGGAGGCAGAGTGAAGGGAGATATAGAGGTAGTTTATGGAACAAAAGATAAATATGACAGAGGCAGCCTAATGGATTTCTCATGTTCAGCCCCTGCCCTTTCTGAAAACACATCCCGCTCATACTGAAAGCTCCGGACACTCGTCACGACTCGCTGCCTGAAACTAATGGCGGCTCGCTTCGGATCCAAAATGACCGTTAATGCAAAGTGCCCCCCCCCCGTCGCCGTACAATCTGAATTGGTTCTGACATACTGTACCGCACGCTGGTGTGACTTGCAAAGAGCGCTTGGCGTCCTCTTGACATTTTAAACACCACGTATCAAAAGAGATCACGCTGTGGTAATTTTTCACCCGATCAAAACCGCCATGCGCCTGACGTGACGTATGATAATGAGTTTCATGTGCAACCGTCCCCGTGCGTGACATATATATCTCTGTCACATGATGATAAACGCGGGGCGTCTCCTAGGCAGATTGATTTTTTATTCAGTGATTTCCCCCGCTGGAAAAAAAAAATCGCTGTCTTCGCCCTTCAGTGCAGCACAGTGGCCTTCTTACTGGAAGGTATAGGTTGCTGTTGTCAGCAATTAAACAACTGGAGAGTAAACATTGCGCTGGCTGTGGAGCATCACTTGTCCACAAACAGCACAGCGGTTCATCTTTAACCATTAACATTTAAATGGCTGCCACGATTGATCGACCAAGTTTGAATGGCAATTTTAACACACAAGTGATTCCTCTCGCCCCCTATCAGCGCCGATGTTGTCACAACATCGTATCACGGGTCCTTTGGCAATTATGCTTTCACTGTGCACAGTATTTACTGCCAAATACTCTGGAACAGCTACATCTGTGATAGACGGAGACGCAGCATGACATGTAATGTCACAAGGAGTAATGGCTACCTGTGAAAAGTAGGCCTCAGTGCACAGATAATGCACAATATATCATATTCTAGCAACAATACTTTAAATATAATACACAAATCCCTATTACAGAAGCAATCATGATGTATTTTGACACACAGTAATTAGCTTAAAACTGTTTTCATCTCTTGTTTGACATGACAATCCACACAGAAAATTTCCTTCATAAATCACATCATGTCACACACTCATTCATTGTAAAAAAAAAAAAAAAAAAAGGCATGTCTTTTATGCTGAAGACCCATTTGGAAATGGGGTGGTGCTTAATGTTTTATTTATGATTTCCTATGGAATCATTTATTATGATTTCCTATGGAATCCCTCAGCCTAAAAGGGAAGAGAAACCATCTGGCTGCATTGAGGTTCAGTGTGTTCAAGCAGTGATGATGGGATGGGGTGGATCAGAAGCCATCCATCCTGTCATCCATCCATCCATATAAATGTACGTAGATCCTCATTTTTTATTAGTATTTTGTCTCCATTTTTAGTGCTATATATTTAAACGTATAAGTACATATATATATCTTTATATCTTTGACTTTACTCGAGATTCCTTTGTGCGATCATTTCAAAGCATACGATTTAAAAAAAGAAACGATGATATCTGTCGCATTCAGCATGAGAGAGATGGCAGAAAATTAGTTTTACCTTTTTAGAAAATGGCAGAAAATAAAAATGAAAGAGCTGATTTTGATATCATGGTGACTTTTTTGTGAAATCACAAGGTTGGGTCGCATCGCGCTGGAAATGTTTAGCAATGAGGCCTCTGTCGGTTTGAATAATGCCGCGGGAGCCTCTCACAAAACGCCGAGTTGACGCCGGCGAGATGAATGCGAGCGAAAATGGAACGGACGCGGCTGTCTTTTTCTATCTCTCCGCTACAAAAGCTATGGCCGTGGTGTCTTTGTAGCGTTCGCCGCATTGATCCAATGGGAGAGCCGCGTTGTAGACGTATACAGCAGATGTATCTCTCCTCGGTGTGTGGGGAGCGCCGGAGGGTTTCATCAATGACAAATGGCCTCCAACAACTCATCTGTGACGCAGGTGAGGGAAGAGTATATCTATACTCAACACTTTGACGGCTTGTACTGCTCAGATGGTGTCCGTACGTGTGTGTGTGTGTGTGTGTGTGAGCGAGAGATGTAAAGAGTCCTTGAAGTCACTGAGAAGCGTGCGACGTTGGATCCGTATGGTGACACGTTCGCTTGGTTGTCACGTGCCTGATTGCCGCCTGAGCTCGGGCGACATGCGGCCACTCAAACATGAAGTTACATTTGAAATTGATTTATGTATCGGAGTTGGGCATATGTACAGGTTTGGTGTTATGGGAAATGGGCTGTTGGGAGGTGTGTGTGTTTATATGTGCCCATGTGAGCGTGGGTGACTGTTATGTGCATGCATGTACACTACAGAATAATATTAGATTGTATTCAAACTGGCTTTCTGTCACACCGGCATGAGCTTCTATAAGGGAACATGCCTTTCCATGTATGCAAGCCTTACAGCATTCCTGTGGTTGGAATGGGCAAAGAACACACATACGCATGCACACACACTGTGGACACAAGCACTCACGAATGCACCCACGCCTTTCACATATACACACACCAACACACATATACACAAACACACACAATATGCACAAGCAAGCACACTTACTGTCTTTCAGATTAGCAATATTTAAGCAATAAGCCACTCAACATGCTGTGATGCTTGAATAGCTAATATAGAATAGCTTTGGTGAAATCAATCTAAATATTGAATGGCTTATTGCTATAAAAAAAAGCAATATTTTTCTTTTATTTTTAATGGATAACAATGAATTAATAATAGTAATAGTAATAGTCATATTTTTCCACCAAGCAATACATATACATATTTATGTTGCCTGGTTCTTAAACAATAGCTAAACAAAGTTTGTGTTCAGCCACACATACAGATATGAGTAGTGATTTGATTTGTGCATTAATAGTTAAAGCATAACCAGGGCCACTTTGGAGCTGGTCCCTGTTTTTTTCTTCTCATCATTTTCCATCATACTGATCGATTCTGAACCAAAACCTTGTCAGTTGCTTCATTATAGAGAGCTAGAGTCCTATTGGGCCAATGGGATTTCCATAAATCAACTCCAAAGCACCCAAAGCATGTCTTTTTCAACACATTGATCGCTTTTTCGGTAATGAGTCTGTAAAAAGATGAAAGTATGTATGAAAATTATCTAAAGTCAGGCCATGTTTCTTTCTTTCTTTCTTTCTTTCTTTCTTTCTTTCTTTCTCAGGTCACCAATAAGCTGGAAATTAAATATACACGTATCTCATTACAGACTGAGCGTCAAAATGTTGAAAAAGGCATGACCTGGGTGCTTCTGGGATTGATTTTTTTGGCTTCCATTGGCCCTATAGGACTGTATTGAAGAGCAGTGCACTCAATTGTAGCTCTATAATGAAGCAATTGGCGAGATTTTGGTCGGTATTGATCGGTATGATGGAAAACGATGGGAGAATAGGATGGAAAATGACTGGACTCAGGCTTTAAATTAACTGTGATGGAGTGATGGAGGTGTGTGTGTTTTGTGTGTTACGTAACCCAGCCAATCAGAACGGAGGACGGCTATTATCTGTGTTAATAAAACGGTGTTATTTCTGCCTTTTCTTACCCTCCCATCATAATTCACCGACCATATCCCGCTGCCTTCACTGACACACCCATGGTCAAAATAACCGAATTACCGATCTCTAATTGAGTCCTGCTTTTGATTTGCTTCCATTGGGGTTTTTTTCCGCACTCAAACGCATCATACACTATTACACACACACACACACACACATGAGAAATGAACAGTCCTTCCCCATTGATTTCTGTTTCATTATGCCGCTGCGGGCATCGGGGGGGTTATTTCACAAAGCACTCTTTATAGTCTTTTATGAAATGGAAATTATAACCGTGGGAGAGAGAACGCACCCTCGCACCGGCGAGTCCCGGCTAAGTCCGCTGGGAGACATTCACCAGCGGAAGAGACACACACACACACACACACACACTCACGCTCAGGTTATCGATTGGAGTTTATTCACCAAAAAAAGTGATCTGGATGGCTTGGCATCTATGCTGCCCGGGGGGGGGGGGGGGGGGGGGACAGTGGGGTTTGCTTATTGAGCGACCCCCCCGACCCCCTTTACTCTCGCCGTTCTGCGTGAGGATCCCAGACGGAGGAGGGGAGCGTATTAAAAATGAATTCATCAGAGCAGAAAAAGGAGAACGCAAGGGAAGAGAGGTGTGAAAATGCGATGGGGAAAGTGCTGCTGCTGCTTCTACCTACTTCTCTTTTTACCTGTAAGTCTCTCAAATGCAAACTCGACGCCTTCTACCCCTCCACACACACACACACACACACACACACACACAGATGCATATACACACACCCATCCCCCGCCCCGCCACTGGCTTCTTCTTCTCTCGTTTCCATTTCTTTAGATCAAGTTTCTGCATCTCTGATTCTCTGTTTTCGTTCATCACCCTCCCCTCCATCTCGTCCTCCCCAATCTCCGTCGTGGCTCGAAAAAGTATTTGGTCCAAGGAAGAAAAAGAAGAAGAAGAAGAAGAAGATTCACTGTTCGCTTTGTCGTCTTCACGGATCCCTGTGCACCAACTTTAACTTTTGCAACTCAGTCATCTCTCTTGCAGCAAATGCAACATCTGTTGTTTTGAGTGATTTAACCACTGCACACCTAACATTCACATCTGTTTGAGCTTATTCATTTTACTGTCTACAGGTTAGGGTCATTCCATTCTGTAACTACGCCCATTTTTCCAGAAAGTTTTTCCCAATTTGCACCTCTCAAATTCATCCCACGGAATAGAGTGTAAGTAAAGTGTAAAACAGAAGTTAAAGCAAAAAAAGAAAATGTCATGAGTTAAACTTTTTGTCAGGTCAAGTTAACCTCTGCTTTTATGTCAAATAGCCATGACCGTTACAGTTTTATGGGAAAAAGGCTCCTTTGTACACGTATTCTATTGCAGATTGACCAGTTCAAGTCCACTTTTCAATCTTTGAAATAAAATGGAGAATCTATTATTATTAACTTTACAAGCCAGATGATGCAGCCAGCTGCAAATGGAAGTAAGCTGCATATGTGGGAGAAGAGGAATAGTTTATATGAGCGATAGTTTATAGGACAATCAGTGGTTAAGCAACATCAATTCAGCCAGTCAAATTTAAGAGTTTGGGAAGTTTTTACCTTTCTTATTATTACATGGTAGAAAATAAAACATTTTTGTTGTTCTTATCACCCTCAAAAGTGATGTTGACTTCAATATAAAAACACTAGCCTATAATTTGTCAAACTATAAATGATAAAATCCATTGCCAGTGTTTTCCACAAGTACATTAGGGAGCCAGCCAAAGAGAAAAAGCAGCCAGCGAGGGGGTCAGGGGTCAATTTTTTCCATTATCCTACAGGATTTTTTTTTGAGAAACAAGCTTTATTTTATTTTATTTCTTTTCATGCATTCTGACACTTTGATTCCAACACACCTCTTTATTATTGAGCATCTTAATGTGTTTCCCTCAAAAAACTGTATGGTTTACTTTACAGTTCAGCTATTCAGGTATGTCAGAAGTGACTACAATCAGTATTGGGTAGATTAATAGATGTAAACTGGCAAGTAGAAGCAATGTGCATCTTGTATCTGAGTATTATGAACTTGAACTAAAACCAAACCAAGTGATACATATGATGGCTCGTAATATGAATATGGTGGTCCAAGTCAGGAGAATATTCCACATTAAAACCAGAAATTACCCTATAAAGAGCCACCTGGAAAGGCATCTGTAATCAGCTCTCTAGCCGGCAGCTGCTTGCGGAAAACGCTGCATTACCTGCAGTGTTGGTTTTTTTGTTTCTTCTCCTTTTCTTCTGGATGAGAAGTGATTTGTAGATCAGTCAGGCGATGCAGGCGCCTTCGTTTGCCTGTATGTTTTTGATTATCTCCAACACACACACACACACACACAACGTCACTTCAGGCAACTGTAATGCCGCCCCCTCCCTTCTTTGTGAATCTACACTGATCTCATGTAGTTTTTTTTTATTCTAAATGACAGAAAACTTGAATCTCTTTGTAACAGTTTCCTGTAACTGACACAGTTTCTCCTTTGAGTCATTTCGGAAGAAGCGGAGGAACAGAATGTCATTAATAAGTAGCTTTAAAATCAGCCATAAACAAACAGAAGCAGTAGAGTTGACTGTATTAGTGTGAATTTAACCGATCATGTTGATTTTCATTACCTTGGACAGCCAACATTGATGGATCCATTGCTGCCTGTTGACACGCTGCCACAAGTGGGAGGTATCAGATACCCCCTTTACACCTTGCATTAAAATGCGTTTTGGGTGATCGGATTGCAGTCGGATAGTGCTTGACCACATGAAAGTACAAGTGTAAATGCACCCAAGACGCATTGAGGACGGACTGTGATCCGATCGGCCAAACCACCTCCGGAGGTGGTCAGGGACGCATTGTGATCACATTGAACACAAGTGTAAATGAAATTGCGTTTTCAATCCACATACAACAACTACGTGGGCGGAAATACGTAATCGCGCGCGTCTTTCGTCTTCGGCATTCCAGTTGTTGAAGACGGCTTCTTCCCCCGCTTCCAAAAGCAAGCATAAGTCCATACAATAGCACGGCTTCACGGATGGGTATCATCTTTTTTTTTTTTTTTTGGGACCCGTGCAAACGAGAGGAGGATGTGACGTTCGGTTGTTTGAGCTGGACAGAGCAATCGGATCTCAATGTGGACACTGGAGACACATATTAATACCAGGTGTAAATGTAATCTGGTTAAATCATATCTAGATACAATCTGGATACCAGACGCATTTTAATGCAAGGTGTAAAGGGGGCCACAGTGTAGAAAAAACACTCGGAGGCTGATGTGAACAGGTTTTCCCAGTCGGCAGCTCGTTTTTACGGTAAATTCGACACGACTTGAACGCAGCATTCATCCCCGCATCTCTCTCTCTTGAATCTCTCCACGTCCCTCTCTCGGTATCTGAGCGGCAGGCATGATGAACATGTGTGATTAGCCCGTGTTAACGTCCTCCACAGTGTGGTCACGCATCATCCAAACCACCGCCGCACTCTGCAGAGACACTGTTTGTTTATCTCACTGCCTGCTTGAGGGTGTGTGTTCATGTGTTCTGTGTAAATACATATAGGAGTCCGTTTAGTCCTCAGAGGGAAATTGATTTGAAATAGTGACATGCCCGGCTATCACCGCAGTATATTTTATGATGTCGTTAAAAATGTTATGTTCACAAAGACATCATCATACAACATCGTGGTGCATCTTGGGAAACGGCGAAATCTCAACAGTTGGGCGTCTTAGCATGGCTCATGGCACTTCAAGTCGTGGGTGATGACTGGGGATGTGCATAAAAATACTTTGAAAGGATGCACAGTATGTGGTGTGTGTGTGTGTGTGTGTCGGTGAGTGGGCGGGTCTATATGTGAATATGTAATTTGCGTGTGTGTGTGTGTGTGTGTTTGTGTGCAACTGCATGGTATAACATATGTTGATGTATATGGTGTATGCAAACGGTGGAGAATCCTATTCCTCGTTGCTGTGTCCCCACTGGCTGTTTATGTTTCTGCTCTATCCCAACCTCCCCCCTCCCCTCACACACACACACACACACACACACACACACACACACTCCTTCCCCCCAGCATCCTCTCCTCTCCTGTCCATCCATTCCCCTCCATCATACTTCCCTCCTCGGAGCCGCCAGAGAAATGGCTGCCTTTTAAATGGCCCACTCAGCGCGGTAAGATGACTCGCTTATCATCAAGGTCTGCTCTCTCCGCATAGACGTCACGCACGCACACACACACACACACACACACACACACACACACACACACACACACACAAGAGGAAGTGTGCAAGGGCATACATATGCATACACACACGTACACGTACAAATGCATATATGCACAAACATGCAAAACTTACTCATGCAGATTCTGTAGGTAGACACACACACACACACACAAACCCACACACACACACACAAACACACACACACACATACAAATTACACCCCCACCCCCCCTCACCGCACCTCATCCACCCACCCACTCACAGACACTTACACCTACAGAAATACACACACACACACACACCTGCATGCTCTGAAAACTGTAGCATTCTTCACTGGGCGCCACCCCCCCCCCCCCCGCCCCCCTTCCTCCTCTCCACACCCTTGTTTCTAGCTTCTTCTTCTACTGCCAATGCATCCTTCCCTCCTCCCCCTCCCCTTCCCCCACCCCGTCTGCCCCATAGGGGGAGATTTCACACAGAGTGAAATACAGCGTTGCCAACATATGTCTCCGGCAATCAATTCCCGCCACGGGGCCATCTCTCTCGGCTCCCTCCGCTTAATACGCTGGCACAGAGGGGCCCGTGTTTTACAGGCAGAATCAGCCGAAGAAGAATAAGGGTATTTGTGTTGCATTGTGCCGACTTTGTGCGTTATTTATGTATCGACGAACGGCAGATACGCGGTGTAATTTATTCAGTAAGAACGGTTGTTTGGTGTGTTTTGGAGCGTGCTGATCGGGTGGAAATTTGTAACGGCAGGCAAGTGAAGAAGTTTGCGTTTGATGTGCCGCCGAACGTTCCAAAGGGCGATCCGGATTGCTTCTGGCGTCTTCCCTGAGTGTTTTGTTTTTCCCCAGGTAAAAAAAAAAAAAATGTGTCATTGAAATTCTAATGATGATCAGGCCAGTCTGGCGCCCGGTGGCACTTTGTAAAACAAGCGCGCCGCCCCCCCCGCAGCACGCCGGTAATTCCTGTATTTCGGCACCGGTGGAGTGGACAATTCCCTCTGAATTCTCTCCCTTTCTCTTTCTTATCTCTCCCTTGTGCTCATTCCTCTCTTTTCCTGTCGCTGCGTCTGTCCGGAGGAGAAGGTAGGAGGAGATGGAGTGAGAGAGGAGATATTCTGCGGACACAGGTCGCTCTTGTTTTTTTTTTTTTTGGGGGCTTTTGTCGGAAAATATTTCTCGAGCGGCGACGTGGGATCATTAATTTGCCCGTTTCCTCTCTCTCTCTCCCCCCCCGCCCCCGCTTAAGCCTGCCGTTTCAGTCGATTGCCTGTGGCCGTTAAGACGAGAGACATGATGGAGGGAGGGAAGAAACGGCGGGGAGGTGGAGAGATGAAACACACACACACACACACACACACACACAGATTCATGCACACACACGCGCATAGACAAGCACACAATCCTGCACGCACATGGGCAAACAGCCTAGTGTAAGTTCTAGACTTGTAGACACACACCCACACAGCACAGAGACACAAAGAAATTAATTTCTTTCACTCTCTCTCTCTTCTCTTCTCTCTCTCTCTCACACACACACACACACACACATCCGCCTAATCGCGGCCACTGCATAAAATGGAAAGCTCAAATAAAGAGCTGGATGGACTGTCTTCATTACGCTCCAGTCCGCCTCTGAAAACCATCGGGAGGGTACGCGGCGGCAGGAGAGATCTTAAATCACCATAATCCCTTCCCAATGCCTTTTCACTCCTGCTTTTAACTCCCCTTCTCTCGCTCTCTCTCTCCTTCTATCTCTCCCCATTTGTCCGTGTCAAACTCTCCGTGTGAGGAGAATAGGCGCCATTCAGTGTGAGAAGTAAGAACCGGGGACCCAAAAAGGACCCCGCTTTCAGTCCTTCAGGGCGAACCGAACCCCCCTTCGATCAGAGTCTTCCATCATTCCCCATGCATTCATTTATGAGTTGCGGTATTATTCTTGCCTTTAAATGTTCCTATCAATTAGCGGCGGTCTGAGGAATGCTTAGGGCAGCAGAACCGCACCTCGGCGATTCAACCTGTCATCTTTTATAGATGCCGGCGATTCCGAGGCCCATCTGCCCGCGGCGGGACCGGCCTGGACCGGCGTGGTCAGCCGTGGAATCCATTCTGCGGGAGAGAGGGCCTAATAAAGCAGGGGATGTAATGAGCAAGGGAGAGTGTGAGAGCGCGAGGCCCGGCCCGAATAACGAGGTCAGTAAGATGTGCGTGTGGCCGCGAGAGATGAAGTGCGCCGTTTCAGAAGTGATCCGTGACGCATGGGTACACACACACACACACACACACACACCCACACACACACACACACAGAGCCACACATGCTAATGGTATAGACATGCACATATCAACACAGTCTCTCAAGATTTCATGAAATAAGCACAGAAGGTTAGATTAAAGGATAAATTCAGCGATTTTGGACATACAGTATATATAATTTGTCTCACACACCTGTAGTACTTGGACCCACAGACAATATTGGCTCCCAAGTCAGCTGTCAGATGAAACTACGAGCTCCTGTTGCCTCTTGCTGCTTACGATGAGTCCAAATAGGGTTTGTCAAAAACCCAAAAAAGCCAGTCTGTCAAAACAATATGGCGACTAACTGATGTACCTGAAAGCAGCAGCACCGCACCATTTCCACTCGGTGGATCGTCTTCTACCAAACTCTAAACCCAACCTGACCATCCGCAAAGCTAGATCACTCCTCCAGTTACGCATTTTCACCCCACAGCAGTGTGCGCAGTGGTTGAGAAAAATACTTCTGTGATTTCCTGATTAGTGGAAGTATGCAAAATGGGGGAATGTTGTGTCATGTTGACTCGGGAGCCAATATTCTCTGAGGGTCCAAGTACTACAGGTATGTAAGAGACAAACTATATACTGTATATATAGGTCCAAAATCGCTGAACTTATCCTTTAAGGGTTTGGTCAAGAAAAACTTTAAAATCAACATTTCACTTGTATTAGTAAACTTCTTCGCGTGAGTTGGAAATTGAACCCGGCTTCAATTTGAGCAGCACCAGCTCAACCTCCACACCCTTACTTTCCACCACACTATTTCAATATCAAACTACTGTTTCTTGTCATGTGTCCTTCATATAATCCTTCACGGTGGGGAAACATATTTCTCATGCTTTTTGTGTACGGAGCATGTTATTTACATTTTAAGACATTGTGTTAATTTTGTGAAACCAGGCTGCCACATACACACACTCTTGCCCTCTCTCAACATTCAACATTTCTCAACGCAGCTTTTATCTGGCCAACCTACTGACCATTGTCCACTTCACCCAGCTTGATATCCCCACAGAAGCCATTGTTCAGAAGGTCACTTCACAGAAAGGAAATGAAAAGCGTTTCATAGGAGAAAGTTCAGGGTGAGGAACTATCCATTCAGCTGCTGGTGCATAATGCTCCTGTGGATGACTCAGGCTATTCACCAAGTACAATGCAACGTGGCCTCTGCAGCTCCCAGTTGGGTCCTGTGAATGAGCGGAGAGTCGGAGCCCGGGCGTTGCCGCCGTGTCAAGAAGTTGCTCGAAGTTGGCCGACAGCCTCGTGGGGTGCTGCGTACTTCCAGGAAGGTCAAGTGCAAGTTTGGATGAGATTGTGTGCGTGCCTGTATGAGTGTGTGTGTTTCTTTCTTTCAAAAATACAAGTGTTGAAGAAATGTTCTGGAGTCAGAGGTTCGTCTTACTTGAATATATATCTATTAAAAGGAGTCTCATGAGAGGAAGAGATGCACACAGCAGGAGGCTACGTACACTTGTACACGTACAGAATGTGCTGACATTAAAACAGGTCACCAAAGTAGAGCAGAAGCAACACATGTTATGTCCTAAGTTAGAGCTTCCATAGACATCTCAGAGACGTCCAGGAGCCACTCAGACCTCTGGCATAGTAAGTTATGGCACAAGGGTTACAGTGAGATGACCCTACATCATGAAACCTTACATTCCCTGAGGTGACCCCAGTTCAGCTGTTAATACATATGTTGAATTTTCTTCCACAACAAGATAATGTTTGTCATACAAATCCAAGGAAAAAGACGTCACAGTCCCGCCCACACTGTTTGATTGACAGGTGATCTCTGGGAAGTGCAGTGCAGAAACACCACAGCAATGACACCAAACACCAAAGATGGAGACCATATAATGAAAATCTCCCAGATCCCATGTATTACCACTTTAAATCAGAGTATATATAATTAAATTACTAACTTTCTTTAATGATTCTAGAATATTTATGTAGCATATCTATCTACTAACTAGCTTTTTACTATAGCTGTAACTGCAGTCGATTAGTTCATGACTATTATCAGCGATTTACAACCCCGGTCCCACACAGTCTTGTGGGAGGTGAGGGATCTTTTAATGAGGATGCTCATTTAAACTTCTAACTGTGAGGATGAAGTCTGATGAAGTGGAGCGTCTCTCTCTCCCTCTGTGTGTGTGTGTGTGTGTGTGTGTGTGTGTGTGTGTGACAGAGGTCCTTGTTCACGTATCATAGCAGCGGTGTACGGACATGGGATTCAACTTTCAGCTTTCTGCTTTCAATTAAGCCAGTAATGAGCTGACATTAAGGTCAAGCATGGACAGTGGTGCAGGAGAGCTATGCACATTAATCAAAAGAAACTTCTTGGAGTGGCAAGCGAACGGTAATATTTATCACGGCGCTAAGATCTCTCCATGTCACGTACCTCAACGTCCCAACACTGCAGTCTGAAGCCTGTTAGATAGAACCAGTATCTGTGTGTGTGTGTGTGTGTGTGTGTATGTTAGGTTTACAGAGATATATTGGTTACTAATATATCAGACAATTGTTTGCTTTTTATTAAAAAGTGTCAGTTTCATCCACCTCCGATATGATAGATATGTTTTTTTGATTACATATGTATTGTATAATTGATCAATACTGCACTGGTTGTCTATTGGAAGCCCTTAACCTGAACTGATTCTAATGCAGCATTTTCATCAGATTCCACACAATTGTGCATGAATGTGTTATGATTATGATGGTTTCAATGGAGAGTTTTAGTGTCCCTCGATGATCTAAATGCTGTTTCAGAGGCTTTTCTGGTATCAGCCTTCAAAATTATGAGCCAATGAAACTCGAGAGCACGATGGTACATGAGATATTACTTGTCTAAATCAAATCCCATTTCTTTCCCTTCAGCAAAATGCCATGATGTCAAACCCCCAGAAGAATTTGGCTAAAAATTGCATAGTCCCTTTGTGTGCAATAACTTTGTGCCTTTTCTTCGTGGCTCCTCTATATCCACTCATGCACATACCATACAGTAGATATTTATATATATATATATATATATATATATATACATCTACCATAACCGTACTGTCGTGCAGTATTTCAGTGTGGGGGTAAAGAGAAGCCTGTGGAGGAGTCGCTGGCGGTGGTGCCAGCCACCCAGGCACTCTGACAAGATTACCTCTACACCCAATTCAATTAGGAGCCCGCTCTAGTCACCGCTCGCCCCTTCAGGGTCCCCATAATCATAACAGATGGCTCTCTATGCGACACCCACCATCTTTCACCTCCGAGGGGCCCGGGGAAGAGCGGAGCCGGAGACACTCGTCGCGGCAGAGCGGCGGATCATGCTGGGTCTTTTGTTCCAGTAATACTGCCGCTTTTCTAAGTGGTGAGTGCATTGTGTGCGGAATTGCTATTTTAATTTGAGTGGTAATATCGCGGTTACCCATCAAAGAAATGGTTGTTGCATTTGCTATTATGGTATCACTTCATTTTGATTGGTCTACTGTTGACTCACCAGTGTATCAGTAGATGTTCTACAGTGTATCAGCTGACTGTCAACAAGACTATCAGATGGGTATTTTTAGTTGACTGTCAACAAATGTTCAGCAATCTATTTGTTATTTATGCCAACTTCCTGTAAGTTGATTGTCAAGTACACCTGCTACTATTCCAAAATAGCCTTGTTTCATGGCTACCAGTTCCATAAGTAGCCTTGTTCTCAGGCTACAGGACTGATCATTCAATTAGATATGTAATTTTAGTATTTTGTGTGTTTTCCTTAAATTGCGAAACCTCTGGGAATTGATGTGGTGTTTTCATGCTGATGGTAAGGCATGTTGTATTCCACAAAGATTTCATTCATTAGAAATGTCAATGTTACAGTTTTCTTTGTATTTCACAGTACGCCCTCTGCCTGAGCACCTCAGCCCCACTGGCATTCACAGAGGTACTATTAGTTCTGTCCTATTGTATCCTAAAATGTATTATAAAGCTGTTTATTTGTTGATTTACCTTTTTTTTTTGGAGAGATGGAGAGATTCGGAATAGAGGGGTATGCATGACATCACAGAAAAGGTTTCATCTTAACTTTGTGGGGTCGCTATAGTCTAAATGGTGTAATGGTGTTTTTCAAAGGCATGGCCAGAGGTTTGCCTACTGGACCAGGGAGGCATCCTATCTGTTGAGGGGGGAACTTGAGCCTCTCTTCAGGGTTTCAAAATCCTCTGCCAAACCACAGCCCGGTACGTATACTGTGACCGACAGGAATCCAAGGAATATGTCACAGACAGGAAAAGATCAGAAGTTTAAATGCTATATAACTTTTGTCTTTTCAATTACATCAGGACATCAACTCTCAAAAACACCACCAGCCCTCCCTGAAGTGCGCAAGGTGTGTAACTGCACAATCTCCTAATTCTTCTTCTTCTCGTTTGTTATAAAAGTTACAAGATCATCATGAGAGTGATATTATATTTTATGTGTCAGATTGTAATGGTGACATCGGAGGAGAGTTTGCCCGATATTACATTCAAAGTCCTCTTTGTCTTCAACACAGATGAGCACTATGGGTGTATAAATACTATATATGGTGTAACATGATCCTCATTCCACATAACTATGGAGTTATTACACGCATCCTCAACCCTTAGTTACTAATCTCACTTTTAGTATATGGTAGTAAAAAGAATATAAATGAATATAGAATGATTCCAACTTGTGGTTTTTCATTTTCCAATAAACAGGGGCCACTAGATGACATAATGGCTGCAGTTACCTGGCTCCGTATCAATGCAGGGTTGCTCAGGGGGAAGGGGGCTGAGCCAAGTATCCTATCAAAGGGTAACATGGAACAGCAGGAGGTCCTGAAAAGGGTTGCACTATCTGAAGACATTGCAGCAAAGGATCCCCTGCTGTTTGTTTTCGATTACTATGAGGATATGGACCTCTTCCTAAACATGGCAGAGGAGCTGGGTCTTAGAATCTGCTGCAAGTTCCTGGGTCGCTGGCATGATGGCACACATACATATAGTGCCCCTCACCCCCTCTTAAAGTTAAATTCTATTTTCATTCTATTTGTTTGTAGGCTACCTAGTATATTAATTTTGTGTATATATACCTAAGTCGTTGTGTACTCTTGTAATTTATGTGCGTTTTTGTGAATTAGGTGAATTGCTGCTACAACACTGCAATTTCCCTTTGGGAAATAAAGCATTCTATCTATCTGTCTGTCTTTTACAAACCTATACTCAGACAAAAAAAACTCTTATCATTGCTATGCTGATGATACACAGCTTTATTATATTATGAAAAGAAAGACAGAGGTTATTATTTTTGCTTATTTGTGTTCCTCCAGTTCTCCTGTGCTGAGATCAGCAGTGAACTTGGTCCACTCGCAGCGTATGTCCCCAGACTGTGAGAAGGTGGTCCATGCTTTTATATAATTCAGTACAGTTAACAAAATGACTCATCCAACTACGGTGCTCTGCAGAGCGGTTCAGGAGGTCCTTCCTGCCAGCTGCCATAAGACAATAAAAACTGTTAAGTGTAATTTTGTTCTTATTTGGAACGGTTTGTTTTATTTCTTTTACAGAAATATCTATTATTATTTATTGATTATCTTCTGCACTGTTTTTATGCTCTGTGTTACTTGTATCTATTTGACTATGTCCCTATTGTACTGTACTGTGTTTTTACTGTTTATACTGTTACACAATTTCTATTTTGCACTGTTTCAGTTATTATTTGCTGTAACGCCCTAATTTCCCTTCTGGGATGAATAAAGTATCTTATCTTAAAATCTTCTTTAAATTTGGCTAGATTGCTTTATTGGCTAGACTCCAGCATCTGCTTCTTCACATGAAACCTGCTATACTTCACTTTATAATCTACAATATGCAATAATTTCCTGACTTGCGAAATACGATCGACTTCTCGTTTACTTTCAAGACTCATACCCGAATACATAATGTTTTGACACCGTGGAGAAACATCAAATGTACATTTGGGACAGTCAATAAATGAAATATCTTGTAATTACGAGATCAGGATGTACACTTGATAAGTAAGCTAGCTAGCTAGCTTTGGTGAACATATATGATTGGAAACAAAGTAGTATCCAGTTATGGAATTATATTTATCACCACTTTGGCTGATGTGATGTGAAACATGATGGGATTGTTTGCTACATCATTTAACTAGCCAACTCGGTAACATTAGCGATTAATATAAAATGGCCATAGCAACATAAAAGCTAAAGCTGGCTAGTGAGTCCACATCAACTTTAATGCTATTCAAGTGTGAGACGATTACATTTGTCTTTCCAATTGAAGATACACATTAATCTGTGGTAGTGACAGAGCTAATGGCCGAAATTAAAAGTGGGGTCTGTGCCGTGAACCGTTTACGCTCGTGCATGCACGACTCACATCTACGGTTGACTTAGATCGGGCAGCGACAGCACGCATGCGCGACTCAGATCGGGTAATGACTCAGATCGGGTAGTGACTCAGATTGGATAGTGACAACGGTTTATGTTCAGGGTTCACTTGGACCTTTCTACTTTAATCTAGCTGTCAAAATGACACACCGAAGCTATCTGGAATGTGTGCAAGAACAGAAGATGAGAACAGATGCGTTGCAATAGTATAAGTCCACTGAGTCTTGTAATATGAGGCTGTTGCCTAAGGGTTTGAAGAGGAGAAAGTGAGGATTTCATAAGTTTTTTTCCTGACTTTTCCTGGCAACCCCCAATTCTTTAATGAATGCTTTGTCATGAACAAATGGCAGTTTGTTCGTTATTAATTATAGGCTGACTGCGTTGATGACATAGGCCTCCAAAGACCTACAGCTTATAATTTAACACATAATAGAGATATCATCATTGTTTAGAGAGAAATGAATCTAATGTCATAATCAATGTAATAGATGATCCTACAGTGTTATGATTATGGTTTTCCGACTGTGTTTCCAACAACATATGGGACCCTATCAAGAATGCACGTGTAACTATAGCAACAGCAGAAGCATAGCAACCAGTGTCAACATCAACAACAGATATGGCGGACGCACTGAAGTCTTTTTTATGCATTTTGCATTGGATTATATACATTGGGCCAGAAAGTGAGTTTTGAAGTGAAGTAATCGTTGACTCAACTCTATCATACATATATATATATCTTAAGATATATTACAGCATTAGTCATTTTGTGCTATATGGGACAGTAAAAATCATACTTATTGCCTCTTTAAGAAGCGAAAAAACCCTAACCCTCTAAAACAATATATACGCCAAGATAGCAGTATCTTCAATTATATGCAGCTCAATTAGTAGTTTTCAACATGAACAACTCTCTCCCAAAGCAAGAAACCAAGAGAACCGAGGCTCTAATCAGCGATGGCGTCATGGGAAAAAAAGCTAAATATCCGTCTCTGACAGCAAACTCCGCTTAAGACGCCATGAGCGAATGCCAGAAGTGAAGTTCTGTTCCCTATCGCTCGGCAAAAGAGTCGCTCTATTTCCCGTGTAAACTTTCAAATCCATCCCCGCTGTGCGGCTCATGCAGAATGGATGAGGCCCCGGCTGTGTCATTTCACAATACATTTTTAAGACACCCCAACACATCGGTCCCCTTCGCGGCCGCCTCCGGCTGAGTCGCATATCATGTCCTCCTCGCGTCGTTATGAGTTTGGGTCCAGCTCCCCGACCTCTGTCTAATGTCAACCCCCCCCCCCCCCCCTTTCCTTCTCACTGCCTCTCCTCCTTTCTCCCTCCATGACTCGAAAAGCCCAGAAACGCCACAAAGCGTTGTCATTATCCGTGTACGAACATAACGTCGTGACTTTTTTTTTGTGCGCGTTGTTGACGGGAAATCGGGTTCCCTCTCCCGCTGCGAGGGAAGTCGGCACCAAAAGCCTCTCTCGCTGTACACAAAACAGCGGATCAAAGGTACAAACGCTGAATAAACAAGTCTTTTTGTCTTGGCAATATGAGAATGTTCAAAGCGCGGAAAGCATGCATCTGAGCAGCGTGCGGTGCAGCGATATCGCTCAGCCCTTTTGCTTTTTCAATACCTCCATTCCCAGTTTTGCCTTGAACATTGTGCTCACGTCAATAAAAGTAGTTTGACTCTAACTATATTCCAAAACAAGATGTATAAAGCGCAAATGCCTCTATATGTTTTTTTTTTTTGTTTTTTTTTTAAACAAGAGATTCAAGTCCTGGAATGAACCGTGTGAGGAGTGGAGGCAGCAATAATCGTCTTTCTTTGTGAAGTTTGTGTGTATATGTGTGTGTGTGTGTGTGTATGTGTGTGTGTGCGTGATCAAAGCATCTCTACCCCACCATGTGCTGATCCAGCCTAGGCCAGATAGAGCTGCTTAGTCCCCATAATGTCCCGGGGTCCCCTCTCGTCTCTGCCTTTGAATCCTGTCACAGATAACACTGCAGATTATATGCCTCTCCCGAGTCACTTTCAAGTTGACTGTACTCCAAATCACAAATCTCCCAATCTGACTGCGCACACGTCTGCAGTGGGGTAGTGGCGCTATCCAAGTTTATATCGGCGCGGGGCGAGCGGCCGGAGGGGGTTTTTGTGTACGCTGTGTTGTTGAGAGGGGGAGGGGTGGGGGTGCGTGCTACAAGTAGGTTGATAATGTCATTGTCAATCCAAGGTGAATAAGTGTGTTATGTGCATATGAAGCGTTTATTAACAAAAGCAAAATCAGTACCTCAAGTTTATCTGTCAGTATCTTGAAAATATCGAAGATCCAGTGCGTATTGGTGCTATGATTTTGCCAATCAAAGATTTAAAGTGGTAATCGGTGACATTTTCATATAAATAAATGTCAGTTTTGCTACTCTCTGTCATCGATTGACATAACGCAATAGTGATTCAACCTGTAGCGAGTTCATGAATGCTTTTATATTTGCTGTTATAAATCGCTGTCTGGTTGGTCTTTGCTGGTAAAAATCCCCTGGCAAACAGGAAGTGATGCGTTTTTGCTTCTGGCAATGGCGACAGGTTTGTTTGGAATGAACAGAAGAAGAACTGGGTAGTTAGCATTAGCAGTGATAGCCACCATGGCTGAACAGGCAAAGAAACAGAAACTCAAACTGCATCAACAGAAAAATCCAAGGAAAAAGTCGTCACAGTACTGGACACACTGTTTGATTGACAGGGGATCTGTGGGAAGAGCAGTGCAGAAACTCCACAGCAACAAGCGCTGAGCACCAAAGATGTTGCTAAAATAAAAAAAATAAAAAAGGAATTTGAATATTAGGACTTTAAGGTACTTACTATCCTTCAAAAAGTAGCATTTTATAAGAATAGGTGTCAGGTGTCTTGTGGGTTTCAATCTAGCCGAGGCCCATTGTCTCATGTTGTGTATCTCTACCATCCTGCCTGTCTCTTTCTACTGAAAACTATTAAATCAAGTAAAAATGCCAAAATGTATCTTAAAATACCTATAGGTATAAGTTTCATTTTTGTCAAATGGTGGGTATCTCTTATTGGAATTATGTGTTTCCATGTGCTGGGTTGAAGCAAATAAATAATTGTCATTGGATTTTAGTCTGGATTACTCACTCCTAACAAACCGCAGCACAGTTTGCTTGGAAAATGACCAAGACCTGCATTTTCAGGCATCTTGGTGTGCCTATTTGGTGCCATTGGCTTTGTTCTCACTTTGCCAAATGAATGAAAGGAGTAAACTTCAGACTTCAAATAAACCGCTTCAAACATGCTTCTTGAGAACGCACCCTAAGAATGAGAGATGGGCTTTAAGGGAAGAGGTAGAGAAAAGGGTGGGATAGAGAGAGAGAAAAACAGAAGGGCAATAGGGAAGGAGAAAAAGGGTAGAAGAAGAGTGAAAGCGAAGGGAAGAGGACGGAGCGAGAGAAGGAGAGAAGGGAGAAAGTGTCATGCGGCGCGGTAGTTCTTCCATGTAATTGGTTTAATAAATTGGAGTAATTCGTCTGCGAGTTGACCAAATGTAATGGAGGGGAGCTGGGCCCGTAATGCGAGTTCCACTGCCTACTGGCTCTTTGGGGCATAGCTGAGAGGTGTGTGTGTGTGTGTACGTGAGCGTGTGTGTGTGTGTGTGTATTTACATGCCTGTATGTCTATATGCAAGGCAGCTAGGGGCAGCAGGCAGTGAGTTGCGAAACTGTCCTTCAACGGCAAGGTCAGGAATCAAGTGAATCATGAGAGCGAGCATCCGCCCTGCTGAAGTGTCCTTGGGCAAGACGCTGAGTCCCCTACCACCTCCAGGACTGCTGCTCCTCCCTGCGGGGGGTGGTGGAGCAAAAAGAGAATTTCTCCTCTTCTAAATCTAAAGAGTACCACAAAAAAAAAAGGGGGCAGCGCGAGTCGAGACGGCAAGAGAAGGAATAAGCGATGAAAGGGGAAGACGTAGAAAAGAAGATGAAGAGCGGTGCGAGCGGGTGACCGGAATGCAGAAATGGTTTGAGGGGAGACGTGGGGGGGGGGGGGAAGGAGGCTCCAGCTTGAGTGGCAGGAAAGTTGAGGGGTTAGGTGTCAAAGAGCCGGAAGATGCGCTGTGAGATAATGTGAGCGGTCCTATCTCCTTGTTGATGGTGACAAGATGTAATTTTCCACTGCAGCGTCTCAGACTCGCACCGGATGTCAGTGCTTTGCCCTTGCCTTCCATTGTCACGGAGTCGAACGCTTCCATTGCTTTTTGGTTCCAGCGCCCGCTGTATTATTTGTGCGCATAAATCCTGCATCTCCCAGGTTACTACTTTTGGCTTCACTGTAATAGATGGCTGCCACAGGTAGAAAGTGATTCATGACCCTCTATGCAATGCCAAAACATTAAATCTGCACTAGGCAACTTCACACTTTGGCGGCCCTAAGTGGCAGCGGGAGATGACAATTTAATTTTTGAAAGTTTTAAGGGCTTCATTACCAATATATCATGTCATGTGACTTAAATAAACTGAAGAATACCCTAAATCCTAACAAACCCTTTTGGTCTTTGGTCTTCTTCTTTGGTCTTCAAAGAGTCTTTCTTGAAGGAGAACCATCCTAGGTCAGTCCAGCTTTCTCTGGACGGAGCGCTGTTTAGGAGACAATTCTAGATTTTGCTCTTAAATTTTGATTCGTCACTCCCTGTGCACCGGGGAAGACTTCCCACAAGTGACTATACCCGACACCAGAGATTAATTTGGTCAAAAATGATTTAGACAGATAAGACAGATGTATTTTTTTACATAATGATGTGGTCTAGCTTTCAAAATATCAGAAAATCCATGTGTGTCATTGAGAAAATCAACCAGGTTCTGTTAATTCAAGAAGATACTGGCTTTTCTTGGAGACATCAGGTTTCTGCAGAAGCATTGGCGATTCCAGACACTCTCACCGGAGCAAATTACACCGCACCACGCACCGTCAGCAGCGGAATTAAATCCCTCGGACGCTACACATCCCGCACGGCCTAGGACATTATCTTAGGACCCCGCCCACCACCACCACCACCACAATACCCCCCTCTCCCCCCTCTTGCCCCGGCATAGCTCATTAATGGAGACTAAGTAGCACATCGCGCAGTGTTTCCCTATGCTAATGGGCTAGCTGTCTGGCCTGGGAGGGGAACAAGCCCGAACTCTGTCAAAATTAATCTTTTAATAAGGTTTAATACTGAAGAGAGAATACTACCATCCCTCCCTACAACCCCCCCCCCCTCACCCATTTCTTAGCACGGGCTGGGCGGCTGCTCCCTCATGCAAACACACTGCAGCAGAGCACTTAGCTTCGCCCGGGACGTGTCACCGCTCAGTGGATGCGCCGACTGAGAGGCGAGGAAGAAGAGGAGTAGGGGTGTGTGGGTTATGTGTGTGTGTGTGTGTCTGTTGGGGGGGAGGGGGGAGGGGGGTGGGCGCACACAGGGCCTTGTTAATGGGTACACAATGTGCCGAGAGACAAGAAGCACCACACTCCAGCAGACAGCGCTGTCATCACAGAGGGAGAGACAGACCGAGAGGGAGAGAGAGAGAGAGAGAGGAAGAGAGAGAGAGAGGAAGAGAAAGGGAGGGTTATTATTCTCCGACTTTGTTTATCAGTTATCACTGGTGAGCACACAGACACACGCGCGGGGGACGGGGCCCAAAGCGCACACACACACACACATGCGCTGATTGATACTCTGCACACACACACACATGCACACACACACACACAAACATGCAAATCCGAGCATAGGCAGAAATATAAACATGCATTTAAGTAGTACACTTGTAAATGCACACACTTGCAAACACACGCACATACAGTATATAAGCATGCAGACAAAGACACACACAGAGAAATAAGGAGATGAGCAAGACAGAAGCGCACACATCCACACAGACGCACACACAGCATGGTTAAGTGAATCTCCTAAATCACGAGCCAGTATTCAATTCATTAGGGAGCTCTTAGCAGCTGTTCTTGTCTAACCACATCAAGGCGAGGATTTAACACATGAATCTAACACTGAATCGAGTCTGCTTATCTAAGGCATGGGAGAATTCTCTCAATAATAGACTACCCAGAAATTGGTTTTAAACCATAAGTCATAAGCGCCGTTGCTCGGCGTTAAGTGCGGTTCGAATCGTGTAAGATAACTTTGAACAATCGCTCCTTTTTTTTTTTTTTTTTTTTTTTTTGACGCTTTGAGAGGGGAAAAAAAGGAAATTGCATGCAAACAGCGAAATGGCAGCAATTTTGGGAGCATTTTAAATTCTGATTCCCCCAAAGAAGAAATACAGTTGCAGAGAAGTCGCTGTGGTAAGAAACGGCATAGTGTTGCTGTGGGAACCCACCCCTCCACCTCCACCCCTCCCAAAGAAAAAAACCTCCTAGTGACAGTTCTCCTGATTGACTCGGGAGTGGTTAGGATTCCGAGCGCCGTGTTTCAGAATAAAAGCGTCCTCTCAAGTGCCGTCTGGAAAGCGCACGCGCCCGCTATGTGCTCAGATTAACTAAAGCAAAGGCTCTCTGTTTACACTCAGCTGTCAAAAACAATCGGCTCACAGACTACATGGTGGGCGGGTGGCCCGGGATGGTGGTGGTGGTGGGTGGTGGGGTGAGAGGGTGGGGTGAGGGTTTGGGGCACTGAGGGCACAGAGAGAGAGAGAGAAAGAGAGAGCAGATGAAAACGAGACAGAGAGTATAAGGCATAACCTGAGAGTGAGCTAAGAGGGAGAAAAGTACGTGGGACTGCCTTTTTGTGAGTGTGTGTGTGTGTGTGTGTGTGTGTGTGCGCGAGTGCGAGTGCAAACAAGTGAGTAAGCATGAGCGTATGTTTGTGTGTGAGAGGCAGACTGAGAGACATGCTTCTACCAGCGCTGAGGGCAGCAGGTTTTTGGCAGAAGCAGCGCTTTCGTGGGCGGAGGGGAGGAAAAGGGGAACGGAGGGATGGAAGGATGGAGGAGGAGGAGGAGGAGGAGGAAGAGAGAGGGAGGCTTTGGCCGCGGCGCTGGTGCCCGGCCGTGCGGCGGCAGGGTCATGTCAGGCATGATTGGCTTCAGTCTTTGATGGAGGTTGACCTTGGAAGAGCTGGCTGCCTGTAACGGACTGCCTTGACCATCACAATTTCAATCTCTCCATCCAAATTATATTATTTACACTTTGTAATGACATTTTTAAAGGACTATTTCACCCAAAAATGAAAATTTTGTCATCATCTACTCACCCTCATGCCAAATGAAACACAGGTGAAGTTTGTTAGTCCATATAACACACAGGGAGGCTGCCAGCACAACTTGGTAGCAGCCTTCTCCAAAACAGCTGAAATCAATGGGGACCTGTTCTTTAGAGTTCCAAAACAAAAACAGCCAAACAATCACACTGTGAATAGAAAGACCTATACACCATTTTTTGTTGCAAATCAGTCAGCTGTGGTTAAGATTTGCACTAAATGATGGTGTAAATATACTGTAGGTCTTTTTGGAACTCTGAAGAACTGGTCCCCACTGACTTCAGTTGTTTTGGAGAAGGCTGCTGTGGAGTTGTGCTGCAGCCTCCCTGTGTGTTATATGGACAAACTTCACCTGTGTTTCAACTGGCATGAGGGGGAGGAGATGATGACAGAATTTTCATTTTTCGGGTGAACTAGTCCTTTAAAAATGTCATTACAAAGTGTAAATAATATAATTTGGATGGAGAGATTGAAATTGTGATGGTCAAGTGTCTCATTTGTAATTACTACATCAGAATATAATGGAGCTAATATCGGGATTTATTTTTCTGCCCCACGATACGTATCGTCACCTTTTTGTATTGCGATATATTGAATTTAGATATATCGTCCCATTGCTAGCATACATGGATGGTCAATTGTTTGATGTAGTTTAAGCAGTGTCTCTCTCTCTCTCTCTCTCACACACACACACACAATCACACACACACACACACACACAGTATTACTATATTACTATACTTGTGAGGACCATCCATTGATAGCATACCTTCCTAACTTTAACACTAGACATGAAATTTCTACAACACTGTAAATACAATGTCCTCATCCTTCCATGACTTTGTTGTTAGAATTCACAAAAATTGAATAAATACAGACAGCTTTGACAATTTTATCTACACAAAATACCCCAATTAGCACCAGAGCAATGAGCCACAGAGTTTTGGTCCCCACAATTGTGAATGTCTCTGCCTCCCCTCTTCCAGCTGCTATTCATTTAGACATTTTTAATGAAACTGGTTACTATGTGTTTTGTCCTCTTTTGCACAATGGATTTTACACCATATGGTTTCAAAAGGCTGCAGTGGCATTCTAGTGCCTTTCTAGTATTGACCCTCACTACTACATGCCTCACCTTAACCCTTACCTTAATTTAAACCTAATCTTTGTTCTAACCTTAACCCTAACCCATGTCCTAATCCTAAACTAGCCCTGTGTAAAAGGGACGACCATCCAAATGTCCTCATTTTGCAGGATTTCCCCTCATTTTATCCTTGTGAGGACATTCGGTAAGGATAGTAGTACAAGAGCATACACAGACACGTGGGAAAAGGAGAGTCATCCTATCTACCGGTGAATGAATCTGAAAGGAAAGGCCGGACCCGAGGCACCTGTGGTGGTGAAGGTCGCCCGTCTGAGTGGTTCCTGAAGGACGCAGGAAAGTGATCCTGCCTTTAAAAACCCACCGACAACACATTAGCCGGCGTCCAGGGAGCAGCAGCCATGACGGCTCGGAGACACCGCCGCGCAGAGCCGCTCAGGGGATTCAGTTTCACCATTAAACATGTGGTTTGTGGGAAATCCTCTCAAATTGCGCACATGATCCATGTTCCCCCTTCGGGCAATGTATATATATGAGAAGCAACACTTTGACCAGGCAATGGATGGCTAGCTTGCAGCCAGGAATTTACCACTGAGGGCTGGTGGGATTTTGTATTTTGGGAGACATTACGGCCATAGCGTGTATTGACATATTGAATGCTAAGGTTGTCTTGGCATTTAAATTAAAAAGTTTAGACGCTGAAATTGTTGGTTGATATTTCGTGGGAAAATGTGACAGCTGTTCAATAATCTGCACATATCGAATTCTGCTTCCCTGATCCTCTTTCAGCGTCTCTTCAAGGAATACAGCTATTACTGTTAGAGGGAGACAACACAATTTGTCCTTGATCGATTGTAAAAGTGCATTATTCAAGTAAATTTGGTTGTCCTAAGACAAACGCCACTTCTGATGCCATTTCTTATTCAGCTTCATGAAAGCCAGGCTGCTTGATGACTGCTTTTGTTGTTAAAAACTGCTGCTTTTTTTTTTTTTTTTTTTTCAAATTGCTTATGCTTTGAGATAAGTGCTGTGGGTCCCTGCATTCAAACATGACAGAAAACTGGATAAATCGTGGCCATTAGCACCTGGACATCTTTGGACAAAACAATATCTTATTGGGAAAGGGCATTCATGTAAGATCGTATTTACAGCTGAAAAATGCTTGATAAATACTTGAGAAAACAGCTTTCTGCTATTCACATTCTTTAGAGGAGAGGCTTGAAAATCAGGAATAGGTTTTTACAGACAAAAGCCTTCGAAAAGGAAAATGCTGAATGTTTGTTATTATGGTACGAACTTAAAGTGAGACTTGAACACGGACCAGAAATCAAACCTGCAGCAGTGACTCTATTCATGATGCCTAATGCAACCATTTGTGTGTAAATCTTGGTTTGTGGTATGTTTTGATATGCCATCCGCCAAGCCAACGTGATCCCCCAAACTACAGTCATGATTTTGATGAATCTTGGATGAATTATGTGACTTTCTATGAAATGGCATATACAAAATTATGCCTAATTTCCATATATAATTAGAGACAGGGACAAAGATGATATTCCATATCTTGTCTGGGAAGATGCACTGAGAATGAACAGTAATAGTAGAAGTAATAGTAATAGTAGTAATAGTTGTAGAAGGGACAGTGGTAGTAGTATTAGTAGTGGTGATGGTAGTAGTAGCAGTAATAATTGCTGTATTCATCATAGCAGTTGTAGTAATAGTAGCAGTACAAGTAGCAGTAATAGTAGTAGTAGTAATAGTAGCAGTCGTAGTTATAATAGTAGTAGTAGTAGTATTAGTAGTGGTGATGGTAGTAGTAGTACTGTATTAGTATGTATAGTCAAAAACATATTGCAAATAAATAAAAGGATGCATAATTACCATACTAACATTAACTGTATTTTCATATTAATAGTTATATAGCTATTATAGGAATTAACTGAAAACTTTAAATAACTCTGTCTGTAGTATTAACTATTACTGTTATGGTTACTATAGGTTTGATTTTGGGTGTGCCTTTATTTTTCCAAATTCAAATATTTTTATAAATCACTTTGAGACAAAACTGAACAGAAACCTCGACAATCCTGAGGCAGAAGGTATTAGACAAGAAAAATACAACAGCATCCACGTGCGGCCTGCCATAGTGAAGCATTCCTCTTGTACTGTATCCCCCGTGCTGGCTCCATTTTCACATGAAAACAGAACTTCATTTGATGTTGAAAAATAGTGACAATTCTCTGTGCACTACAGTATGTCCCTGAACGAGCCCACGGGTCTGTAGCTCTCATATGCTATTCATGTTGGGGTTTATTTTTATTTTTTTTAAGCACATACAATATCTTTTGGATCTGCTAGCGGGATGGAATTTCACCACAGCTGCATGCACATGGTCAAGTGGTTTGCAATTCGCACACAAAGCCCTTTGATCATGAAAGACTCTTATGATAAAAAAAAATAAAAGAATCAAAGACAGGAAAATGCATTTCTTGCTCGGTACATCCAACCGAGCTGAGAGTCCCATGTTTTTTTCAAGTGTGTTTCTAGCAAACCCTCTTTCTACTGCAAACCTTTCCCCGCTCATCTCCTTGGTCTAAAAATAGAGATAGAGAAGAAGGTGAGAGGTGAGTGAGAGCGAGAAAGAGAAACATTTCATGTTGGCACGTTGTCAGTTCATCGTCTTTTTTTGTGCTGATTTTTCCAATTATGGCTGAGTGACATGTAGTGTGGCAAATGTGAGGGTGGTGGCGCTCATTTCACCGCTGACAGGAGTTAATGAGCTTTTTTTATTTATTTATATGATTTCTGCGAGAGAGAGAGAGAGAGCAGATGAAAGTCAAGATAGCTGCGTAAGACACTTCCAAGAAACCTCTAATTGTGATGAAATAAAAATATAAACTGCAAATTTCGTAACATCTGATCGACTTTGATCACACTTGCTTCACATCTTTATGTATTCATTTTTAGAAACGCTTTAAATGCTTACGATCCTTGATTTTGAATTTTCTCTTGTGAAATATGATAGCAAACCAGTGACATGATTGTATACATCAACATAAAAAGTTTACCTACCTCTTTCAGAAGTATATAACTGTGCCTATCTAACTCTATCAGCCTGATTACCGTTGAAACATTTGGCTGGTGGGACTATAGTATGCTAATCTCCTCAGCAACATAAACATAGGGTTGGACCTATATAGGTTTTCTGATGCTAGTATTTTTGGATTGAAGCTGCCTATAACCAATATTTGTACCGATGATCAATATCTTTAATTTTGACCATTTTCACGCCAAAAAATTGGAAGCATTACATTTTCAATTTTCCTTCAGAATTTAATTCTTGTCAGCGTGGAAAAGCCTCGGAAACAGCATTAATACCAAGGGACACTAAAACTCTACATTGAAACCCAGGAGAGTAACTAGAAGGGCACTCGGAGAGCGCAGACCTCCGCCAAGGTTCGTGCTATTATTGCTTGTTAGTGAGTCGAATCTGGATCCGCTACAAAATTTTATGGGGTTCTTCCTTGGCCCATGGCTACACCCTTCTACAAAGTTTCATGAAAATCGGGCCAGTAGTTTTTCCGTAATCCTGCTAACAGACAAACAAACAAACAAACAAACAAACAGCACCGAAAACATAAGCATAATCATAACATTTTCTCAATATGAAAATATCTCATTCGAATCAATTCAGGTTAAGGTCTTCCCATAGCCAACCAGTGTAGTATTGATCAATTCTACAATAAATATGTAACCAAACTGCATCATATCCTTAATATTGGAGGTAGACACACTGACTGGCCGATATCCGGTTTTTAGCAAGAGGCCAATATCGGCCCCATATATCGATCTACCCTTAATAACCACCCCCTCAGCTACTATTCAACAACACAGCAGCTCTCACCAGCCCTCAAGCAGAACCCTGGACAACTTCCCGCTGAGGGCTCGGCATCAATCACCACATTAGTGGACGCCGCGGAGCTTGGAGATGAATCATGTTTCAGAGGGACAGTCCTAGGTGTCCTCTACCCTCCCTCCCCTCTCCTCCCACCATCCCCGCCCCCCTGGGGAGGTATAGGAGGTGTTGTAGGGGTTGAGGCGGGGGGGGGGGGGGGGGGGGGGGGGGTGAGACACACATCAGGCCCCGATGATTAAGAGTCTAGAGCCAGTGACCATGAGTGTCAGCCTCCCCAACACACACACACACCTTTGTGCCTCCCCCCTTCCACCGCTACCCTTCCAATCGTCCCGGTCTGGTAGAGTGTGAACCCTCCCCTCCTGCCGCCATGGTGAAAAGTGTGGAAGGGAGGTGGACAGGGGGGTAGGAGGGGGAGCGAGGTGAGGCACGCCGCCCGTCATCCCCCCTGATGGATGGGGGACATTACGGCTCTTGGGGACAGGTGCCACCGACGATTAAAGGCCCCAGCCAGTGGCTTGGAAAGAATGGAAGTGGAAAGAGGAGAGGCGAAGGGAAAGGGAAACTGTTGCCGCAGAACGAGTAAACACAAACGCTGCGGGGGGAAAAGCAAACCTGAAACGAGTGGAGAGGAGGATTCGGGGTAGTGGGGGGGGGGGGGGTGTACAGGAGAGACAGATGGCGAGAGCAGTCCTGTTTCGGAGTGCTTGGATTCGAAACGTGATGCGGCGCGTACGGAAACGGCGATTGCGCGAACAGGTACGGAACTGTCTCTCGCGCGTCCTCTTTTTCCTCGCATTTTTACTTTTTTTTTTTTTTTTTTGCCCTATCTCCCTCACGATGACAGACAAGCCTCCACCCACCGACCCCACACACACACACACCCCACCCTCTCTCTCCGTCCTTTTCTGCCTGTCCAACTGCTGCCAAGAGTCCTGCAGCTATCATCCGTCCGCCCGGCTGTTCTTCTCTGCGGTGTGTTGATGACATTTGTTTCCTAACCCTGTCAACTGGCTGGGGGTACAAGCCTTGCACCCCCCCCGCCTCAGGGGCAACCCACCTGTCCGTCACCGCCCCCCCCCCCCCGCCTACCTGTCCTGTCACAGCGCCGTCGCGGTACTGCCTAATAATTGCTCCCCTACGTTGTTTGGGTCTCAATCATTTCAAGTGTCCATGGGCTCACCCCGCGCCCCGCGAAGGTTGCCATTTGCAGGTAGCCATTACCTATACATCACCATGTACGCTTCGTTTCTGTCTTCCCTCCTCGGCGCAAAGACAAGGACTTTATCTGACGGCAAGCGAGCACCCATTGTGGCAGCCGTTGTCACGCCGCCTCCCACATGGGACCCCTCCATTCCGAGATAATGATCAGCGCCGCCGAAACGAACTCCCCGGTGGATGGAGACGTGTGAAAAAAATATAAGCTCTTGTTCGCCGCGACTCATTTTCATTATCGTTTCTGATCGTGGGGAGAGAGGCGTGGGGAGAGATAGAAAGTGTGGGAGGAAGACAGAGGGACAGGAAAGCTGGAAAGCAGCGGCCCACTGGGGATAGACCGGTCTTTGTTGACGCCAAGTTCAACAGACTGATTGTGGAATTGAATCTCGACGGGACTGAGGCAAGGAATAATAGGCCCCAGCTGAGAGAATGGAGCTGTACTTCAGGTTTCACATCACCGCGGAGTGAAATGTACTGCCATCAGCAGAAATAAAGACAGCAGCGCGGACCAATGTCTACCTCTGCAACACTAGTGATTATCTGGAAATTGCCTTGACATTGTAGGTATAATTTGCTTTGTAATGACTGAAGATAGCTGGGGATGAGTCCTCCCAGATTGCCATGTTATCCAAAATTGCTCTTGTGAAAAACAGCATATTCACATTTGCAAACAGCAGGGGGAACCACATCAAACCGACCCCGCTCCCCCATTTCTGCTCTAGCTCTTCCCTTTCTGATCCCCTCCATTTTTTCCTCCATCTTTTTTTTTTTTTTTTTGCTGCAAGAGCCAATCCCTCAGTGTTTACTGTTATAATGTTTAATGTTTGCTCATCTGCTTACCCATAATCCCTCAGCACACATTCCCTCTCCTCCTTGGCCTCTATATTAAGGCTCTGTCGTCATTGAGGGATTAACTCCTCTGAACTTCTTGGGGATGATACAGAGCTAAAACATACCACTGAACTATGCCAGGCTGTCATACCCACCACGATGTCTCTTGGGAGTGTGTGTGTGTGTGTGTGTGTGCGTGATTTCTGTACGTCTGCATGTGTATTTTTTGTGCTCTCTCAAGGGAGTTCTACTTTACACCAAACGCCGACTACAGAAACCCTCTTAGACTTCCAGAAGCACTTAGATAAAGACTTTTACAAATACCATTAACCAGCATCAACAGCTGTAAACAGCTGTATTTTCCGAGAGCCCTTAAATCTTCCCACTGACTTTTTCACCTTTTCAAAACCGGAACGCAAAAGCATCACATGACGGAATAAACGCGTGTTCTCCCTCAAGTGCTGCGACGCTCGAAAACTACGCGGAAGTTTCTAGTCCGCCATCTGCCGACGTCCGTTTGAAATATTTATCTTCCAGACAAAATGGACGCCCCAAACAAAAACTTTCCCGGTTGTTCTCTACCTTTAAAACTATGTATCCCACCTAATTATAATGAAAAGCGTGTCCCCCCCCCTCCGCTAGTCCATGTCTGATAGGCTGTCATGTGGGCTTCTGCTTCCTCTTGAAAGTGTCCTTTTATCAGTGAATCCTCACAGATACTGCTCTGAGCCTCTTGCCAGCTTATCTCTGTTAGACCGTTAATTAGCACCAAGTGCAGCAATTACACTCGAATATCCTGAGCAACAAAGACACAAAAGACAGCCCCCCATACGTACCACCCCCCCCCGTCCCATCTCACCCTGGCCTTAAAACTAGCCCGGCTCCCACAAACGATGGGAAGGAGAGAGGGGTGAGGAGAAGGAAAGGAGGAAGGGAGATTTTTTTTTGAGCAACACAAAGACGGAACTCGGATAAGACTCCGCTGTCGTTTTTAATTGGTTTGTCTCTCCTGAGAGGAGCCCCAAATCTGGAAGGTTTCAGATTGTGAGCCTCGTTCTGTGCATGTATGTGTGTGTGTGTGTGTGTGTGTGTAAGCGCGCACGCATTGCGTTTTAGTGTGCATGCTAAGTCCACAGCGGTAGAATAACCGGCTCAAAGTGGCGTGAGATCGACACTGCCGTCGTCCTCTGTGGGGACAGTTAGCCAGGCTGTGAACTTGTGTTCAGCCATTTGTTGCGGGGCTTTCTGGGTAACGTCAAAAATAAATCATCCTAAATGGGTTGTGTCTGAGGTATGCTGGGTCTGTACTTCCTCTGACATTTCCTGTTCAGGGTGGCATTTTGAACACAGTGACGGCGTGTTGAACTTGAGCATGGAAGCTCTTTGGGAAATGTTGAACCTGTATTTTTTTCCCCCTGCTTGTATTTAAAGCTACCCTAGGCAAGATTTTAATGTAAAAATTCACCCATCTTATCAGCGTAAATCACTATGTTGGGTTGAAATGGAGAAGAGCATCCCATTTCTCCTAAGGGAGATGCAGCAGATTTGTTCTATTTGCCCAAATTAAATTCTGGTCTCAGTATGATCACTTACAGGAAATCTTGTGACAAATTAAAATACAAGAGCAAAACACAATCTGTGTCCTAAACAGCAGTGAGCAGCGCTCCGTCCAGAGAAAGCTGGACTCACCAACGTTAGATCTGTTGCCTCTCTCATCCCTGTAGTATCCTTTGGTATGAAGCATCACAGACCGGCTGGTGGCTAAACATGAACTGTCATGTTTCTGGGTATTGAAGTTCAAACAGTTCTCAGACAGTAACCTCTCACTGCCATTTGGAGCTGTTACTAAAGTTGCCTAGTGCAGCTTTAAAGAAAGAATCAAAAAGAAATAGAGGGAGGGAGAGAGAAAGAAGACCAACATGACATTGTCTGACTCAATGGGAATCGTCAGTGAAAGCGTTCAGTAACAGGGATCTTCAGTTGCAGGTAAGAGATTGTCTGTTTTGAATTGTGTGCAACACTCAAGATCGAATTGTGTGTATTGAGTCTGAATGCACTCTGTACATACCTGTGTGTTAGCTTTAGCCAATGCCAGCCTGTATGTATTTAACCGAATAAAAGACACATTCACGTCACATAGAAACTGGTGTATGACTCGGCTGACTCCCAGGGTCATGTCTGGTGTGTGTGTGTGTGTGTGTGTGTGTGTGTGTGTGTGTGTGTGTGAATGCAAACTGTATGGATCGCGCTCCGCTGCGTCTGTCAGTGTTTGAGCGGCCTCGGGTGTTAGCTCGTTCTCCCCACATGCACAATTGGCTGCTCTGTGAACAGCTGACTAGACGGGAAAGTGGCAACCATCTGGCGCCATTGGGGTCCCAGGTTTCCCCTATGGCATTCATCATGAACAGCCTAACTCCATAGGGGAAAGCAGTGGCGGAAATTAGGATGTAACCCATAATGTAAAAAGGTTCTTGCGCTGTTTCTTAATCCTTGAGGGAGTTGGTAATCTACATTAAACGACAGCTGTGGCTATGGGGTGTTTGTATATGAGCTAGTGAGACATCAAACAGGCAGTCGTGAAGAGGCTTTTATCCTTATAACCGCTGAACTACAGTAAACATCTGGCTGCTTATAGTCCTAGCAACACTCAAGATCTTGACATAATACTCGAGAGTGGGACATAACAATGTCTTTTTGCAATTACCCATGTCAGCTCTTGGGAACTCCATTTTTTTTGGTCTATTATTATAACTGCTTTGCCACTGTGCCTAACTGGCACCAGTAAAGCGCTGTGTGTGTCGGTCTTAAAGTTTTTTGATTTGGCTTCCCCAGCATGGGTCCCCCCCCCCTGCAGAGAAGAAAGAGGCTGAGGTGTGATGGGAACTGTTCAGGAGCCAGGAGTTGTCATGTGGTTGTATCACGTGACGAGGTAATATAAGGTCAGTATACCGGCACTGTTTGTTGCCACACAAGCAGTATTGGTTTGAAAATACTTACTAGAGGTTGCTGAAGGCTCTTACTAGAGTTAAAGGAAAAATCCACCCCCAAGTTATATGTTATATATCATCAATCTGTCAATGCATTCCAGGAGTTATTTTGTGATGAAGTGTTGTAATTCACTTTTTTGCTACACCCACTTTCCCTCAACCTGCCTCATCTATTTCTACTTCAGTCATAGACTTCCTACATTTCCCAGAATACCTTTTGACAAGAGCAGGCATGAACTAAAGAGTTGCACTAACCCTTAATCAGAACACGTTTTGTGGCTGTATTGCATGGTGAGTCTAGAAAGAAGCCCTTACTCTTTGATTCTGAGGGACTGACACCACTGTTGGTGTTTTATTCTAAACATTGTCTGCTATCAAACTCCATTGTAGCTGCGTTGGACATATCTTGATGTGACATCATGTCGTCTAAGTTTGGCCAGTTACCTGTGGAGATAAGCAAAGCGCACTCAACAACAAAATGGGCCAAGAAATGCAAGATACAACATTAAACTTTTTTTAAATGGTGCTTATTATGGTGGATTTTTCCTTTAAAGCAATGTTGGCCTTTATCATTTTTGTCAAAACCTTTGCCATCGTCAAAAATGTAAGAAATAAAAAGGATTTCTTCACAGGTACAATGAACAGCAGTGTGACGTGTTCATTCCCTCTCAAACAGAAGTTTCACACCAGCGAGTCAGTGATTTAATCCACTTGCTCTGTCTAGTATGTTTCCTTAATGACTGTAATCATGACCTTTTGTGGATCCTACAGCTCTAGCACTTCCCACACAGTGCTCTCCAGCCTCTTGTCTGCACATTAATTTGCCCTTACGGGAATCAAACCTTATTATATGTGAAGGTCACACCATTATCCCCCCGCTGTCTGAATCAAAAATATTCACACCGACTTCTTCAGACTGTGGCAAGCCAGAGAGAGAGAGACAAGTCAAGTGATTGTCTTTGCCTCAGATGAAACCCAAATGCTGGGAACCAAGCACACATTTCCAAGGCAGAGGAGAAGGGTAAAAAGCTCATGCTCTAAAAAGCCTTAGGTTAAAGATTGAAAATAGAACATCACAACGGCAGCTGTGAAAGATACCCACAGTATTTTTGGGAGCGCGGCGGCTAGGGAGACACGCGAGCGGCGGGGGGGTGGGGGGGTTGCGAGTGAAGGAACAAGAGTGTCACATCCATTTGTAACTCCTGCTGTGAAGTCGGGATGCTGGCGGGGGCTCGCCGACTGCGCTCGCCGACGTTGATGGATGCAGGTGAGCGCCCCGACTTTCTCCCCAAATACTCATCTGCGAAGACGTATCGGTTGCCGTTTCCTATATGAACCCGTAACTAGTGTCGCTAACTGAAGGCTCGAGGCGGTGAGGGATGCGTAAGTGGGCCGGCGGGATAGATGAGGAAGATGAAGATAAGCCTAGAGGTGAGAGTAGAAGCGAGGAACAAAAGCGAGAGCGAATGTGAGAGAGAGAGAGGCAAGAATAAACAGAACTCTGGACCGTTGCGAAGAAAGCCGGACAGAAGAGAAAGAGTGCATTAAAAAGTTGGCCCATTTCTTTCCCTCTGGACCTGAACTTTTTCCCTCGATCCTGTTTAAATATTAAGGCTTTGTAATTAAAAGGTGACGGAGTGGGGCGCCACAGGAGGCTCTGGCTGTATTGACCGAGGAGTGACAAAGTATCAGTTGCTACGGCTTACAGCCCGCATCGAAGCGGGGAGGGGGGGGGGGGTTGTTCAGGGATCTAGAGGCGAGCGTGTCTGGATGTAGAGATGTTTTCATCTGTTTATGTCTCGGCAAGGGCTCCGTCAGCCTCCCGGGGCGCATTGACGGATTTGAGGCAAGGGCCCAGCGTGGCAGATATGTATTTCTGAGTGTTTATGTATTGCTTAATTTGTTTCTTTCCCCACCCCCCCCCCCCCCCACCCCCCCACCCACACACACACACACACACGGGATTGAACCCTCGCTGAGAGATGACTGGCACACGAGGAGGGGAAGAAAAAGTCGGTTTTCAGCATTTCGTAGCGGCCTGTATATATTCCGCGTCAGTCCCCCTGCCGCCACGAGACACGATTCCGCTTCGGACTCATGCGGGGGAAATTATCCGCCGCGTTTGGCCCCTCTGCGTGCCGCCTGAACGCTGAAGTTGTTTGTCATTATCGCTTTTTTCCGAGTGTGTCGAGCGTCTAGCGTACGCCTGAGAAGGACCCAAGCATTGTTGTCCGACAAATGCGCAAGGGTGACATTTCTTCCTCAACAGCAGCCACTGCGCCAGATGGTAACATGTCAGGGGGGGTCAGCGCACTTACCGCTTCCAGACAACACGCTCAATTATCAATACAGTAATTGTCTCCTTGTATTGAATAATCCGGCGGCGCCTCTCGACAGAACAAAGGGACTACCTTGAGATGCTCTTGATAAGATGCAACGGAGAGAAATGCCTGTTCATCCTCGGCCGTTGTACGTTTTCTCCCACGTCAGAGCGGTGCTGTAGGTTGTGAAGTTGTGAAACAGGCAGGGATATTGTATTGGATCCTTACCTTCATTAATCATACATGCCTTTGAGTAAATTCACAGCTCAATAGATTTAATATGAGACGCACTGGTAGGCCCAGGCAGTCTATGTGCCTCGTATATACCGGTGTAAGAGAGATCATTATGGAAATTCTCAGAGGGAGGTGAACTTTAATAACTGCTCAAAATAAATCAAGGGGCGATATGAAAATTGACAGGCGTTTCTCCCCCTCTAGACTTCAGGTGGAGTGTGGGATTGAAACAACAGCGAGCGTCAGAACATCTCAAGTAATATTGCTTCTTGAGGGAGATTCTGATTATGCGGGTTAGAATATTATGTGCCACTGCTTTGGGTAATCATGTAGCGCCGCTGCCGCGCTACTATTGCAATAAATCAACGCTTATGATTATGACTCAGGAGGAAATCATTGACACCCATGCATCCGGAACACAGTGTGTGACATTCATGCATATTCAGTGTGAACGCTTCAGTCTGTCACGCACCTCGCACATCAGAGGAATTCAGAGCAACATATGTGATTATGTGACAAGATGTAAATCCGAGGCTGACGACAAAGCCGGGACAAAACACAGATGACCTTTTCCGATCGGATCCAAGATGAACTTAGTGCGTACGTGTAAATGTGGAATTAGGCTGATGCAGCTGCAAAAGGCAGTTCTAGCCGCAGATGGGCAGGATTTTAGCTCCTGTGATCAAAACCTTACCTTAACCTTAACTAAAATTGTTTACTTACCTGAACTTAACCCTTAGCTGAAGGTCCCATAGCATATAAAACTGGATTCCACTTGCCTCTTTGATTATAAAGGAGTTGGATGGTCTATCTAAACATGGTGAAAGTATCAAAACGCACGGCCGCCAACTAAATCCACACAATCCATATTAGAAAAGCGAGCCTCTAAACGAGCCGTTTGGACTTCCTTAACTTTGTGGCGTCACAAAGGTTCGCTCATTATCATTTTTGTAAGAAATAATAGACTAACAAAGTGTTTTTTTCACAGCGGTTGAGCGGTTGTCATTGTTTCTTACCGGAGAGTTTTCCCTACCTGTAGCTGCCGTGCTGCGGTGTCTCACGTTTCACTCTTGAAACGGTTAGCCAATCAGAACAGAGGGGTCGTTAATATTAATGAGCCTTAAAGGCACAGGGACAGAAACAGCCTGTTCTTGGTAAGGCTCAGAGAGATGCTGGAAAATGAACATGTAAAAATGGATTGAGAGTGTTTTTGGTACATGACACCACACACACAGATTTTAATGGACCTCAAGACATAAAATAAAAACAAGTGGAGACCTTAGGAAAGTGGAGAATATGGGACCTTAACCTTTTCACATGACAAACAAAAAAGATATTCATCACATTGTCACATAATCCAATTTGTGGTGGAGGAATGTACTGTTCACAGAATTTGTGTCCACACAACATGTAATCTGTGTTCATGCTCATTTCACAAAATTTTATGAGATTGGATTGGGTTCAGTTTGAAACGTAAAGAGAGTAAAGAGAGAGTAATTATGTAATTTTGGATTGCAGAAATGTTCCCTGGCTAAGGTGTGACAATTAAATCCTGATGTTTGCTTGTGTAGAATTGTTTGAACGGCTCTGATATGTGAGTTGATGAGACTGTGTACTCAAGTGCGCTTTCTGCTCTCCCGGTGTTTCGCTTTGAGATTTAAACGTATACAGAGATGAATTGCTGATTGTGTTTGCAGAGTTTTTTTTTCACATCTTAATGTTGCGGGACTGTATTTTCTGCTGCATGGGGAATTTAAAATATATTCAATGTCACTTGTATTTTTCCATATTTTGCAATTTATTTCGCTTCATTCGCCAAAGGAGCATTTGTCATTTATTTATGCCTCGGTCTCTGGCTGCAGCTAACTACCACCTGAGGAGGATATGGTTGAGTGAGAAAAATACTGGAGGAATAGTAAAAAGATGGCCACATCAGTGAGATTAGTAAATCAAGCGGCTTTCTGCAGCAGCGCCGAGGCAGCACATAAACTAACCACTCAACTGAAGGCCGCCATTTTTTGTGCCTGGTGCATTTCATCCTCAACCATGGATAAAATGCAAAGAGGGTGATAAGGCCGGTGTGTATGTGACTGTCTGCATCCCTGTCTTTATCCATCATTACTTGCGGGGAGAAAAACATCATAGGTCACATTGGAGAGTCGAACTAGCTCAGTTCAGTTCTGAGTCATCATCTACTTTGAACACATTCTTGTTTGTTACAAGCTCTTGCGTGGCGCTGTTCTGAAAGAATGTTCGTAGTATTTCAATCGATCAAATACTCAGGGTCGTCGGGAGTGTCACTCATAAAATAAGTAAAGCAAGTCTCTATTCCCTCCTCTTCAACAAGAAAGTAGCTAATAAGAAAAGCTGACTTTCTGTCATGACCTGTCTTGCTCTCTTATCATCAAAGCCTCACAATAGGGTTTTAAAAGGAGAGGAAATATAGTTTTAGCTCCCGACTGCAGAGCCCTCCGGGGATTTGATGGGAGAGCTGACAAGCGGTGACCCACAAACTTGCGGGACTGTCCCCGAAGGCGCCGGGGTGAGCACTAAGCGAGGGACCCTATTTTAGTCTCGGGAAGCCGATAAGGCCCGGGATTCTGAATCACACATTTACAGTCTCAGTTATTGAAAAGCGGGGTCACTTCGCTCAGACAAGCTCTTTAGATGGAGATGGGAGAGCTCGAAGAAAAGAAATGAATTAAGAACGGCTCGTCTTTGTCTCAGCCGGACAGAATTTCAAGGACTTTTTCGCTGACGGCGCTATTCAAGAAACGCACTTAAAACAAAATCGTCCTGCCGCTTGGAACGTATGCACCTGCGTTGTAAGTGTTTGACACTCTAAAGATGCAGAAAGCCGTGATTTACTGGGGCGATTACGTCCCTTTATTGTCGCCTACTATTGCCTCTCCTCTCCCTGCTCTGCAAAATGTGGTTGCCGTAAAGGAATAGTTTTCAATGCAATGTCCCAAAGGAGAGGTACCCTATATTGGTGCAGAACTGCAGAGATCTGTCAAACAGCTAGGGAAAAAAAAAAAAAAAAAAGCAGCACTGGCACTCTATAGCTCTGAAACTGGGTTTAGTCTGTGCTGTGCTTATGGTTCATTCAATGGTTCATTAAGTGAGGCAGTCATTTTGTGTTCCCATATTCAGATGATACATAATTTTACTGAATGAGCACATGCAAATTGCAGACAGCCCCATCCAGAATCATTTTGAGCAATTATGAGCAATATGTTCTCATCCCACCCAAAGTCATGCCTATTTATTGTTACTAAATCTAACCATACTAATTAATATGCTTCCTTCAGCAAGAACACATTTAAAGTCTCATATTTGTTGTCTCTTATTCATTTTTCATGTATTACTTCAGACAGTAATGCAGCTTAAACCATTAATGTGCAGCAAATCAAGCTTACTTGCTGTAGCTTTGTGAGCTTAGTTTTGATACCATCATGATTTTTTGAGTGAGCTCTGGAACAGTAAATCTGCGGGGCCTCAAAAAAATAAAATCATGGTATGAGTCAACATGACATCGTTCATATCTTTGAAATGGCAGAGCTTTATTTGACCCAGATGAATGAATGGTTCAGTTCTAAACCATGAAATTCAAGGAAAGACTAACATGCTCGCAAAGTTGGCTCAATCTCATTTTGATAGCATAACCTCTTTATATGTGTTTTTTTTTTTTTTTTTAGTTTTTAGTGCATTTTTCACTGCAGTTGTTCATCTATGCTACTGTAAATATAATCAACTTATTTAAATAAATGGTATTCATAGCTGGCCATGATTTTGATTTAATTAAAATACCAAGCTATTCAACTTGTACAGCTTGTTTGCCGCTGAACTCAACTTTTCAAGGTAGACATCTTTATTTGTTTCAGAAAATGAATGGCTGTCTGTGAGAGACAGACAGAGAAGGACTATTGATATAATTCTAAAAGCTAGAAAATGCAGTGAAATTTTAAATGGACTAATCTGTCAAGCTAATAAAACTTGATGAATCCCACTTTGATACATTTGTTCCGTTTAGACTGGTGAGGTTTTTCTATCCTCATTCCCTTTATTGTCAGACCAGTTATTACTTTAGCTGAGACAGAATGATTATTTACATTTCTCAAAGATTCAATTTATTCCAGCTAAATTTTCAGTTAGTTATGTAACTTCAATTAGAAGCAAGCATAAAAATCTTTTTTTTTCTAGTTTCTCAAACTAAACTTTGATATTTCTTAGTTCTTATGGATATCTTGTTGCTAGGTTATATCAAATGAACATCTGTCATTATGAGCAACACTTAAGAGAATATTTCATGATATCTTTTAAAGTTATCTCTAATCCTGTTTCTTGAACCACCCCGCACTACTATATTGAGCTCCGATGTTTTTAAACAACACACACATAAGACCAAGTACATATTTAAAAGTCATATTTTGAGTCACATGAAGTTAGACCTTGTATTGACAGCTCAGCCAAGAAATATTAGAGTGAAAACATGTCTTCATCGCCAACAAAATAAACATAAACAAAAAATCCTGACAAGCTTTGAACCGAGCCAACCAGCTACAAAATGAATCGAGAGCTTAGAATATTAGATTCAGGAAATAATACGTATGAAAAATACAACAGACAAGGGTAAAAACTGTGAACATAAAATTTTTTAAGAGGGAATGAACCACTCATCCCATACAGCATTGCAAGTGACATCATCAGTTCCTATTTCCCTCATTTTTAACAGTGATTCTAAATAATATAACAGAGATTACTGATTTGTAATGATTTTCGTCCCCTCATCTCTAAAAAATACACCATGTCTGACAGCAAAACCATGGTGGAGCGGTGACAACCACCTTTACAGGTTGGTAGCCAACTAGTGTTACTAGTTGGCTACCAACCTTAGAACCCAACTTGAGAACGGGTAACATATCCATGGTAACAGCGATATCTTTAAATGTCAAGGAAACTATAAAAGAAGGAAGGGTCATCACGTCAGAGTGACAGCATTCGAATTTTGCATTGGTGCCAGACTTTGGTGCCACCTCTGCTAAACAAAGTGCAAATGCTAACTTAGTTAATTGACAACGAACAAAGTAACAAGTAAGTGATAAAGGTCCAGATTTATAGAGGCATATAAAATTTGCCGATTAACGCCACCTCCTGACAATAATAGGAAACATTATCGTGAGAGCTGGCTAACGTTAGCCCTCCTGAATATTATTACTGTAAATATCATTAACAGTTTGATGGTTGGTTAGTTATTGATAATCAAATACATGTTCAATATTACCTGCTGTTAGGAGAAAAGGAGGCCAGCACCCCCCTCCCCATCTCAGTCAATGATCTTACATTCATTTCCATGAACCTGTTTCCTACAGCTGTCTTATGTTCAATCAGAAAACACACTGACTAGTAATATCATGATTGGCAACATGATTCGGTGGGGAAAAGCTCCAGTTCTCAGCCTGGTTGAGGGGTTGCCACATACAAAATAAATGCAAAATATACAAGCTATCTGAGGAAATATACATCAACCAATATATCAAACGTTAGCTAGTTAACAGTGCAACAAATTACCGATGATTCTGCCATCCGGGGTAATAACCTGTTAAAATGACAGGTCATAAACGAGGAGATGGCGATCCCATTCACCTCAATATTGGTTGAACTAAAAGTTTTCACACTTGGCACCAATGTGTGTTCACGTGCTTCACAGTGACGTAATGACCCTTCCTTCTTTTATAGTTTCCTTGTTAAATGTTGGGAACGCGCTATTGTGAGTAGTGTTCTATTTCACAAGAAACTCAAGAGTAAAACAATTTATTAACAATGAAGTTGAATTGGATTGATCAATTCTATAACATATACAATCATTTCACAATCTGATAGTTCATTGTAACCTGTTCAAATGTTATGGCTAATATTCAAATTCCCTATGAGAAAAATGAATGGATCTTCAGAAAAGCGTTATTTTTTTCCTTTAAAGTCCATCATAACTTACATGAGTTTGATACTACATACTATGATGTATTATACTACTGCTACTAGTACTGCTATACTATACTACTATACTGCTACTACTCCTATACTATACATTCACATGTAAAACTATGTCAGCCTAGGTTGGTATACTCTCTTCCACAAAGAAAAAAGGTGGATGAACTGAGTCTAGGTGTGTTTATGTACCACTGCACCCCTGCATGAGCTAGTAGGCGGCACAACACTGATTCACACTCATTCCTTATTAGGCCTTTAATGAGAGTTGACAGAGTTGTACCCAGCTGAGCATTCCCCTGGAGACTAAAACCTGCAGACTTAGGTTCCAACAATGAGAAAACCATTGACTTTTATCCCCCTCTCTAGTTTTATTTCAAGGATCCAGACCGTGACCTTGCTGCTGCTTTTCCTTCTTTTTTGCATCAGAAATCAATGAAGGTGGCGGCACACAACCTGAATACCATGCCTCATTCCCTTAAATCAAATAGGTGCCCTAACACTCCCCGTGTTTGTTTGTGTTCTTATTTCGGCATGGCAGGCACCGCAGACGCATATCAGAGACGCCCCAAGGTCAGAGAAAGTATCATCTTGCCGAAGCGAAGAAATCCCCCTTCTGATAACGGCAAATACCAAAGCGGGCGAGGCCACAGACACCGGCCACAATCTACAGAGAGAAAGGGAGAGGGAGAAACCTCAGTGAACTTTCCACACGCCGAACCAGCCTGTGATTGATTTTCTACACAGATCTCTAAACGGGTGTTACTCCCCTATCTGTAACAGTAATGAATTTCATTATAAGGCTCTGGAACACACAGGGAGAGATGGAGGCGGCCGGCCGATGGGAGGAGAGAGAGAGACAGAGAGAGAGAGAGAGAGAGAGAGAGAGAGATAGAGAGGGAAAGCTGGGCTGTCAGTCAGAGCCTGTCTGTCAAGACTGACAGCGCATCTCCCCCCGCGGCTGGATACTGAAATAACAGCCAACCGCAGAGCGATTATGAACGCTGCCTACTGCTTTTAGGTAACCTACATACTGCGTGGCGTACATCCACATCCATAAGCATCCCCTCATTATCTTGCTGCTGTGGCTGTACGCACGTTACATACGTTACATATATGTAAATATAGACCTATGAGCTTTCCGGCCTAGTTCCTCCCGCGGCACATCGTAACCTGGGTGCCCGGTAACCACGGTGACCGAAGACAGTCCCGAGGCGGTGTCCTCTATCCGGGCCGCAGTGAGTCAGGACCCACATTTGGATGACTCATTGCCATCTTGGGGCTACAAAAACCCTCTCATCATTATCTCTCGCTCTCTCTCCCCCTCTCTCTCTCTCTCTCTTTCTCCCTCACCCCTCCTCTTCATTTTGCACTTATCTGCACCTCAGCGTTTCCCAGGTAAATAAAAGCCATTTGGTTTAGCGGGACCCCGGGGGAAAAGTGTTGTCGTCTGACGCCGCGGAGAGGTGTCGGGGCGTTCGGTCGACTCGCCAGACTCCTTATTTTCATATCTGCTCTAGCCTTCTGTTTGTTTGCTAAAGGAAGTGAATTGCAGCCCTATCATTTTGCGGTCATTAGTATTCATGAAGGGCTGGGTCAGGTGGCCCAGGAGTGATTGGCGCTCATGAATAAGCCAAATGCCACGAGGGAACTGGCAGAATGATTGTTGCTCTAGTTTTGTTAAAGATTCCAATCTTGAGTGGAGCGCTCGGTACAGTGTACGGGTTGTAAGACGCCGAGGTTACGCAAAAGGTTACATTGTTTATTTTTTATCAATATGGAAATCAATAGCTGGCTTTGCACTTCAGGACCGGCCAGCACCAGCCAGAGCTCTGTCATTATTTACGCAACTCCATTTCCTTTTGAACAAAATTGATTTGACTCCATTCTCATCTCGTTGCCCCCCCCCCCCCCAGAAGTGATTTCCCAGATGTGATATAATGTCATACAAAAATATTAGGTTAACGTTTTACATGAACTCCGGAGGGCTTTTATTTTGGATTTGTCGCTCGATAAACTGACACCTCGCTCCCCAACTAAATCACACATGGTCGGTATTACATGAACACCTAATGATTGCTCTACATAGGGAATGCTGAATACATCTTTGTGAGTGCTTCATCTAGCTGTCGTGAAGCTGTTATTCAGATGTTATGAATATATTGTAAACACATAAATGTATGTGTCATCAATATTAGCAACTACATGTTCACTTGGTATTGCTCTTATACAGCAGCTCGCCTTAGGTTATACATCATAGGTTATAGGTGACTAATATATTTAATCCTAGCTCTGGATGAATGTAATTTGGATACTGTCAAAACTAAGTAACTATCTAACTAAAAGTCTGTCTATCTGTCTTTACTATTGAACAAGGTAAGGCCCATTCAGATTCTGTTTGGCAATGGCTGATGCCCCCAACCCTCGACCAGAACAAATCCCACCATCTATCCTCCCTTTGTCTTTGTCCTACTGTTTTTAATCCATCCACTTCACTGCCGTCCCTATCTCCTGTTCTCACTTAGTCACTGTAATCCCTTTATTCTGTTCTCTCCTTTCGCTTTTGAAGAGCACATTCCATTTCTGTCTTTTCATTCAGCCTCTGTTCTCATAGTCTGGTCTTTTGCCCTTCTGTTCTGCGCCTCTCTCTTCTCTATCTTTCTTGTTCTCCCACCCTCGTTCTCTTTCAGTCAAACGTCCTTGCCTGCGCTCCCAGACAATGCACTCGGTCTCTCTCTCTCTCTCTCTCTTAATCACTCTCTCCTCTTGTTTAATCATTGCTCCTCGGCGGCTGTTTGCCCTACGTCCTGTGGCAAGTGTTGTCTCTTCTCCTCCCTTTATCTAGCGCCTCGTTCTGTCCATTTCTCTCACGACCTTTCCTCCCTTCACCTCGGGCTACTCTCTCCTCAACCCTCTGCTATGCTTGTGCGCACGCACACACACACATTACTATACTTGTGAGGACTTCACATTTGCTTTTTTCATCCTCAACCCCTAACCAGTACATGCTTATTTCGTACCCTTACCTTTAACTTGAACCTAACCTATATCTAATTAAATAACCCCTTCAATCTGTCCTCATTTCCCTCCAAAAAAACCCTTACTTCTTATGTCTGGAGTCATAATGGAGAGCAAAGGCCAAGCAAAATTAGCTGGAAATTACTTTGGAAGCCATATCTAAAAAAAAAAAAAAAAATCAAATCAAATCAAGGACTTCCCTTTAGACTATTGTTCCCTTGAAAATGTCTGCATTTGTTATCTAATAAATTATCACATTGACCAAATAATAATAAATTTTTGTCCCCAAAAATTATTCTATTCTATTCTATAAGCAGAATTTGGTGGCAAATGATATTAGATGCAAGGACTTTGCCATAGCTAAGGGTTTAGTGATTTGACACCCCTACCACAAATTGGTCCTCAGAAGCATAGTAATACAAGCAAACACACACACACTCTCTCTCGCTCACACACACACACACACACACACAGTGACGGCTTGTCGCCTCAGTGACGTGATTGCACAGAGGTGACACTGCGTCCGTCAGTCTGACAGCTGGCATTTCACAGCGATCCACTAACTACTCACAACGCAGACAGGAGATAGATAGAAAGAGATAGAAAGAGGCACAGAGAGAGAGAGAGAGAGAGACAGACAGAGAGAGAGCTAAAGAGATGGATGAAAACAGCACGAAATTGTTTGGTCATGTAAAGCAAAGAGCAACAAAGCAATAAAATATAACGTTACTACAGATGGACAGTTCTGCTTTAGTATCTCGGCTCTCATCTTACCTTTGTGCATGAAAATAAAGGTAAATTACATAACCACTGTCTGTTACACAATGCGGTGCTTCACAATACCATGCAGTATAGTTGAGGGACACATTGTTGCTTCACTAAGGGACACCGGATGAAGGACAATTGAATGTAGAGAGAATGCCACTGGATTTGTAAATGTAGAACTAAGCAGAAAAAATACTGAATTGTAACTATCCCCATGTGACATGGCTTCCATCACAGAAGCAGAAAAATATCCCATTTGTCCGGGTTCATGTGCCCCACCAAGGGTGGTTACAGGAGAATTGAACACTTAGCTTCCCCCAAGTCCACAGTGCAGATAGCTTGTCCACGGCCCACCATCCCATCCCACTTTTGACACCAATATAGCAGACAGCAGGGAACGGGCTCAAACATAGAGCTAGAGGTAGCAAAAGCAGTGAGGATATCCCACTTGTCAGCAGGCCCTACCAAGGATTGTTACAATATAAGCTATGGGATATGGATTAAACAATTCAGAAGAGAAAGCATAGCTGAGGCCGATTGAGTACTAACCTTCAATACTGTGACTGTTAGTGGTGGAAAGACCCATCCTTTGAACTAACTTGATTCTTTGTGGCTGTCTGACAGTAGTGAATTGATTCATGACCGATTCACTTTTGTAAAAATGACAGTTACATAGCCAACAGCACTTTGGGCAAAAGGCTGGGCATTGGTCCGTCCGATTCAGCGGCCGTCGCCAACTTGCTATCGTGTCCATTCAGTTGTCTTGTCTAAAAGCCAGTGCAGGATTAAGCACTCGCTGGCCGATATACAGAATTGATTCATTAAGTGAGGTACTATCTCACCGATTGATCAAATCAGTCATGTTTGTTCCAGGACTTTTGACCAAACTGTGGCACAGCCCATCCACCTGAAACAATCTCCGATTTAGCAACTGAGTTGTTAACTTCTGCACTAGCAACTGATTTGCTTTTAACCCACTGAAAAAATGGTAAAGTATACCACTTGCTCCATGAAGTAGTATGCTGTGTGGGTGTCACATACTGTAACAATGACAATGAATGAATGAACAAGCTTGAGAATTAGTGAGGTTATTGTGACTGTGGTTGATTAAGGCCATTCTCTGAAAAAAGCCAGCTTGCACTTAAGTCTTCACCAAGGTATGCACATAACAACTGTCTTTGCCCTAATGTCAGATTCAGTGTTCTTCTTGGATGCTGTCTTTCGTTTACAGCATTTGCACGCACATTGGCTTGAGTTGAACTGTACGGAGCGCAGTCCAACCACAGACACTCACCCATTTGAAATTTTGATTCAGTTCAATTTTCCACTTTTGAAATATCGTTCAAGTGAAAGACTGATCTGTGAACTGACCCATCACTTGTGACCATCAGCAATGCTCTTAAATGTTCAATCAAGCACACAAGAATGACATATTTTCATCAGCTCCCAGCAAAATCCTCAAATCTCATCTTTGGGTAACCATGGGATTCTGCTGAATAACATCAGTGTGCATGGGAAAATTGATGCAGCCATTAAAGGCTTTCAAGCAGGCACATGGTGCATGTGTGCAGGTTTGAGTTCAGAGCAGGGTGGCTCCCCGCGCCATTTGGTGTGAAACGGGGAAATGTGCTCTCTCCGACATTGTTTTCACTTTATGTTAATGACCGCCGTGAGTAGCGCAGCTGACAACTAGGGAAAAACCATGTGACAGCTTGGGAAGACAGCTGACAGGAGGGAATAGACCCCGACGGGGCCGTCATGGGCGAGCGACTCATGGCATCAGTATTCAAGCCTGGCTCAGCATTTTGGTTATACCCTCTAAAGCTATGCAACGACAACGTGGAAGACTACACGTTGATCCAGAAAGAGCAGCAGTGGAAGATGTCTCACAGGCAGATAACGCAGTCACACTCTTTGGCACTGCATCTGGTTTTCCCTCGCAGCTGGCAGAATCTAACAACCTTGAAGGGCCTTAAAATACACCAAGCAAAGACGAGGGGCTCGATAGAGAGAGTTCAGGGCCCCCGACATTGATCACTACTTCTTGAGAAGTCAATCAAGTCAGGCGGGTGAAGTCGAGCGACAGGTAGAAACCCACACCTCGCTGGATATCAATACCCCTGTAACTGAGGAGGCAGACATTAGCACTGAAACACAAGGTATAGAGGGCAGAAGGTCAGGCAGCCAAGGTAGGAAAACATCCTTGAGTGAAATGGTCGAGGACTGGTCAAAAGAGGAGATGGGAATCTGTTAATACTTCTGAGAAAGCCCTTGTTGTGTGATGTCAGAAAGATGCCCAGCTCTAACAACGGCAACACTGCATCTTTCATGTCCTTGTTTTGTGCCGTGCATGAATGTGAGAGCATTTGTTATGTCTGGACAATAATATAAGCAATGTAAACACTCATTACTGTTACTTACTGCTGAGTAATTCCTGTAATGTGTTAATTTATTGTTGCTACTTATGATGCTAGGTTCTGTTTGTCCCTTTGCTATCTTGCCAGCTTTCTTAACAAGCCCACATGGTCACTTAAAGGGTCAACAAGTATGATTTTTACTGCCCTATAACAAAAAATGACCATAATATATCTGTGGGGGTTGAAAGGGTTGTTGATCTATACCAATGACTCAAAGATTACCTCACTAGTGCTGAGATTTCTGGCACTCTCTGGCCTGTACTTGTAAACAAAAACCCCCCACCCATTTGAATTTCAAACCCCCCCCCTGCATGAGGGAAATACAGTGTGCACTCATACACCAGGCAGTACGGTGGAAGCCACAAGCAGGGTGGACAGGGTCCTCCTGCAGCCTGCGGACATTCACATACAGGAGGTAGCTCTGTGATTTTCTAGCTATAGAGGGTAAGTCAACGCATGAATTAAATATCTTGTTCAGCAATTCTCTTAGTTACAACACCCAACATAGTTTCACTCACTCCAATTAATGCACTCTCCCCCGAGCGCCTAAAAAAGTGCACTCATTTACTTACATAGGAGAGTTTTATTGATCCCTATATAACATTGTAATGGTCACACACTTGTTTGACAGATGTGCATTTGATTTATTGTATGATATCTGACCATGGCCATAGTGAACAATCCATTCAACTCTGAATGACAGTTTCAACCTAACCCTCTAACCGGAGCTGTATCTTCAATTTTTGCACTGTACAACTACTCTTGATAAGAAGTTACAGCCCCATTCTGTTCCTCTAGTTTAACACTGGTTGGAAAATAGCACTAGTCAGGCTTTAAGGAACAGATGAGAATAAACTACACTGTACAGAGTTGTACCAAAATGGTACAGCCCCAGTGACAAAAGGTGCAACCCTATACCATGTTTTCTCACAGTGTAGATAAAATGGGTAATTTTACCTATGACTATTGAGCAGAGAAGTTTGGAGTCTATGAAAAAAGGAGAAGGCAATCTCAGAACTTTAGAAGTCTAGGTGACAGCAAGAAATTGAAAGTGCAAGTGCCGGAGAGAATGCAGCTCAAAAAGCAATGGAGAAAGACATCAGGAGATGAGAAACAAGGTACCAATGAGCTACAAGCAAACTTGAATCGTTTCATAGCATGCAGGAGGGCAGAGAATCGTAGGAAGAAATGAAAGAAGAAAGAGTTCTGCAAGGATCTCTTTAAATATGTCAAATGACTCTTCACCAAGGAGAATAGTGGTAGTCTGAAAACAACAAAGCAGGAGCTACAAAATCACCTAGTAAAGACACTCAGATAGTGAAAGTCTTAGAGAGGTAAGGCTTCTTCTAGATACCCCCCTAACTGATGAGGCAGAACACCAAATGGAGATTAGTCCACCAAAATGGAAAAAGATGCAAAATGCAGTACATGCAGTGCATACAAGAGCATCATCATGTCGAATTGTAATTCTGAAAGAGTTTTTCGAAGTAAGTCAATTTCAGCCCATATGCTTTCTGAATGTTTTCTTTAGTGTGACAGCACAGCAGTTACAGTTACACCAGCTACTTGACACAATCAGAAGAAAAGGCAGGAAAACCCTTCTTCTCGAGGCATTTAGATCACACAAGCATGATTTGGCACCAAGTTCAATCAGCCAGCCAAAAAAAACACAGAAGATGATGTTGTATTCTATTGTATGTTGTATTACACCTGGAAAATGCATTTGGCCCAGCACCACATAGCCTTCTGTGGGTAGATTTTAATTTCTTTGGAGTACCAAAAATCATCAAAAAATCTGGTTAAAGCCTATTTCCAAGACGCTTCACAACACTGGAATTTACCACAGCATGGCACTGCCTGTAAATTGGTATCATGGCAGGGTGCACAATCTCCCCAGTAGCATTCACAATGGCGGTAATCATTAGGCCATCAGAGTGGATTGTGGGTACGGAAAGGCCCATGAGGGCATGGACAATATGAATACAAAAGCACCCGGTACAAAAAGGCAGCTTGCCAAGCTGGATGATAACATAAAATGGGGTAGGAGTATAATCAAGAAGCATCTCTAGTGACGAAGGGAAACTGTCAGACAAAAGATGCTACATTGATGAAGAGTGAACTCTAACAATACTGGAGAAGCGTGTTAAGAGTTTAGGAAGATGGTATAACAAAAGCAGTTTCAGGGGTTAAGATAAGTGAGGAGAGGATAGAGTGCATAGAGATGAAGAAATGGCTAGGAGTCCCTTAGCAGTACAACACTGTATAGGAATGGAGTCCTTGACTTACCTCTTAACAGAAGAATTCAAATGTGTGAAAGTAAGACTACACTTTGTGCTTTATTAACTAATTTATTATTTATTAATTAATTTATTAGTCAAACACGAGGGAAATGTGGAACCTACTTTACATCTGAGTAGACACTGTACTCAGCACAGTATAATTGAGTGACATAATTAATCTCACATGCACCTGTGAAAAACACACCAAAATGAGGGGAAAACAGGGAGAGATAGATGTGTGCTTGTCTTTAAAGTGGTTATCTAAAAAAAATCACTGATTTTAATTTTGGCAACAACTTTGGTGCTAAGTGATCATTGGTGTGCTGTTTTTGTACTGCATTTCCCAGAGACATCTTTTTCCTTGGTTTTTCTGTAGATTAAGTTTGAGATTCTGTAGCTCTCCTGAAATTTCATGAAATGACCAAGATGTCTCATTGTAAGATAAATACATTTCTCCACCAGGAAAGGATAGACACAACTAGAAATAGTCGGCAGTTAAGCAGTAGAAGGCAGTAGCTACGCTGAATTGTGTGACTGATGTTATGGAATAGCGGTAGCTAGCTAACAGTGAAGTTGACCCATAAGTGTGTGGAGTACAAGCTAATTAATGCTATCAAGGTTAGCTTTAGCAACATAATTTGATTTTAATTTTATCTGTGGGGTGGGGTATGAATGATGAGGCAGTTAATATAGCAAAACATGAGAGAGAGAAAGAAAAGAGAAGTTCTTAAGTGAAAGGATGCTATTTATCGTTAGCTAACTTTAGGTAGCTACGTAGTTTGTATAGAGCACCTAGCCACATTGAAACAGCACAGTTAAGATATGAAAAGAAGGCCTATCGCAACATTGGACACTTCCCCTTCCCCTCCCACACCTCTCCCCCTCACTTATGTGCCCACTAACAATTACACATCGAATGCAGGCTTCTATGGCAACAGAGCTACTTGATGTGGAAACGTTTACACGCCATCCTCCCATAACAGCTTTGCTGTCCTTTACTTGTTTATATGAAAATATCTCAGATCATTACCATGAGAGAGAGCAAGATAGAGAGCAGCAATAAGAGGAGGTGAGATGAGAAAAATGTAGAATAAAAGGACAGGCTCACCTGAGTTGAGCGTGATGTGTGGAGGAACATGAGAGGATGTTGTTATCTGTGCTGATGCGTCCGCGCAGCCTGAGGACGCCAACAGGCAACAGGCCGTCTGGAGAGATGGGGGGGGGGCCTTATCAGGACCTGAACAGGCGACGGACGTTTTTCTTAATTTATTTCCACCAGATTGCCAGATCAAGACTGGCATTTCCATCAGGCGTTGCCGTTCGTATGCGAGCGTGTGTGCACGTGCGTGTATGAATATGTGCGTATGTGTGTGTGTGTGTGTGTGTGAATGTTCATTGCCCTGTAATCCAGGTGAATGCAAAGGAGGCGGCAGCGGGTTTGAGGTTTATACTAATGCGTTATTTGGAAATATCATTTGACTCCTCATTAATAATTTTAGAGAGTGCGCTGGCATTTGCTTTGCAGAGGAACATCTGTCTCCTCTCTGACTCCTCAACCCTGGAGATGCTATTGTTCTGTGTCTGTGTGTCTGTGTGTGTTTGGCTCCTTCCAAAATGCCTCAATCTCTCTGAACGCTTCCACTTCTCTCATTTTCATTACCTTCCCCCTCCTCCTTCCCCCATTTCCCTCTCTCATTACCTTTTCTTTATCGTCATTTCCCTATTTAGCATATGAATTGGAGCCACAACATCTCTGTGCAGCTCACTTATTATGTTTGTATGTGTACGGATGAAAGAACCCTCGTAATGAAATGCACTGAGAAATGCGTTATATTCAATTACGAGCCTGAATGCAACACGAGTTCAAAGTTGGTAAATACGTCCTTTGTTTAGTTATTGTCATGTATATGACCTTGAATCATAATTAGATAACACTCCGGGATGTAATTGCCCCACATTGTTCCACCACAGCTTCTGTATGTCTCTCTATCCTCTGCTGTTGCCTTGTTTTTTCTCCTTCTGTCTTCATCTCTGTCACATGTCTGATGGTGTTTCTTCATCTTATTCATTGCCTCCTTAGGAGAAAACCTCTCTTATAACGGAGGGATTGCGCTGTTTACTAGGGTTTGGGTTTTTGAAGGCCGATGCTGATATTTTTAGACTGAAGTCGGCAATAGCTGATACTGTAGTGTTTGCCGATAATTTTTTTCTTGTCAGGATGGAAAAGAAACAGCATTTAGACCATCATGGGCCACTAAAACTCTCCATTGAAACCCAAGGAAGAACCTCTGTCATGCCCGATGACACTGATTGGCCAATAGCCAATATTTAATAAAAGGCCAATATCGGCCCGGCATATGAGCATACCCATAGGCTATATCGGTCTAACCCTACTGTTCACCATGAAAAAGAATACTTGCACATGCTTGCAGGAATTGACGGGAATCATATGTCATGACAGCGTACAGGAGAGACAGGAGGGAGGGAGGCTGAGAGAGAAAGAGAGAGAGAGTGCTGTGAAGTCTAGATATCACACTGTATGCTCCCATTCTCAGATTACTTTCTCCTCACGTGGCATTTCTCACTCGTTTTCCTAATGAGCTTAATGGAGTGAGAGCAGAGTCTCACCTCTTTAGACCTGACGAGGCCAGGCAGAAAATTGATCTGCCTGGTGGGCTGATATGTGCTCATGCGAAATTAGATAGATATTATGTACATTGTACCTTTCTTTGGCAGTATAATGGCTTAAGAAATGGGGATATAATGGTAGATGGTGATAGTATTATGATAGTGGGTGGTTACTGAATTTGCTACAACTGAAGGGCAAGAAAATGCTATAAAACCAGTTTGGAAAAACATCATAACATCCTGTCAATATGTAAAAACACAGATGATTCTGTCCTCAAAAACATACTTTTTAAGCAAAGTTCTTAAGATGATTCACAACTTTAACGGTAAGCAATGTCCTTCCCTTTTATGCGAGCAATCATTTTGTAAGAGTGGGCGTCATTTTGTTCCAATGTTTTTTGGCTCATTTTGAAATGAAACTCTTCAACTATTAACAGAACATTAGTAAGTAAGGTATACTACTTGAAGTTGAAGTTGAAGAGTAAGAGCGTTACATATTCACTTTTTCCACCCACAGTTTCCCAGACAGTGCAAGAATTTGAACTGGCAACCTTCCGTTCCCAAGCCTGCTCATGGTTGGACTCATTCTTCTGGTTTAAATGTTATCTTTTGTGAGACAAAAAGTCCCTTTTCAATGGCGTTCAATTGCGCTGCTCATCATGGTGCCTGCTTCTGTCAGTGTCTCCATCATCTCCGAGTTTCCCTCTCGGAGAATCGATATCTTATTTTATTGTCTGTTTGATGAAATCATTGTATCTCCAAAAGGTCAAGCTCTTCAAGAATCGAGAATCGAGTTTTGTTTTCTGATTGACGCTACATCTTGACCCATTGACCCATGCATTTTTTTGAAAATTCTTTGCTTTTTCAATGGGTTTCATTGGCCTTTGGGTCATTGCGCTTCCTCAGCTCATAATGGACTGTGTTAACCATCAACTATAAGTGTGGAATTACAAGATTTTTCAGCAGTGAATGACAAGCTTGCTGTCGATTAAGACCTTCAAATAAATAAAGAATGAGTGACAATATGGCAATCATTAGCCAACGGCATGTTCCAGCAGGGGGCTTTTATCAACGCTCCTTTAGAAATGAGAATACAGTACATACCACGGCACATTCGAAAAACCTCTGATCAGCCTCTGGAGATGCACACAGCTCTCTATCAAAAGCAGAGGCACAAATACACCGTCTCACCGCCGCAGACTCGTGGCAATTACACAAAAGAAGAGGCCGGGAGATCAGAGCGGCCAATTGGAGTCTGTGGAATACGAACGCAGAGGGGGTCCGGGATGATCACAGGCCTTCGCTAGATCTCCAAGGGTCTGACCCAAGGGGGGGGGGGTGCGGTCGGATCGCAGAGCCGGGGTTTGATCCCCATCTGCCCTCCCTTCAGCAGGTTGGATAAGAGTAGATTGTAGACTCGACTCACAAGCCTACACTAGAGACATGGGAATAGAGAGCATAGAGCAAGGTGGGGATAGATAGATAGATAGATAGATAGATAGACACCACCCCAACATATGCAGCCCTTGCCAGCTGCTTCTGATATATCTTTTTTAAGGTTTTGACATCACTCACCTCGGCAATTTCTCGAACAAATCAGACACACGGCGCCTCGGTGACATGTGAAAGCGGATGGAGAGACGGAGATAGTGGTGAAATATACGTCTCTCGTAAAATGTTACATGTCAATCATAGACAGAGAAGAGCGCGATTGGACAGAAGCGTCCCTTCGTCTGCCCCGCTCTCCCCGTCCTTGTTTCTCTGACACTTCTCAAACTGTCAGCGAGAGTCCGTGTGTGTGTGTGTGTGTGTGTGTGTGTGTGTTTGCGAGACAATCTGTCCATCACATTTTCTCCACACTTCAAATAGCAGCCATCTTGTTGACACCCATGTACTGCAGCCGTGGGAACCTGAGGCAAGCCCACACTGAGGACGTAAACAAGCATGTTTGTTTGTTTGTGCGTCGGCTCTTTCAAGCTTTTCTCTTCTTCTTCTCTTCCCAAATCCGGCTCGTTCCGACGCATCCGACGAGCCTTGATTAAAGGTTTTCGCGCCACGAGTAGCGATCCATCAGGCTTGTACGCCAGCTATCAAAATCTCAAAGCCGGCGCTCGCTCGCTGCTTTGTCTTCCGACGAGAAAGCAAGGCAACACATCACACAGCTGACAAAACTTTGTCGAAAAGGGAATATTTTATTCATGGCTGTCAATGGAAGGGAGGAGAGAGGCAGGGAGGTAGGAGGGATAGGAGACGCCTGCTGTTATTTTGATCTTGAACCTTGAACTCGGTGGATGTTCCCCATGGGACCTATGGGGGGCTTTAATGAAGAAACATGATTGTGAGTAGGTGATATCTGAGGTGTGACAGGACTATTTACACGAGGCTGAGATCTGTTCCACCTCTCTTTCTCACAACATATTTCTTGTAATGACTCCATTTTCTATATCTGTGTGGAATGGCATTCCTACTAACGTTGTACCAAGATTGCTTCTTTCTTCGCTTTAACCTTTATTTATCCGAGGAGAGTCAACTCAGTAGGGATGGGACGATATGCTTATCTCACGATACGATTCAATACGCATTATGGGGTTCACGATTCAATACGACCACGATACGATGTGATAAATAAAAGTTCAAAGTATGACTGTGCAGAATTATGTTTATTTCTGAGCCATAAATCTTTCTAGCAAGGCCATTGGCTAGAGAGAAGATTACTAGTTTTGCTTTTACTAGAGTCTGACCTATTCCTGTTACCTCTATTTTAAGTGACCAACCAAATTATACAGGCCTCCCTGGCGAGAGCAGATGTTAGACTAGTGAAAGTGTCAATAGTCTTACCTTGCCTTTCAGATCCTGATTCCGGAGAAGGGAAAGACGAGTCTCAGAGTTGTCTTCCTGAAGTTTTATTCAAAAAACACAGAAGTAATACAACATGCTTCCTTTATTTCGTAAACACGAGGTTTTCCAACCTTAGGCTGTGCTTTTGTGAGCGACGGTTCCCCTTTTCAAAGATAGGTACAGTTTAATACCTCTGAATTGTCTCTTTTAGCCCTCAGAAGAGCTTCCTAGCAAGCTGTCTGTCTAGGAGTTCTGCCTTTTGCTGCAAGCTGGCTGGGTATATATGCAGTTTTTCTAGCTGATGCTCTTATCACATCCTATTATATGGGCTCCTGTTAAGCGGGCCCTGTTTCCTAGTAAAGCAAGTGGAAGCATAGCCAAATATGGTTACACAATGTTATTCACTGAGTCTTATGCTGCTGCCTGCTCTTGTCTCTTCTATCTCCTCCTCTCCTTCCACATGAACCTTTTCAGCTGTCTGGTTGCTGAAGCCCCTGCTCTTTTCATGGCACGCTGTATCCTGGTGGAGGGGCCCAGGACCCTTCGTGCCACCATGGGACCAGGCTTTACAATACGTATTGTCCCAGTTTTTCTATCACGATACATTGACTTTCGATATATCATCCCATCCCTGCACACTGAGCGCATCTTTTCCAGCGATGGCCTGCTTCATGTTCACACAATTACACGCTTTCACACCCCCACTGGAGCAGTTGGGGCTTAAGTGCCTTGCCTCTGGGCACCTCGACAGTTAGTTGCTGAGAAGAGGGAGAGGAGAGTGGTGTTACTCATTCACTTTCCCAGACAGTCCCAGGATTCAAAGTGGTGACCTTCCACTGTCTTTTTCCCATCCTGTGGTCTGTGACTTTTACATTTAAGACATTTAGCTGATGCTCTTACCCAGAGCAACTTAAAGTGAAACAGCAGGTAGGGGTTCAGTGCCTTGGAAGGACGCCTGGCAGATGATTGACACATTTGAGGGATCAAATTTGGGAGCTTCTGTTTACAGGACGGTCTCTCCGGCCTACTCCTTTTAGACTGCAGCTGTCCAAACCTGTGTTACTGTAGCTCATCCCATCTCCAGTATTGTGTTAGATTAATTTCTGCTTCGATTTTTTAGATCCGTCATTGTATTAGAGCCCTATCCCACCCACCCACACACACACACACTCACTCCCACCTCCTCCCGGCTATTGCTGCTCCTCCTGTTAGATAGTGTTACTGAGAGAGAGGAAGAGATTTTGAGCAGCAGACTGCCTGGAGATGAAAGGTACTTTTATCGGCCATTAGGGGAAGAGCAGAGAAGGCTTCAATTAAGCAGCACTCACGATTGAGCCATATATCATGTCAGGAGAAAAAGAGTGCCCAAACAGGGAGAGGGGTTGACGCATGTGTGTGAGTGTGTGCACGTTTGTTTCCATCTTGGTGTGTGTCAGAGGTGTGTCAAGTGCCCACTGTCTCTCTAATATCCCCAGGGAGTTGGAAGATTTGTCCGTCTCACTTTTTGAGGGGCTGTGATTGACAGTTGGGTGGGGCGGTGTGTGTATGTGTGTGTGTGTGTGAGAGAGAGAGAGAGAGAGAAAGAGGAGGTTGTTGGCGAGCCAGAAGGGATATGTGTGTGTGTGTGTATGTGAGTATAGGGGGGGGGGGGATTATGAGTCAGGGACAAACGCGAGCGTGCCGCGAGCGTGACAGTCTCCATCACAGAGGCCTGATGGGAAGGGACAGGCCGTGTCAGAACACAGGAGCGGCGGTTTCATCATCCAAAGGCCAGATGGGAGAGAGAGAAAAAGTCGGCAAGGCGGCGCGCTCACGCCGAGCTCGCATTGTCGGACGGACGCACACAAACGTACGCGCGGGAAGAACACAGGAGTCCCTATGCTGAGTCACACACATGCGTGCACGCCCTCGAAAGTCCGATTTCCATCAGTCAATCAGAGCTGCCATTCAGGCGGGGCAGGCGCAAGGAGAAATGGCAGGCTCAGAGCAATGTCACCCCTGTCATCACGACGAGGGGGGCTGCTGTTCTCCGGTCCACAGGCAAACACATCCGCATGATGCGCTCGACTGGGCAGAGAACTTTGATTTTCCCATCGCAGGCTAAGTATTTTCAATAGCTGTAAATACAGTGAAGGTATTGAGCCATGTTGAAATCCGCCAAGCTGCTGATAAAGTGATTCAAGCTGCACTAGGCGAGATTTTTATGTAGAAATGCACCCGGTTTATCAGCCTAAATCACAAAGTGGGGCTGCAACAGAGAAGAGTGTCTCATCTCCCCCTTGAGATGTAGTAGATTTGCCCTATTTGTCCGAATTCTTCTTCATATTTTGGTGTCAGGTAGAGTAACTGGTGCAAAATCTTTTCTGCGCGCTGAAAGTGACAAATCAAAATGCAGGACTTTCTCCTAAAGAGCAGAGGGAAAACTGGACTCAGCTTGCAAAAAGCTTTTCTTCACCACCTTCATCTCCACCAGGTACTAAGAAGAAGAAATTTGGGTCAGAGTGCTGCACAGTTGGGACCGTAGATGTGTAAAATTTTTAAGTATTTGAACCAAGAACTTTTTTGATCTGACCTCTCTTTGTTGTCCTAGTGTGATGCCCATTCTCAGTTGAGTGAGAGAGACAGAAAAAAAGAGACGGATTTCGACTGCTCCTGCATGACCTGTGTTTGCACTATTTACTGCAATTATCATCTCAAGTGCGCCGCTTCTTTGTCATCGCAAATAACGGCTGAATTAATGAACAAACACTATCTTTTGGTATTTAACGCCGGCAAATACTCTCCGTTTACTGTGGGGGAAGTTGGAGACTGTTAAAATACACAGACTTAAAAAATGCACAAATTTTGCATTACAAAAGAACAACACTTAAGGCCAAAAACAGGCGGTAACAGATGGTTGTCTCATTAATTTCTGGGTCCTTCAAATTTTTTAGGAAGCGCCGTTCAGAAAGCATGTGTTTGTTTATTAATATATCTGCTTATTTTCTGTTGCTGTCCCGTCGTTGGCGGCGGCAGCTCGAAAACAGCGGCTTATTAATCATAGTGCCAACAACAATGCGCGCGGCAAATGAGCCTGTCCGCTTTGGTATCTCTGGCAAATAGCTGCCATTGAGATATCAAACAGAAGTAAACCATATGTGGCGCCCATTTCATCAGACGCGATAACAGAAGATGCCATTCATCGCCGCGTCGCAGAAGAGAAAGTCTTTCATGCCGCCCCGCCAAGCGCTGTACCAGTTCACTCACTCGCTGAAGCTCACATTCCGGCGGGAAAAAAAAACAATCATACGCTCTCCCAAGCCCCTTTTTTCTTGTTCAAAAAACTTCAGATGAGATGTAAAGGGCGACCGAAAACAACAACAACATTTAAGACCAGCGGATCACAACTGTAATTTCATCACATTGGGGGGGGGGGGGGCGGGGACGCAGACACTGAGAAAGCCCCCCGCCCCGGTGAGGATTCGAAGCTGTTAGCTAGCATGGCGATAGCGTTGCTCTACTTTCTGCAGACGGCGCGGCGGAGCACGCAGCTGGCCTAGAAAAACTGCCATCGCTTCCACGGGGTCCTGCTCAATACAGGAAACTCCCATCGTCACCGGCAGGCTGAGATACGTGAACACTTTTGAGCCAAGCCCCCCCCCCCCCAAACCCCCAACCCCCACCCCTTCCCCTCGCCTGTGCTGGCTGCTGCGTAGCACAATTAGCACATTAAAGCGGATGTGTGTCCGGTGCTCTCACCACAAGCTCATTATGAGGCACTGATTCATGCAAAGTAGATACGATATGAACGTGCAGGCAGATACACACATACACATTCACTCATAAACACCTGATCATCGAGAGGAATATGCAAGGATGAGGCCTTTAGCTTAGTGTGTAACACTTCTTTGCTGGAGGTGTGTGTGTGTGTGTGTGTGTGTGTGTGTGTTTTTTGTGTGTGTGTGTGGGTGTTGACTGGAGGTGATTAGACCAACAAATTGATATTAGCCTTTTATTGAAAATGTGATAACGGCCAGTCAATGTCTTCCACCTTTGATATGATGCAGTTTGTTTGATTACATTTACTGTAGAATTGATCAATACTACACTGGTTGTCTATGGGAAGAACTTAACCTGAATTGATTCTAATGAGACATTTATTTTTGATTGTGTGGATTGGATTACACACAAGTATACATGCATATGCTTTTATTATTATTATTTATATTATTTACCTGGGTTTTAATTGAACTTTTAGTGTCCAAATGCTGCCTCAGAGGCGTTTCCACCTTGCCAATAATAAAATTCTGTGGGGAAACACTGCTTTCTCTCACAAATGCTCAGTTTAAAAAAATATCGGTCAAACCGTTGTGTGTCCCCTGCTTCAAATATCTACTTCCCCTCTCTTTACATCAGCGAGACAAGAGAATCCCCTCCTTCTGTCACCATCGTTCCTCATTGCCATCGCCACCTTCCCCAGACTGTAAACACTCCTTGACTTCCCGTCTTCGGCTGTGATCTCTAACCCCCGTGGCCTATGGGGGGCGCGTCCTACTGATGTGTCTGCGCCCAGTCACCTCCCCGGCGCTTTCTGGCTGAGCGGGTCCGGTCTCCGAGGGGTTTCCACGGGTGACCGAGCCCAGACGAACCCCGGTCATGTGCTCAGGGACGGCCATCTCACCGCTCTACTGGGGGAAACTCAGTCTAGAAGCCTGACTGTCGGACATTTATTCAGCACTTAATAACTTGTCAGCTACATGATGAGATAGATGAGATATAGATGCTTTACAAACAGTACATCTAGGAACAAACTCTTGCTACCAGTACGGATGAAGGTAACTCACTGCTTCTGGATACAACATCACATCTCCCGATCACATATGCTGTTATATGGAACGCCCTAATCACTGAAAGTACAATTTATGGTATTTGCCTTCTTAGATGTGTGCTTCTGCTGAGCTGCATCCAGATTAATAACAATTATCTTACCATTGTATTACCTTAGACTCCAATTCAGCATGGAAGCTGATACTGGCACTGTCAAAAGTACTGGAAAGACCCCCAGAATTTGAAAAAGATGTGTCCGTATACATGTCTGTGTTTGTTCTCATGGATTTGTTTGTGTGTCTATGCATGAGGAGAAAAGCTCCCATTTAATCTCTCAGCCATAGCCTCCTGCAAACCAAGCTTAACCACTTTATCCCCCCTCCCAGTCTCTTAACACTTCACCTCCTTCCAGTTCCACCCTATCTCCATCACCGCAACAGCGCAATTAGACAGCAGCCATTGGGCGAGGTTAGAGAGAGTTCAGCGCTCTCAAGCCCGGCCCCCGGGTCCCTAAAGGACATTGATTCCTCTGACCTATGTGTGACTGTTCTTCCTCTGGCCGAGGTTCACCGAGCTTCTAGCGGCACGCTCCGGTGCGCAGCTAATTTCCCAAGGCTCAGAACACCAGGCTATTAGCGCTGAGGCTAAACACTAGCTGCCACAAGCCACCGCCTCGGCGAGATCTATAACCGGGCTGGCGGGAGCCCGGGAGGATCTCCGCCACGCTGAAGGCTTCCATCGGCTGCTCATGCATGTCGTTGTCTCCTCCTAAACCATTGTTCCCCCTAAAAGGCCAATTTTACCTGGTCGCTTCTGCTTACAAGCCGGAAATACCTGGCGGCTGTCCTGTGGCTGCTGCCTTGCAAAATAAAGTGCTATCAATACCAGAGAGTTGTTACACTCTGATAGAGGCGTCAGTTCAATAAACCCAAGCATCTAACTTCTAACTTTAAATTTCTAGGGACAACGGTAGCAATTGCTGATGACTGACATCATATTATTTGGTCAATGTGATAAATCATTTTATTCAGGTCATCAAATGCACATAGTTTAGAGATTACATTGGTCCTGAATGCTGGAAGTTTTTGCTTAATCTTTGTTGTTCATTATAATGATAAAAACTATGGTGAGTGTAATATCCTACATATAGTCTGAGATTCTGTTGTTTTGCCACTTCTAATTGTTAAAAATACAACAGGAATGAACAAGAGGCACTTGAGCTTCCTAATGTCCATAAATCACTATGATATATTAAACATGACCGGTTATGCTAATAAGGTCATTAATTAAGCTAATTAATTAAATATTTCTAAGTCAACATACTTCTCTTCACATAACACATGGGCGATATATTATTATTGAACTCTATATCTATATCTTAAAGCATAAGTTTGGTGATTTTGGACCTATATATAACTTGTCTCTTACATACCTGTAGACAGTATTGGCTCTCAAGTCAGCTGTCGCTTCAAACATCGAGCTCCTGTTCCTAGGCCTCTTGCTGCTAAGAATGAGTCCAAATGAGGTTTGTCAACATATGTGTGTCTTGCTCAAGGAGCCCTTCAGCAGAGTGGATGCGTGGCAACAAGGGGTCTTCTGATTGGAGGCCGGTAAATAAATGACAGGAATGTAATCAAAATATCACACACCAGATGAGTCACAAACCAATTATGTGCCGGAGATCAAATTATCTCAAGCGGTCTGTACAGTGTGGAACCCAATCCTCTGTGGTAGTCATCAAGCCCATGACGGTCTGCAGCTCTGTGTGCTGTAATACCTCCGTCTATCCCCTGGAGGTCTGACACAAACAAATAACCTATATCCAATCGCCATGGAGATGCTGAACCTACCCCCCCCTACTCTTCCCACCCCCAAGGCTGGAGACGCACAACTGCACAGTAAGCGGCTTTTCAAACCTCGCCTCCGATCCAGACTTTGAATCCCCTCTTTTCCCGCCTATCCCATCCAGTTATGAGGCCGGTTTGCCAGAGGCGATCTGAGTGTGAATCTCATATATACAGCGGGCCGGTATCAGTCGGTCCGTAGGGGTGTCTGGGTAATCAGCCAGGGCAGAGATAGTCACAACAGCGCGGCTCATTCTGCCGTCGCTCTCTGCCACATGGCACGACAGAATAATCACACCAATAACGCTCTCTGGCTTTTTCCCGGCGCGGGAGCTCCGAGGAAGGAAATTAAAGGAGCAAGCGAGGAAGAGGAGGCCCTGCTCCGGAACTCGCATCAATTTTTCTCAACCCTCCACGCCACCAAGAGAAGACGTCCAAGGCAATAAGGCTCACCGCCTGTGGAGGGAATTCTTTTGCCAAAAATATTTGTTGTTTTCAATAATGTGGCTGTTTGTATTGCGAAGGGGAGAGGAGATGTGGAGAGGAGCGGAGAGGAGAGAAGAAATGGTAGTTGGCAACATGAAAGTGTGCGAAATTCACCATAGATGCCTTAGTCTGCAACCCGGGGGGGGGGGGGGGGGGGTGCATTGAGGATAAGAGTGGGTGTGCATGTTTAGTGTGTGTATGTGGGATCCTGCATCCTCTGCTGTGTGTGTGTGTGTGTTGCTGTGTGAGTACAGTACGTGCACTTTTCGGTTCTCTTTGTCCCTATTCCACGGATGATGCCATCATCGCTGCCTGTACTTAAACCTTGGCATGTTGGCGGGACGCGTGGTTCCCGCTGGACCCACTTAAAGACAAAAAAAAATCTCCCGGGACACAATCGCCCACGCGGGAACCTCCTACTGTAGCTCCAGCCCTCTCCTTCTGACAGGCTAAATCTCCCTCCGCTAATCCCCTGGACGGGTGCCTGGCGATGGGGACACTGGCCTAGAGAGAGTGGTCCCCCCTCCCCTCGTCTCCGGAGCTCCGGTTTGAACGAGCGCCTTCGGGGTCTTCTCTGGCCATGGAGACGCAACCTCCAATCCTCACTGATCTGCAGGATGAGCCAGGAATATGCTGCACTGCCGAGATCTGCTGGCGAGGCGAGGCGAGGCGAGGCGAGGCGAGGCGAGGCCGTCGTGCAGGCAGCCACCGAGCATCAGCAGTTTCAGGGACAGAGGAAAGAGTGGGAGAGAGGAGATAGCGGGCTAACCCCACTAGTCAAAACAAAATGGACACACACACACACACACACAAATACAGAAGCACACACACAACCCTCTCTCCCTTCCAGTGCATTCACTTCCCCTCACTTACTTAAGGCTAACATTTGGCACGGGGATATTGCGGTCTGCTGCATGTGGTGTTTGTCAGAGAGTGTGTGTGTGTGTGTGTGTGTGTGAGAGCGGAGGATCCCTTTCATCTTGCCTCCGCTACCAATCTTAGACCCCCCAGTCCCCCCCCCCCCCCCCCCCCCCCCCCCCCCCCCCCCCACCCACCTACACAGCCTCTCCACCTAAAGTGGCTGCTTTGAAAGCCCCATCACTCTTCACATGATTGTTCTTTGTAATGTAATAACGGAGCAAGCAAGCACACTTCTTTATTTGACAGAGCCACAGTGTGGGTGAGGTGGGTGTGTGGGGAAAGGGAGAAAGAAATTTAAAGTAATAATCTGTGGTATTTTCATATTAATGAATGTCCGTTTTGCTACTCGTCAATTAATGTAACACAGTAGTGATTCAACCTATAGCCAGTTCATGAAAGTGTTTCTATTTGCTGTTCTAAACACCCGGAGTCTGGTAGGTCTTTCCTGAAAAAAAAACTCTGGTGCAGGCAGTGTCACATTTTACATTTCACCTCCTGTGCACCGTGGTTTGTTTGGAATAAACAGAAGAAGAACTGGGTAGTTAGCATGAGCAGCGATACCCACCATGGCTGAACAGACAAAGAAAAGAGCGCCACCTACAGAAACTCAAACTGCATCAACAGAAAACCCAAGCTCCGCTCACACTGTGTGATTGACAGGTGATCTCTGGGAAGTGCAGTGCAGAAACACCACAGCACTGAGCATTTGTCACCAAAGATGTTGCCAAAAACAAAATACCCACTACCTCGAGGATTACCACTTTAAACTCCCAGATTGAGTGTCTCTGTGGTTTTAAAGACTGTCTCTTTAACTGTCCACGCAGAAATATGACTCCCTCTTCACTGCAGTAAACAACAGGCAGGAGGAAACACTACTGAACAGAGACTGAGACCAGAAAACGAGGACAGTTTGACAGGACCACCAATCGGCCTGATAGCCAGGGAAGACGCGATCATGATGTTTCCATCATGATCTGTGTCAAAATGAGCCCCTCTCATTTTGACACAGATGCAAAGAACGTCATTTTTCTATTAAAGAGACAAAACAAGTGGAAGGGCAGTCAAAGTGGGAATGTGGGGGCGGTTTTGAAATAACACACACAACACAACCTGAGGGAGGAAAGTGTTGCTACTTTTACTGCATTCATTATTACTCCTAATTAGCATAATAAGTAGTTATGCAAACCTGTTATGGGTGACCCATCGATGAGAGTTTAGCTGTTGGCCTGCTGAGGGGGAGTCCGTGGTACAAGAGCAGGTGCGTGCAGACAACAACACACACACACACACATACACACACACTTTCACTGAGGCACCCTTACCTCAACTATATTCATTCCCCAACCCCAACCTTGACTTTCACCACATGCCTAAACTTAACCGTAATTCTAACCATACACCAAAATTTTTACCCTTAACTGTATAACTCTTTAAAAAAAAATTGTAAAAAATCTTCACACTTTAGCACCCCCTAGTGGCAGTGAGAGGTAACTGTTTGAAGTTTGAAGGACTTCATTACCTAGACGCACTCCTCGGACTCTCCTTCATAGTGGCTGGTAGGGGTGGAGATAAGTGGAGAAAGTCTTTTGGCAGCAGTGTTAGCCATTATTGGTGAGGTCAGCTTGCTCACTGGCTTGCTGCCGCTTCAGAGAAAGTTTCGTATTTGGCTCTTAAGTTTTGATTCATCACTTCGGAGAACTTTTCCTGGCAGTGACCACACCTGACACCAGAATTTAATTTGGGCAAATCATCTCAGTTAGGACCCAATTTGCGATTTAAGCTGATAAGACGGATCGGAAGACGGAAAAATTCTTGCCTAGCGCAGCTTGAAAATGGCTCCCTTTTGAAAGTGAGAACCATCCAGCCAAACTATACTCACTTCCCCCAAAACCTCTTATGTCCAGACGTGGTTTCACAATTACTGGTCCTTACTAGTCGAGCACACACACACACACACACACACACACAGCTATTAACCTCAGCTCCTCCCAGAACTAACTACAGACTTCTTTCGTCCCCCAGCTGGCTGCGGTCCACCTCCCTTACAGTAGAGTAACAGGGTCAATGTTACAGCCAGACTGGGGAAAACAATGCAAACACGCGCCCCACTAACCTGTTTATTCCCACTAAAGCCACAGAGCATGAAATGCACCCCCCGCTCCCTCATGACACTACACAAGTGAAACCACCGTCTTTATGGGGCTTATTAGAAAGCTTCAACACTCTGTCTCTGTGAAAAGGGAGAGGGAGAAATAGAGAGAGAGAGGGAAACCAACCAATTACCCAGTTTCCATCCAATTATTAAAGAAGGATTTTTGAGAGAACTTTTGAAATCTTGCAAAAAAAAATTTAATTAGCTGAGTATCCATCAGCTGGGTTGAAGTAAGTAAATAGGCATCCTGAACTACATAAAAAAAAATTTCAAGATTTGATGAGTATTGGGTAAGTTGATGTTGTTCTTCGGACATTTTTAATGCCATCCAGAGACAAAAAAAAAGAAATGCACTTGAAAATATTGTCCTGCACCAGCCATTTTACAGACAATGCTACATTGTTATTTATTCGACAAACACCTCTCTATTACTATTTATCGCAAAATTTCAGAAAAAAACGTCTTGCCTCAAGCGAGAATAAAAAAATACAGTATTTCACAATATTGATACATATTTGTGGAATTTCAGTTCAGCCTTTCCAATTCAATACATCAAACTTATGATAGCTTTGCCTAAGTGAGTCCTTGTGGTTTTTATCATCATTTATTTGCAAACATGCAAACATTCAGGACTAATATTCCCTCTGTGCTGATGGCTTGGTGACTCTATATATAATAATTCATCACTCTGACTCAGAGGTGGAGACTCGAGTCACATGATTTGGACTCAAGTCAGACTTTAGTCACAGCTTGAATTGCTAGAGACTTGACTTGATGCATGAAGAGAAGACTTGAGACTTGACTTCTGGTGACTTGTGACTTTACTCTGACTTGTACTCTGATGACTTGAAAAGGTTTCTAAAGTGTTGACTTGAGATCTTGTGTTTGTGTAAATGACTTAGATTGAAAGTGATGAGATTTGTTCCAGCAGACGACTGAATTTAAATTCTGTTTTCTGAATTTGTATGGAATTTATTGAAGTTGAAACCGATTATAGAAATCAAACTCATGATGCTCTTACCAAGTTTTTATCCTATTAAAACCATATTGCATTGAAAAGTCCTAGATATTTAGTTTTCTTTAAGATATTAAATTGATACTGGACTCTTGATTTGTTCTGACTTGACTTGGTGTTCTACATTTAGACTTGAGACTTGACATTAAGGACATGGACTTAACTTGGACTTGACTTGGTAATCTACATTCAGACTTGGGACTTGACTTGAGACTTGTGCCTCAAGACTTGAGACTGACTTGGGACTCGAGCAAAGTTGACTTGGTCACACCTCTGCACTGACTAAATAATATTATCTTGTCATCAGTTGCTCCACAGAAAAGTATAGTCAATTGAAGTGGGTTAGAAAGGCTTGGAGGCAAACAATATTAGATACTGGGACTTAATATTAGATACTGGGAAATACTTGGATGGAAGCCCAGCTAGAAAGAGAGAGAAAAGGCCAATGTAAAGAGAGAGAGAGATTGTACACACACACACACACACACACACACACACACACACACACACACACACACACACACAGGAGATACTATGGGATTCAAACACTGGTTGACCTCCTCTCCCCCTGGGGAAGTGAACCCAAGTCAACCGCAAAAACACAGAGCGGCTCTGGCTGTTCTGCTCCTATATACAAACGCTCATATATTTTTATACCCCGCTCCAGCTAAGAAAGAGAGGGCCATTACGCTCAATAGGGATTTTCTTCCCCCTACTGTTACCCACAGCCATTTCCTTTCATGGGTAGTGGAGGGTAAGGGAGCTGGAAGTGAAAAAAAAAAAAGAAAAAAGAAAAAAGACTGCAGCGAGGAAAATAACCGAGGGTTGTTTCTGAGCACCCAGCTTACTTCGCCTTCCGCGAGATGAAATGCCGTACTGTAATTCCAAAAAAAGTAAATAAATGTTTGCTGCGGGAGCCTTGTTGTTTCAATGTCTCAGGCCTGTCCAAGAAATATCCTAAAAGTATGGAGATGAGTACAGAGGCTTCCGCAAAAACACACACACTGCCGCCGCCGCTGTGCACGGCATATTATTTTTGTTTCTGTCCATCAAAATCGGGGCAGAGAGAAAGAGATCAAACTGAATTAAACATAATTTTGGAGAGAGAGTAACGGTAAGTGTGCTTGCGTGAGTGGATGTAGAAGTTTTTCAGAGTTTTGTGAGAGCGTGTTTGACTCTCTCTCTCTGTGTGTGTGTGTGTGTGTGTGTGTGTGTGTTTGTCATACCTACACCTGCAAAGCGCCTCACCTCCACACAGCCCCAACAGGCGGCGAGGTAAAGTGGGATCTTTTTTACCCTGCCGGCCCCTTTCTAACTTTCTAAATTCCATTTCATGACACAATGACAGATAAAAACCTGACAGCATTGCCTGCCTCTCCATATCTCCTTCCTCTGGCTCCCTCTCTCTCTCTCTCTCTCTCTCTCTCTCTCTCTCTCTGTCGCTCCATTTCTAGCTGTGCCACAAACTGGCTGCAATAAATCTCCAAAGCTGGCTTGGCTGGATTCCCTCACCTCCATCCACAACGTTCCAAAAACACTCAGTTGTCCTTAACAGGCAATTACAGCACATTGCGCAACAGGTTGTTTCAGCCAAGCAGTTGGTCTTTGATTTGTCTAAGACATGATTCCAACTGTGCTGATAATTCTCCTTAAGGCACAGCTAGCCAGTGTTTTATCATAATGCAATTGGTTGCGCTGCTAACTGCACTGCAACCAACAATTTTATTTGGTTATCTTCCTTGTTTTCTCCTCATTTTTATTCTCATATGGGAATAAAAAAAACAGCCAAAATAAGTTGTACTGTTATTATAATATGCGTGAGGTTGTAACTCAACACAAATGCACAAGTGTGTAGTCCGATCCGTACAATAGAAAAGCAAACTGCGTGTGTGAGTGATGCAATTTGCAAACTAGGAGTTGTAGTTGTAGACAGCTACATATGCAAATGTGCAAAATGTTTTGCAAACAAACGCGCTTGATGTTATGAACTATAATAAGTTTCCTTTTGTGAGTCATTCAAAACATTTGCAGTGGAATGCAAATGCAACAGCTGTTTACAACTACAGTACATCACACGTTTGCGAATTGTACATACACACACACACACACACACACTTTGCTTTTCAACTTTATAAACTGGAATACAAATTTCTGCATTTGTGTTAGTCTGCAAGTCATATTAAAACCTCACGCATCTTATAAAACAGCACAACCTATTCCTGTTTTTTCATATTCTCATATTCTTATATATATAATGCGTTTGCATTGGTAACCACTGTATTAAAGCAAGAATATGCTTTAATGTTCTGTACTGTTCTTTACTGTGCCTCTTACTTAGTTGCATCACTGTTGTGCCAATAATCAAAGTAAATAAAAATGCCCGCTTGGATATTATTGCTATAATGTGACCTCAGTGTTGAGTGGCATGAATACAGTACATTTAGATCCACATAATTGCTGTGTGCGCATACGCGAGCATGCATGGAGACACACAAATACACACACTCAAGACACATGTTCACAAACACAACAATATGAGGTGGAGCTCACCGGTGATTGGTGATTGGTGATTGGCACCTGGTTGCCAGGGGTGACCTGCAGAGTAGCTAGGTAGGTGAAATCCTATTGGATGAATTAATGAGCACCTTAAATGATTTGATGTACTGCTCATACACATGAACATTGTCTTATTAACACTCATAGCCACTGAATACATGAAAGATGCAATTTCAAGTATAAGGGGTACAGTGTGATATAGGGAAATAGAGAAACAGTACAAAGGCCTCATAAATGAACCACATGTATATAATCCATTCACTAGCCAGTTTATATTCTATACCACCCCATTCATGGAAAAGGGTTGCTTGTACAGACAGGGAGTCACGTGGTTGTGGTTTCCTATAAAAAGCAGGCAGACAGGCATCAACAGATACAGTTACTATTCAATCGAACATGGGGAATGGAAATGGGGAGAATGGAGGAAATGAGTGAGCTAAGAGCCTGTGAGTGTGGTATGATTGTCGGTGCCAGGCGCACCAGTTCCACAAATGTGAATGTAAAACATCTCAGAAATGGCAGCTCTTTTAGGCTTTCCACACAGGACATTATCTAGATTTTACAGAGGCTGAAATGAAAACAACATTGCAACCTTACAGATAGATCCATGAACATCTAATTAATGTCTCAGAACAACAATGGTGTGCAGAATGGCATCTGAAAATGCTCAATGCATATGAGTGGCATACTGTATAACAGCAGATGATGTCCTGGTGCTAGATGGGCTTGCCTAATATATCGGCTACTGAGTTGAGCGTATTACGGTATATTGACATTACCACAATTTGTGTAATCTGTAGATTTCTAGAAGATATTGAAGGTAAGGAGTCGCCATTTTGTGTCTGTTTTTTTGTGCACTCCTGTTACAAAAGAAGGGATTGTTGTTGCGATAACATTGGGATCGTTAAATGGTGTATAGAGATAGAATCATGAGTTTTAACAATTTCAATTGATGTATTGCATGACAAGATTGACTGAGAATTTCCCCCTAAAAAACGTAAAGAATATAAGTAACACTTCCTCGGGTTATACACAGGCTGGTGTGTTAAAATGCGAGCTATTTGTAGGATCACATACATGCTGAAATTACCAGAATACCCCTCCAGTTAGTCAGAAAGTTTCAAGTTATATTTTCTGATGTTTTTTTCAGCAGAGAAGCAAAGATGAAACGCACTGCCAGATTTTTGAATGGACCTTGGCCTGACATTTTCTGTACATGTTGCCGTAACAAAGGCTAACGTCGAGCACAATAACAAAATAAGGAAAAAGGAAAGGAAATTTTTCTTGCGAGGTTAGCTAACATATTTAGTAATGGTGGAGCTGTTATTTACAAGCCACCAATAGCAACAAGTTTAGTTTTGTTTTTATAAACAAAACTAAACAAACTAAACCTGTTGCTGTTGGTTAGCTAGAAATAGCTGCATAACGTTAGCTTGCAGAGGACTGCGAGTCCAAACCAAGTCTTTTGGGGGTGCTTGGGAGGGTACAACATGTGGTAGGGCCTTCAAACAACAACAAAAACACAGCCTCGGCCCGCTCCTGTGTTCTTGAATGCATAAATCTTTGTTTCACTACCATTCAGAGACCCTTGCTGATATTTAATAGTCATATTATGCTTCAGTAAAGCAGACGTATTGCACATTTAACCTTTAACTTTCAGTCTGTCAGACTCAGACACTGAGTCAGACATTCTTGCTGATTGGAACACCTGATTGGTCCACTTGAAAATGACATTAAACTAATACTATATAATAATATCGAGAGTCCTATGTGCACCAAGTCTTCAAAAGGAAAAATCCGCTCACAGTTTTGCCAATTGATATGTCAAATCTTTGATGCTTAATATCTCAGCTGCACTCCACCCAGATAAAACCTTATATTTCCAAGCTCATATGCCACGCCTGCTTTGCAACTTCAACTTTGCAACTTCAACTTTGCAACTTCCATTCGTAAACTGTATGATGTAAACATGATGCAATGAATGAACATTTCACCAAATTAGGCATTTCACCAAAAAAAAAAAATCTTTCCTCCACAATTCAGCACATACTGTGAGTGAAATGTGCTGGGAACATCCGTCCTTTTCTCAGAAGAAGCGTAGAATAAGATGAAATGGAGAACTTTTTCAAACACATTGTTATGGCTGTCAACAGTGCAGTTTGCAGGTAGGCTCAACATGAATTTCCAGTTGACTGAAGTCTGGCAATTGAGATCCCAGGAGCGCTGGGTAAAGGATGGAAACAGCAATGTTAGGACTAATTTCCGGTCAGAGAGTCAACACTTTACAAAGACTGACAGTGAGCTGTATCACAATTTTCTCTTTTCTACTCAGTGATGGTGAGATGTTGGGTCCTGTTATGTTTTTTTGGCTCACAACAGATTCTAAATGGTAGAAAATCCATTGTGGCTGACTTGTTTTCAAGATGTGAATTATTTTGCAGAGCAAGTGGAGCTGCATTTGTGTGAGGGTTGGTGACAAAATGCCAAATGGTGCAAGGTGTATGGATTCATCCCCACCAATAAAACAATGACACCTCCCCCACTTTGCATCTGGAATGTGATGTGAGTGGTATTACATGTAACTAATGACTACAATATACTTTAAGAGGAGCCTGCAATCAATTATTGACTGCAGTCTGTTTGAGGGAAGATGCAATTGAGACTGTGCAGTTGCATCACAATTCTCCCAGCAACCACAGCTGACACCATCATGGAGGTTTATTGGAGAGCTGGCTTTGCACAAATAATGGCTAAATATACAACAGCTGGGCTAGAAAAAGAGAGATACCTGAAAAAAAAAATATATTGTGGTGTGGGTGTAAATCAATTCAGTGATGTTCTAGGTAGAAGTGTGAATAATCTGATTAGGGATGGGGCCCCCAGGTGGTGACTGGTGGTTCCTACCTAAAATAATTAAAGCCTATAAGAAAACCTATATATATATCTCTCTATATATACAGTATATATGTATAGGTACCATCCCTCATATCCTATAGACCTGATGAAGCCTGCTGTGTGAGGCAAAACATTGTCTCTCTATTTGGTGTGGGAATAAAGCACAGTTTGCATTATATATAAAGTGTGGACAATCCTCTTCTTCTCTTTGATGGATTTTTTTGTGTGAAAATTGATTGTGAAAATGACTTTGCATCCATGCATTATTCTACTGCACCCAAATGGGGCCACTTTCAGTACGTCAACTGCTGCCATGCATACCGTACACACACACACACACACACAAAATAATGTAACCCTTCATCCTCCAGAACTAATGGTTTGTCATAGAGTATATGGAAAAACTGTCACGAATAAGAAGTTGCTTAATCATTCTACACTTTGATGCGGCCCGGTCCTGCTGCAGGTAGTCTAGCCGCTCCTGGCAGCACCAGAAAAAGGCAAGTCAATCCCCCCCCCCCCGGAAAGTCACACGGAGCATTGAGCGTTCCCTTATTTAATGGTTCAATAGCGATACCTACTCCCTCCTGTTTCAGAGCATTGTTTCCCTATGGTTATTGCGCCATCCGTTACCCCTGCGGATGCCTGGCTGACATAAGTGCATACTTCTCATGCCAGCCGAGCAAATTAAACTGAATTGAAGGTGGAGGGAGAGAGAGGGGGAGATAAAGCGAGAGATGGCTGGGAGACGGGAAGGGAGGAAGAAAGAAGGAGAGGGAGAGGGAGATTGAGCGAGAGATTGAAGGAACGGCTTGCAATCAAGAGTGAAAGAAGAAAGACCGTCTCAGATCCTGTTCCACACATACAGAAATACACACACAGACACACACACACACACACACATTGTCTTACTGTACTTGTGAGGACCTTCCATTGACTACATATCATCCTAACTCTAAACATGTGGAAGTATCTAATTACATTTACTCATGTTACTGTAACTGAGCAGCTTTTGCGTGTACTTATACTTTTTTGAGTATTTTTTAAAGTCAGTAACTTTACTTTTACACTTTTACTTCACTACATTTTAAATCACATCCGTATCAGAGTACAAATTTTGTGGCTCTCCATAAAATGTGAACTTTATTTTGCAGTTTCCAAATTTCTAAATGAAAAAAAGTCAAGTTTGTCCTCTTGTCCTTTAAGAACTGCATAGAAATGATCACATGTAACAATGCTGTATGTTCTCTTTTCTAAAAAGTAACTCAGTAACTTTTACTCTGAGTACATTTTAAATGAGCTACATTTTCTTTTACTTATTTTTACACCAATACTTTTCTACTTAAGCAAAATATCAGCAAAGTAACAGCACTTCTGCTTGAGTAGGACATTTTTGTACTTTTTCCACCACTGCCTGTAGCCTAACCTAAAGCAAGTCCTAGTTTGTACCTTTACCCTAAACACAAGTCCTAACCTTAAAGTTAAACTTAACCCTAACCTAAATCTACTCCAAATTCCAATTCTAACCCCAAACCCAAGTCCTAACCCAAAACTGGCCCCTTGTACAAATGAGGACCAGCAGAATGTCCTCACTTTGCAAAAATCCCCTCACTCACTCAGGTCAAACTGCTTCTCACAAGGACAGAAGTGCAAGAACACACACATGTGCACACACACACACACACACACACACGCACACACACACATACAGTACCTGCACACATGCACACACACACACACACACTGTACTTTTACAGCAGTGACAGCGGGGGGGGGGGAGAGCTGCATTTATTTTCGCAGTGTTGATAGCGCAGCACAAAAGGCCGCATTGTTCCCCACTGCCAGCCGCTCTCCATCTCAGGGGGCTAAAAGAGAGAGAGAGAGAGAGGGAATAATTGGTTACCCTCTGCGCCGCGTGTAAAGTGTGTCTCCTGTCAGCGGCTGGGTACGATGAAGGCGATAGTGGCGGACGAGACTCTACACCCCCCCCCTCCCCCTCACACACACACACACACACACACACACACACACACACACACACACACACCCGCCAAACACAAACACAACGCACCGCACCGACGCGACAGCGATCGCCGCAGAGGGCCCCCTGGGGACAATAGCACTCGCTGATGTAGATCTGTGCACATGCTGTGAATGGGAGCACATAGACAGCAGATGCATGCATATAACACACACACACACACACACACACACACACACACACACACACACAAATACACAGCAGGTACTTGCATGCAGTACACAGACAGGAACAGTGGATCCACTTACAAAGACACACACACACGCATACACACAGGTTCGAATCCGGCTGGGACTCTTTTTTTTCTCCTCTGTCGTATTTTCCCGTCTCTCTCTTCAGTGTAAATGATCAAATGAAAAAAAAAAAATCGCTGATATGCATTCCTGCACATGCACACATACACACACACACACACGGAGGCAGAGACCCACATCTTATGTCACCAGCGGGGGTTTTCTCTCTCCGCTTTGTATCTTTGTTCCTATTCCTTCCCCTCTGCTGCGTAGATGCTGCTATCTGGAAACATGCTGATGTTGTTATTGTTGCTTTACACACTCACACACACACACACACACACACACACACACACACGCACACACACACACCATCTCCAAAAGGCTCCGTGGGGTAAATATGTTTGCAGCCATCATGCCTGATCATCTAATCATGACTAGGCCTTTAGGGATCAGAGCGCGCTCCGCTCTTTCCCCTCATATACATGCTGATCACACACTTCTACCACAATGCCCTTCAACACTACAGATTCATATCACACTTCATAAATAATATTCTTGGTACAGCCCATTGTGACTCTAGACTTCACCGAGGTCATCATCTGCAGAAGAGATGACTGACAGATGAGTTTAGATGGCGAGAACGACCGTCTAAATAAAGCGTTCTTTTTTCTAAGGAGAACTCTGAGCATTTTTTGCTCATCGCTTTATTCCTTCGCTACTTCAGACCAATCGGGACGATTGTTAAAAAATATTGCTTTTGTAGAGATCTACAATTCAAAGCCTCATCGCCGCCCGCTCTTTGACGAATCTCGTACAATCTGGAGCTCCATCAAAACTTCATCAAATAGCCCGCTGACAGACGTCCTTGATGAGTCTATCGCTTTTGTGCAGAACAACAGCTCCCTTCGTCCTCTGGAGCAATAACTTTGACAAAGTGGTGGAAAGTTGCCTGGAAAAGAAGCATTCAAATTAAAGTGCACAGCAGGAGCAGCCGAGTTTGAACTGAAATTGATAGCTGTAAACTTTTATGGAACGTCATTTGTGTTTTAGAGGCAGTAATTAGTTTGCCCGTTTTTTATTTGTTGCTACTGACCTGTGATGTCTTCTTCCTCTTTCATTGATTTTCATCTACTTTCTACTCTCACAAACCGCATTTTAAGTTATATATTACATTAATATCTGTATTGTATTAAAAAAAATGTCCTTGCCGCATTCATAAACTTTTCAATTCTCTCGAACCGTCGAGCTCTGCTGCACAGTTTTTATAACCTTTATTCACACAGGGAAATTTTACTGTGCATGTACTGTATGCTCTTTTCCATCAACGCCCTGCTTCCACAATTCCACACATTCACACTTGGGAAATTCCCAATACAACCAGTGGATTTGGGAATTTGAACCAGCAACTCTCTGCTCACATCCCCTGTCAATTAATTACAATTGCGCTAGATGCAATTCAACCTTTGCTTTATCCAGACGAATATGCTGATCTCTGCTCTCTCTCTCTCTCTCTGCTGTAGTTATTCCTCCGTGGGAGCAGTGATTCGTTACACCGCTCATTACGTTTCTTCTCCGTTACACCACCAAAATTGGTGATTGCACGCTCTCTTACCTTTAAACAGCGGCACAACTCAGTTCTGTGAATGATCAGGGAAACCAAACAGCGTTCATATCCAATGTTCATGTCATCCTTTTGCTCAATGAAATCAAAGTAGTAGTAGTAGTACTTATTCCCAGTAAAGTTTTCTGCCATTTTGCACCTTGGATAGACTAACTACGATGAACATAAGTTGCGGGATGGGATCAAATATATATGTGGAAACTGAAATAGGTAGTGACATCACCTGACACCAAAGACCAGCCAATAGCAGATGGCCAGTTCAGTACCCTACTTTTCCCCACTGATTGTCAGGCTTTACACAGATTTGGGTTTGGGGTTTAGTTTCTCTTTAAACTCCCTGTGTTCTCCTTATGTCTTCAGCATGAAACTCTCCATCCATCACGTTCAACAATCCCCATCACTATGTAGACACTTGCTCTTTTGTTGGCTGACATTTGGCCCCATTAATCATCTTTTCCACATCAATCACCTCAAGAAACACCCTTCCTACATACAACAGATCCATTTCCCAGCAATTGTGGCATATCACATGTGGTCTCCCTCGCTAATTAAGGTGACCTGTGTCAAGCCTCTCATGTTCCATCTCAACACAGAATACACATTCATCTGTGACCCAAGTCTTGCACTATTGACTAAGATACAGAACGTGATATGTTTTTCACTCTCATCTAGCGTATATGATCTAGTTTTTTCTGTTGTTGATTTAATCATATACTCTCATTATGTATGCAAGACAATTTCCCATAGGAATAAAGTTTTTAATTCCTTTCAAAGGAACTCCACTAACCAAGAATGAAGCTGGAAGCAAGGCTCATTATCATTTCATATGCAACTGGCACTTCCAAGCAATCTAATTGGTCAAAGACACTTTCTAGACATTCTGGTAATACTTACAAAGCTAAAAGCGAATAAGGAGAGGAGCCTGGAACACCCTTAAAAGAACTTTAATACACAGAAATCATGTAACATGATATCAGTAAAATACATGTCTTCTTCTTAGTGTGTGGTGGAGAGAGAGGTGGTGAAGAGGTTCAACCATCGATGGTGTGTCCAGCTTGGATGGAGCGCTCGCTCTCTACTGTTTACGAGACAGTTTTGTATTTCTCTCTTAAGTTTGGATGCATAACTTTCTTTTCGTGAAGAAGATTTCCCACCAGTGACCATACCTGACACCAGAATTTAATTTGGGTGAATCTACAGTGTTCCAATCAGTGGAGATGGGACACTCTTCTCTTTTGCAGCCCCACTGTGATTTAAGCTGATTAGGCAGGTGTATTTTTACATACAGTATATTACGTAATGCAGCTTTAAACTTGCCTTTTTAAACTCTAGCTCTCTAGTTAGGCTGATTTCAAGACAAAGCCAAAACACACCTGAGGAGACTTCTTCTGCGACATAATAGCCATTGTCACGTCCAAGGCAACCCAATCTACTTGTGTTCAAACAACTCTCCCTCAGCTCCTTTATGCCAAGTTATTATTTGTGAATTTGATGGAAACGTGATAATACGATCACAACAATAACAACAAACAAGGGAGATGGCTTAGCTTTGGCGTGTTTACTTTTTTTCATGTCTGATTACATGGCACACTTGATTTGTCTCATTTCAGGGATGAGCAGGACTGAGATGGTGGCACTGTGATTCAGGGGCTCGGTACCATCAATTCGATTCAATTAGATTTAATTAGTGCAATGGAGAGAAAGGGGGAAAAAACAACAACCTCACAGGGTCCTCCGACAATGAAATGAATTACTCATGAGTGAAAGCTTATCAAATCAGCAAGCTTTATATGTTGAGAATATTAAATCACGGCGCTGGAAGATGTACAATTGGAATGAGTTACACTGATATTTAAATGGAAGAAATCTCTCTATTGAATTCAAATCAGATCATGATAACAGGCTGGCAGTTATTTGATGATATTTGATGTTTTATACACTCGGTTGACGTCTGACTGCCGTGAGATAGTTTCATTTATTTTTAGATGTTGTCTTTGAATGGAAAGCTCTTATTGCACCGGGCCACACTGAATCACATTTATATTGAAGTATACATTGAACAATGACCATAGAGACAAATGTGTAAAACAATGTGTAAGCGCAACAACAGACATTTGTATTTAGAGGACACTCACAAGCTGCATGCATTTATTATTGTCTATATATATAGACACCAGTGGATTTGTAAGAAGGGCATCCTTGACCTACATGACGTACTTACAACACGACTTTTGGATGTTGACTTAAAACACTGTATTAGAGGACAAGTTTCATACATCTAACATTGGGTGGTCCTTGTCTGTCTGGCTCTCTACTGTCCAGAAAATATATGTACTGTGGTGAGGATTAGTAGACAAAAAAACAAAACAAGTAGGACAGTGTTCACTACATAGACTGCATTGAAAGCCATATACCATATACATAGTCCACATCTGAAATTAAACCTCTCTTGCTTCTCCAGCACTATACACCTCTACATCCAGGAAAGGGTAGTAACATATTACACTTAATGGGATGACAGTTTTCTGATTACAATGTAACATAATGGGATCGCAGTATTCTGATTACAATATAAAATAATGGCATTGCAGTATTCAGATTACAATGTAACATAATGGGATTGCAGTATTCTGATTACAATGCAACATAATAGGATGACAGTATTGTGATTATGATGTAACATAATGGGATTGCAGTATTCTGATTACAATGTAACATAATGGGATTGCAGTAATTGCATGGAGGCGCAATTGGATATATTTGAGAATAAATTATGAACTGTTGTATTACTCCGAAATGTGACTGAATAGTGAAAAGGCATTTTGAATGGTGAAGATAGCCACAAATATCTAAAAATAATGATTATATGTGGTTATGGTGATAATAATTCAGGAAAAATAACCAGAGTTTGAATAATTCATGTCATTACCAATTACAATTTCCAGCAGGAAACATGTATTCTGTAACAGGTTACATTTTGAATGCACCCTTCCCCAACCTGCCTACCATCCAGATTCAGGCATCGCTTTGCAGTTCCCTTCAAACTTGAGCCACACGACTTTCTGCAATGACGACGGGCCACCTACACTCTGCCTACTTTTAAACATGGCCTGAGAAATTAGTTCTGAGAGGTGCCAATATTCTTTTGACAGGCTTTTTCTCGCAGCGTGCCGGTCAATAAGCCTGTGATTGATGCACCCCCTTCAGGTTCATTGACTGGGACTGTGATTTCTCCGTCAACACACTGCTAGCCTCTGACGTGGACAAGCCTTTAAGGCAGAACATGCTGATGGCTAGATGGATGGGATACACTGTAAAAATACTCCAAAGACACATTATTGACTCATGTGTCGATAGTGTATGCGTGCTCACTGGTTTCCAATGGTTTCTGATTGATCACCTACTACGCCATAAACCGGCCCTTTATTTAGTTGATTCAGAACGATTAATGGTTCGTGTTTCTATGGAAATATGCGATGAACCACCGAAGCCCACGGGCCTCCTCTCGCCGGGTGCGTTCTTATAGAAGGCCGCACCAGTCTGACAAAGGGAAATATATCCTGTAAATGAGCCGCGCTGGCTGGAATGAAGACTTTGGCTGTGACAATTTGCTGACATGATGTGGGACATGATGAGCGGACCCAGTCGCTCTCCCACTGCGGCAAGACAGAGCGTCAGAGTACAGTGGAGCCACGGAAGACCACTAATGAGGGACTTTGTCAGCCCGGTGTCTGACACAACGAGCAGTGGGAGAGAGAGAGAGAAGAGAAAGGGAAAGAGTGGGAGAGAAATGCTGCTTCGCCCTCAAATGGACTCCCAGACTCAAATGGCCCTCTTTCCCTGTCCAGATCAAATGGTCCTACTTGTACAGGTGACACCTTATTTTAGCAGGAGCGATGGTGATGGGCCGGTCTTGAGGGTAACAGGTGATGGTGCAGCAGAAAGGGGGACTCAGCTAGTTAAAAGTCGGTCCTGCTGGTTGGCTGAAGGGCATGCTACATGGCTCTGCAGTGGAAAACCACACGTCTGTTTCAAGAGGCTGAGGAAGGGATGAGGCCGTCTTACTGTAACTGTGCAATGGACTCTGTAATGGTAAGAAGCTCACTGATTTCTGGAAAGAGAAAAAGAGGAGAGCAGGGTAAGTTGTGTGGTAGAGGAGGTGTGTGTGTGTGTGTGTGTTGGGGTGGGGAGGGGGTGGGTGAGGAAAGGCGGGGGGTTCTTGACTACAACTAGAATTATACAAATATATCACAGCTAAACTATAAACTAAATAATAGATTAGGAATATTACAGCGATACTTGAGGAGATACTAAATATTAAGTAAGATAAGGTCGATATAAACCCTCTTTGAATACCACAGACACACTATGAGTTCCCATAGGAATATTACAGTATGGGAATATTATAGTGAGTACCATAAAGTCACTATAAACTCACTACTCAGTACCACAGACACACTGTACGTCCCTGTAAACAGCGATAACCCACTTAAACTCAGTATGATCACTTTTTTATTTGTGTTTTTCATTTGGAGCCTGAAAAATCTAGTTGATACACTTATGTTTGGGTGGCAAATGATATGAGATGCAGGGACTTTGCATTACTTCACGCTTTAGTGATTTGATGTCTCTATATTATAGTAATGTTTCATTACAGGGACCAAGATCCTTGATTTCATGTAATCAGTGTAATTATAATCATGAAATTATTATTATTATTATTATTGTTGTTATTGTTGTTGTTATTATTATTATTATTGATATTATTTACAATACTACCATTACTATTATAATAAAAAATATTTGTATTATATTTGTAATATTTGTATACTAATATTAATGCTTTTAATATAATAATACAACTAATACCAATACTAATAATAATAATAACATTCATATCAATAACCCATTTATTTTGATTTATTACAGGCAATCGTGCGTATTTTTGCGCAGCAGTAGAACTGAGTAGAGTAAAATGAAAATAAAAAACACCCCCCACCCCTCCACACCCGACCCCCCCCCCCCCCCCCCCCCCCGCCGGGGTGAAGTAGCCTTCTCCAGCCGGAGCGGGGCGTGTCGCTGTGGGCGGCCTCCTCAGTGCGGTGCCGCCGCTGCTGCTGCTGCTGCTGCCGCTGCTGATGCTGCTGTGTCTCCTATTCCAGTGGATGCAGGTGGAGCTGCGTCAAGCCACCCACACACACCCAGAACTACAGCAGGAGCAGGGCGGATGTCACATTCAAAATAAAAGCCGCCGCAACGCCCGTTCGTCCGAAGGGGTTTTATTTTGAAAGCGGCGACCGGAAATCGTATTTCCTCTATTGTGGCTGACTTGACACCCGGGCTGCAGGTGGAGCGGCTCGGCCAGCACCGTTCACATCTGTCAGAGGAGAGAGGGGGAAAAGAAAACCTGCATTCTGGTCTGGTCTGCTCCACACACTGGATAAAAAAAAAAAAAACAGAAACCAATACGCGCAAGTCATATCCAAGGCATAACCAGGGATATTTACAAACCTTCCCAAGTCTGGAGAATAATATCGGAGGGATTGCCGCAAAACACAAGTAAGGACTTTTCTCTTCTTTTGCTGTGGTGACAATCCATTTTGCGTCTGTGGGGATTTTTTTTTGCTGTGAGGATTCGCCACTGTCTGCAAACGCTCTAAAAAAAAAAAAAAAAAAAAAAACGACGAAAGCTGATGTTTGGGAGAACATTTTTAAAATAACGGTCACATAGTCCAGTAATGAGCAATGGGCTTTGGCTTTGTTCTGTTTAGAGGGAGCCGGCGCAAACGATGCGTAATGGGTCAATATTTGGAGGGGATTTAGGAGACGAGTGCTGTCCTCCTTGGGGTTTTGAGGTCTGCTGTTGATTTCTGCGGCTCTGGGAGCGGACACGCTGAATCCAGCGTAGGCAAACATGATGGACATGTCGGTTTTGAACCCGTGCGTGATGGCAGTATGTCCAAGAAAACGAGTGTGGGAATTCAGCAAGGAAAAAATGCCACGGTGCTCGGTGAGACAGAAAGTCAGTTTGTGTCTTCTTTAAGCGATCGTGGACGTGTTTAAGCGGTTTGGAGGCTACTTGGAATGGGGCTATTCTCACAGGTTTTTTTTTATTCCCAAATAGCTCTGCGGTCAGTTGAGAACAAAATAATAAAACCCTATACACACTGAGCAATGAGATGGTGTAATCTACCGATCACCCATATGGTCTAATTCTCTCACGCAACCTGCCATACTTCTGCATGTACTTCTCCATCTCTTCACATCCCTGAAATGAAGAATTGCAGGAATTTCACCTGCTAGAGAGTCGATTTGCGCTTTTGGCACATCGACCGAGGCTTTCTGAAATATTTTTGTATTATTATTTACCATGTATTTGTATTTCAAGTCCGGGAGTAGGAGGTTTACAACAGTGAAAATTAGGCCACCCGAGGGTATACTTTCTTTACTAAACAGCTGCATTGTAATAGCGTACTGAAGGGCAAAATGGCTGTGATCTAACGCACTCTTGTGTTATTGTCATCTCAATAAGACACTGATTTCTCCAGGAGAGTCTAGCAAATTTGATCTGCTGTTAGAAGATGTGTTAGAAATCCCTGCACATAGGAGCGTGTGGAGATATTTTGCGCACTGTATTACTGCGACTATATGCGCCACCGTGTCGCCAAACGCCCACTGGGGTGCGTAACGGTCTCTCCACACAAACCCCTCCGAACCAGGGGGAGATAACAAGCACCAAAACATCAGTGCATTCCCGATTTGGGGATAGAGGCCGGGATATGGGGTTTGTGTGCTATTTCCATTAATTAGAAATAACTCCAAGATTGTCTCCGGTTCAACGGCGCCTAGATAGAAAGTGATGGGAAACGACCGGAATGAAGAGGAAGGCAGACACCATATAAGGAGGCTCCCCATTGACGCCAATGTAAAAAATCACCATATGTATCTCTTCCTACTGAAGCTTTCACAAGTTTTCCTGCATTCTCACAATACATATAGTATCTTTATCCTGTCCTCTAGCACATATTTTGCTGTTGTTGCTGAGAAATTCATGGCCATTAAAATCCCACCTGTCTGAAAGCACTTCTCCTTGCTTCCGGGTTGGAACTGGAAGAGGATTTAAGGGAGATGTGTGAAGATTTGCAGCTAAGGTGTGAAGATTCATAGTTAACGTTACATTTTCACAGTAATACAACTTTTGCTTCATTTTAATGAGCGGATACTGCTCAGTAAAGAGCAGGCATGACTCACAGCAGATGATTTTCTCATGTGTTCACTGTGAGGCCGATAGATCCAGAGGAGTGACTGACTGACCTGAATTTGACACTTCGAGACCTTCGCATGCGATTTAATACATTTAGAAGGATGATGAAACGAATAGCAGGAGGCCGAGGTCGGTCGCTATATGGCCTACGGCTTATTGAGCTGGCTGTCTTCATGATGCAAATGCGGCCCCCGAGGGAGAAATCAAGCCAAGGTGATGAGACTCGCTGACAAGCACCGGGTTACTTCTTCTGCTCTTTCAGCGTCCATCGATTCCACCCGGACAAAGTTGCGAAAACGGGCCTCAGCCTTGTCCGGATAGGAATCTACAGCCTCCATCAAACCCAATTCAAAAAGGCCTTGCTGGAGAAGACCTTGGCCATCACTTGACTCTTAGCTTCAAAAATCTATTTCTCAGACTTTAGGTGGCTGTATGATCACTCGAGCGAAGATTAAAAGCCAAGCACGACTTGACATCCACATTGCAGCTGTCCGCCATGTTATTCCCAGTTGACAAAATAAAACCTTCCACAGAAATGATTGCATTGGTCTCTTCTAAAGCAGTTCCCGACAATGACTTTTAAGCTAATTGGAAATACCTAAATAGCTTCCCCCCTCTTACAATAATACACATTGAACAGACTCCGCCAGTGGAAAATGGGCCCATACATGATTCCACTTTGTTCTTGGAGCTTTCAGCGCACTTCATGGAGGGTGCTTAACACTGCCATTGTGGGTTGAGATGACTTATAATAATTGCAAATTTCCCCGCCATTTGAATAATTTCCCCAGACCTTTTTCAACTGTTTGTTATTCGGTGAGTGCGGGGAAAAAAAGCGGAACCGAGGTCCTGCGCTTCCCTTTGTTTTCGCTCATCCTCTGACACCAGGCCCCCCCCCCCCCCCGACAACTTTCCTGAATACAAATCTCTGCAGCTTTTCAACTCAAATGCCATCATTCTAGGTCAAGCGCAATCAACGTGCCCATTTGCACACTGGAGGAAAAACAACACCTTTTCTTCCCCGATGCACGATGCGACTTTGTGGGCGGAATCTGTAGGTTTGTTAGATGCAAGCGTGGCGAGCGAGCTTCGCGAAAAGGAAGGAGCCGGTATCTCATGTGACTAATCAGATATTCAGTCTCATCCATGGGTATATTTAGGGCTTCGGGAGAGCTGCTGCTGCTGCTGCCGCTGCCCTCGGAGCAGCTGTCAGAGTCGGAGGCCTCAGTCAGTAACTCTATCCGCTCGCATCGCCGGTCAGTGTTGTGAGCAGCTGCCATTTTCCCCGCTGACAAGAGAGAGGCAGGGCAGTGTCTCCTATCTCACCTCTATCGAGACACGGGCACGACCCCCCCCCGCCTCCCTTCCCCTCCCCTCCCCACACACACACACACACTCAACCCATCTCTCTTTCCACCACCGAGAAAGAGAGAGAGGGGGGGGGAGAAATTGGAAGAGAAGAGCATCAGAATGGGTAATCTCCCTGTAATCCCTCGCACGGCGGCAAAGAGAGCAATCTGCCTCATTAACTCACTCTTCTGCCGCGCTCGCCGCCTGGCCCTCATCCACTCCATCCCTCCATCCCTCCATCCATCCATCCATCCATCCATCCGCCTGAGGAGGAGGAGGAGGAGGAGGAGAGAAGGGAGGGTAAAGGAGCTTAGGGGAGCTATAAAGAAGGCAGACACTTTCGCTTGCGTAAAAAAAAAAGGGGGGAGGAAATGTGGAGAGGAAAATGAAGGATTTCCTCCCCTCCTCCATCCTCTTCCATCCTCCTCCGTCCTCCTCCTCCTCCACATGCCCTCCATTTTAGCTGTGGGGGCCATGATGAGGGGAGACGTGGCCAGCCTGCTGTCTCTCTCTCTCTCTCTCTCTCTCTCTCTCCATCCCTTCTCTCCTTTGATTAAGCAGTCAGAGTAGAGAGGGAAGAACCTACGATGAAGTGATGGACTTAAAGACCTCTCGTTGTCTCCCACTCCCACTGATTGCATGGGTAGATTTGTGAGAGAGAGAGAGAGAGAGACAGTGGGGTAGACTGAGAGACAGAAAGAGAAATGGGAGAGAGTGTGAGAGAGAGAGGATACAATATGGCCTATTGATCTGATCAAGTTACCTCCTTTCCTCCTGTGCGGCTACGGCGGTGGGATATCCATGTCTTGACTGGGAGTAATATTAGTCAGTCTGGGAGGATGTGCGTTATTGAGGATGTCAAAGTTAGTACGTCTCTTGTCGCGCTCGGCTTGGGGGAGGAGAGGGGACAAAATTGTCGTGTGATGGTCCCAATCAAGTTCAAAGCCCCGCGCTGCTTTCAACAAACTTGCCTTTGGTCTTTTAATTGAGGAAGTGCTGAGAGACCCGGGTGTTGGAAAAATCCTGGTTATGCGCCAGATACTGTACTGTACTCCACAAAGATTGGGTCATGAATTCATTCAGCAGAGCTCACAAGTACACTTGAATCATGGATGAGGCTTTCTCTCTCTCTCTCTCTCTCTCTCTCTCTCTCTCTCTCTCTCTCTCAAATAGTTGAAAGTAATGTAATCCCAGCCCCCCTTTTTTTTTCATGTCTGAGCAACCCACAAAAAGCAGGCACCGCCAATGAATTAATGAAGATGTTCTTTGTAGCCTCCAGTGAGAGCCAGATTTGAAATATTTGCATTACCATATTGCTCGCCTTTTAAGAGGCTCGAGTGAGACCAACGGCGCTACAGTGGAAGCTGGAAATTCTTAAAGAGAATAGGGGAATATCAATAATAGAGAAATAAAATGGACGATACAAGCTGTACACAGAAAAATAATGGTGCGGGCTGGAACCGAAAATGGTTCTTTGGAGCGCTGCCATAGAAGAACCATTTCTGGGTCCACAAAGAAACTTTCAAGAACCAAATAACCATATACGGTTCTTTGGGATATTAAAAGGTTCTTAATTGTTAGTTATTGGATGGTGGGTGATGGCATAAATGTGGATAATAACCAAAGCAATCCATAGTGTATATTGTGCAATTGCAATTGAGGCTGTACAAGGGCAGATAAACAAAACCACAATGCAGGAGTCTAGGCAAAGGAGTGCAGAAACAGTTCTATAAAAAACCTTGGTCCTTTGTGGAACCAGAAACGGTTCGTCCATGACATCAGTCCTTTTATTTTTCTGTGTGTACTGTACTTCGTCATGTCTTCACCTCGCTCGCACGCTTTCAGCTATTGCCCCAAATGTGATCGACCTCTGGAGCCTTAACCCGACCTAGACCTTTAGCGAGAGCGCACTCTCGGCCTAGGGGTTCTTCAGTGGCGGGGTTTATGTTTCAGGTGTGTGATGCATCTCTTTAGCACCCGCCAGTGAGCTGTTTAACCTAAATTACTCCAGCGCAAAGGCAGCTGCTGCTTCCTCAGGTTTAAAAATATCACCACGGACTCCCCCCCACTCGGAAGGGCACGTACCGGACAAAACGGGCCGATGTTCACCGCACTGTTGACGATGATGATGATGTATCGGATTCACCTGCAACCTGAAGACATGCCTTCAATCTTTCGGAATAAAACACACTGGCGGCTCCTTCGCGCTAAACTGAGCCAAAATGGTCCTGGGCCTCGCTCGGTGTGAAGAGATCAAGAGTGTCCAAATCTTCAGCGTGAACTGTGCCAGGCCGTATCAAGACGTACTAACGTGCGGTGTGGCTGTGAATGGATCCCACTCTAAAGTGGAGCAGGTTGCATAACAGGGATGTGGGACACAAAAAAACCCCACATAAGAGTTTTATGCTCATAATTGGAGAGTGGGTGTTAGTAACTAATCCTTACGCTATGGGATATCACTGACGCACACTTACTTCTAGTTTTGCATAATCATGCTATATGTTTGCATAACACTTACATAACCAACCATTAAAATTTGCGAGTAGGTTAGTGGACATCGCCATTACACACTTACGCGCTAATTGGACAAAGCTTTATGTAATACAATGCAAACCAGCCCGAGAAAAGTAATTAAAGCCATAAATGTTGTCTTCTTTTTTTTTGGTGTCTAGGGAATGTTTAATTGAATTCATTTTTGGTCAGCAAAGCATATTATGAGACTGTCTGCCTAGACAAGTTTCATCGGAACACTATACAGCAATGTTGAGACACTGAGAGATGCAGGGGAAATGTAGAGGGTACAGGGAAAGTTCAGAGTCATCACTCCTAATAAAAATGCACTTGCGTTCCCCAACAGTGATTTGTACATGAGTCATCCTTGAGCTCTAGCTCAAGCCGCGGACAGGCAGCCAGACGAGCTTCCCAGCACCCACTTCGAGAAAATAGTATTTGTAGATTTGTTTTTTTTTCTTTTGAACTCCCGTGTCTCCTCTTTTCCCAACTCCCAAGCCGTCTCTCTGCAGGTGTTGCTCTTAGCCGAGCACCCTTGAGAGAATTCTAGCACTCTGCTACGGTTCGTTCCTCTCCCAGAGATCCATAGGGCTTTTGTCTGTCCTGTCATGGAGGAACATATTTTCAGAGAGCCCACCACCCCCTGCGGTGAAATCAATCGTCCAAACTGCCGCTATATCTGTTAAAAAGCCCCCCCAAGTCAAGTCGGGGGGGCGTTCATTCAAAGGCAGAACCGCGGCTCGGCCCGATCACCAGAATGCGCCTCGCACTCTATTCACCGGCTGAAATTAGGTCTGGATTGGGGGAAGAATGGGCTGAGTGACAAGGGGCCAGGGAGGGGATGATGGGGGTCGCGATATCGAGATACTGTCTATCCCGCAACAACTCAGCCCGGGCGCGACTGCACTCTCCCAGCCGCTGATAGAGAGAGCGGGACGGCTATTCTGCGAGCCACAATGGCCACTTCAGCGCGGAGAGGGAAAAGGCTCTCGTCGGGGGCACAATGGGTCCTTTTAGAGAGGTGGTGGCGGTGGTGGTGGCGCTGCCTGGGGCGGCGGGGGGGGGGCGCATTGGGTTTGTGCAGCCAGCGTACCTTCATCAGGCTTCCCTTGTCACCGATACGACGCTCTGTTTTGCAGACGGCCACGGGGGGCAGGAGTGCGGGAAAGGCCCGGCCCATTTATCCCATAGGACTCTCACGTCGAGCGCACTCACAAGCCAAGGACGCTGAGGCTGAGCAGGCAGGGTCAAACAATTACCCAGTGCTATTCTCTCAATTGTAATGAACCAGGAATAGAGAGGCGCAATTGAGCGATGACTGCTGACACCATTTTGTGACTCAGAGGAGAAAGAGAGAAATGAAATGGGCACTCCAATTCAATCATGTTCACCTTTTATGACGTTTTCAAAGCGGTTATGTATCTTATTTTCTCTTGTTTTCTCACTTCTTTGCGAGGGTTGAAGGGTTGGATGTTCGACAGCTGGAGTGTTAATGCTTATTCGCACCATATATCATGCGCCAAAGTTTAGTTTTAATAGGCTCTCTAGTGTTGGTGCAGATTTTTTTTTCCCACCCCTTTTTCCATGTTTTGGCAGGCGGGGGGGGGTGAATGAGGCCCGTGTCACATTTGTCCCGTTCTGTCACTTCCCAGTTTGAAGGGAAGAAGCAGCGACGTGAAGGTCTGGATGTGTCAGAACGAGGGAAAGAGGGAGAGAGAGAGAGGGAGGAGAGAGAGACAGAGAGAGAGAGAGTCACAGACCATCCATCTCTCCCTCCATCTCAGTCTAGCCGTTTCAATACCATCCAGCCGGATAGCTTTAGAGAGACTTGCTGACTAACTCTGCTGCTCTGATGCAGTGCAGAGGGCTTTTTCTTTAGTCTTTTGGACCACGCTGCTCTCCATACTTGGACATTTTTAGCAGTTCAGTGCACAGCTGTTGCGTAAGTCTTTCTTTCTCCTCCTCTCCTTCTTGATTATGAATCATCGGAGCATTCAAAATGTATTGTATCCCACGTGTTACGAACCCATGGCGAAATTGAAAGGGTTTCATTCCAGCAAGTGATGAAAAGGATTTCAACTGCCATTAATTATTCAATATTTTAAAGTGATAATCCACAATGTTTTCAGATAAGTAAATGTCAGTTTTGCTACTCTGTCACTGACTGATGTAACACAATAGTGATTCAACCTATATCCAGTTCATGACAGTGTTTACATTTACTGTTCTAAACAGCCAGTTGAACAGACAAAGAAAAGAGCGCCACCTACAGAAACTCAAACTGCATCAACAGAAACCCCAAGCTCCGCCCACACTGTTTGATTGACAGGTGATCTCTGGGAAGTGCAGTGCAGAAACACCACAGCAATGAGCGCTGAGCACCAAAGATGGAGACCAAAATAAAAGAGCATCTCACAAATTACCACTTTAAACACAAACTTGCAACATATAAGCATACTTGTATGTTTTACCCGATTTCTACTTTAATCAATTTGAAGCTCCTCAAAGCTGCAGCTTCTCAAAACACAGCCCAGAGATTTGAAACGTCCAAATCAGATTGTTTTGGGATCAGAGCCACCGTTCCCATCAATGGTGCTAATTGAGGGGGTTTAGCACTTATCAGGTTTCCAAGTCTCTCTCTCCATCTCTTCCTCTTCCTCGCTCTATCTCTCTCTCCCTTGTTTCCAAATGGAGCAGTCCAGGATTCGTCAGTGTTGCTCGTCTCTTCCAAGCTGGTGTGACTCACCATTTGGCCTTGGTGTTCGGGGACTGGCATGTGTGGTGGCTTGTGCCTCCCGCTCCCCAGCGAGTCCCTGGAATAACTCTCCGATTCGACATGGCCCCTGGCGTACAGCAAGCTGTGGAGTGTGGGAGAGGGGAAGTGTGTGTGTGTATGTGTGTGTGTGTGTGTGTGTGTCACAGATGGCACTAGCTGCAGAGACGCGTGTGCCCGCTTTGACAGAGTTGATCCCTGGGAAAGGAGCAGGGACTTCCTCCACTGCTGTGGCCTGTCTGTCTGTCTGTCTGTCTGTTGTCTGCCTTTCTGTCTGTCTGTCTGTCTGTCTGTTGTCTGCCTGCCTCTCTGTCTGTCTGTCGCTACTTTCTGAAAGGGAAGACACATTACAAGTATAAAGACACTTGTAGTCAAATTTTCCAGAATACATTACATTGAGAACCCTAAAAAAAAAGCCTTTTTCAACTATTTTTTTTTTAACATTTTAAGCAAGCTGGTTCACTTCCATCCTTCATAAACTCGCTCTCAGTCAAGTTCTGTTGTTCTGTCCAGTTTCTCCCATTAGCCCTCGTATATAGAGACAAATGGCCGCATAGACGGAAAGACAAACAAGAAGATTAGATTAGATCAGAAAACACTGATGTATTCAATATTCATTTTGCAGCATAAAACACACCAAATTTTTTTTAGACCAGAAACACAGTTGGATAAACAACGTCCGCGTCCAGGAAAGATCAATATCAGCGCGGCGGCCTGCTTCCAGGCAGACGGAGAATCACAGAAAGACGGAGAGATGGAGAGAGAATGGAGAAAAAAAAAAAAAAAAAGAAAAAAGATAAACACGGGCAGATCATAGAAACCCAGCGGACCTCTTATAGCTCTTCCAAAATACAGAGCCTATGTTGAAAAAAGTCGGCCCCTGCCAAAGCCCTATCAAACTTCTTTTGGAGCACTATCGATCCAAAGCGCTCTCTCTTGCCAAGCTATTTTCTCCAAGGATGCCGCTATCTGCAAGGCGGGCACTTTGCTCCAGTTACCCACTATTCACTCGCTAACCCTGCCTCGCCATCAGCCGCCAATCCATACAAGACTTAGTCACTGCCTGCACGGCCTGGGGAGAGAGACTGCTTTTCTATCGTCTTCCATTACTGCATCCATCCTCTTCCCTGGTTTATCCCTTTTGTATTGTCTGGGAAGAGCGGGGGAATGCGAGTCCCTGCACCGGGAGCTTCCTCACGCCATTCCCAGGAGCTTTTCGTTTAGATTTCCAAACCGGTCGGATCAGCACTTTGGAAATCATCCATTATTAATGGCGGTAGGCGCTGTCGTCGTCTTGCTGGTGATGTCTGAGTTCGTTGAGCAGGAATGTGAGATTGGAGATTCCTGTAGGCTTGTGTTGTTTTTCTCATTGTTTCGGCTGCATTCATATTAGCAAACACTCTTTGACTGCCACGGCAAGGCAATTGAATTTCATCCAGTTGCGCAAAATTCATAATACATTTTTATTTATGAGTGTAGCTTGTGAAAATGTACCCTTACCACTGATACTGCTTTGCACACTGCTAAAAATCTCCATCTCAACAAGTCATTTAGCCTATTATTGAGTCCTAAAATCATAATTTTCTTAAAATAAGTGAAAAAATCAGCCAATGGGGTTAGATCATTTAACTTGTTTCCACTGCAAATCAATGTTTCAGGAATTTTGTAGAATCAAGTGTCATTTTCTTGATAGTAGTGCAGTGATCTGCCTTATTCTGACTTTTTTCAAGATACTGACACTCATTTCTAAAAAAATTCCTGAAAAAAGTGGCGCTATCTCACCTCACTAGCAGAATTTCCCTCTTGCTTTTAAGAAAAATATGATTTGAAGGCTGAATAAGACACTAAATGACTTGTTAAGATGGCCGTTTTTTTTTTTTTTTTTTTTTTTGCACTGATACTCAATCGGAATTCTATGCAAACTTCAGTTTGGAGAGTGGGGAGAATAACACTGGAAGAAAGAAAAGAAAAGAAAATAACGAGTGTGGTGCCATCGCTGCATCCGCTCTTTTGTGCGACTTACAAATCCCTCAGTGACAAGGAGTTCCTTCGCTCCATTCATTTATTCATCTCGCCTGTCTGCATATGTGTGTGTGTGTATTTTTGTGTGTGTGTGCGCAGACATCCTCTACCTTTTGTTGACTGAAGTATTTGCTCCGAGAATGTCAGCGTCCTTCCTTGATGTCATTAAGCCCTTGTGGCAAATCCCACAGTGCGTCGCCAGCACCAGCCTTTCCGGTTCAGAGCGAGGCCGCTGAACCAGAAACAATGGGTGCAAGCTGCACTGTGGGACGGGCCGCGAGGACTCCATGACCATCAAGGAAGGACGTGCTTTGTGCACACGCTCCGTTGGCCCACTTGAAACGCCGCACGCTTAACGGGACAGCCGCTGTCTGTGTTGTGATTTGCAGCACCGCGGACAGTTCTCCATACACACACACACACACACACACGCATGCATTATCTTCCCCCCCTCATTGGTGACTCACTAGTTCAATTCAAGTAACCTGGTTTTGGGTCGACACATGTAAACATCGTCAGTCACTTTTAGTTTGTGTCATATGTCCAAACTCAGACTCATTCAGACCTGAACTCAGCTTACACGCCTTTTTATTTGTGGAATAGAGTGGAAATTCATAGTATCCGTCATAGTAAATAGTACCAAACTGATGTGACTTATATAAACATATAAGGTCGGTATGGTTTTCTGCAAGTATAATTGATTTTTACTTATATCAGTGGTCGTTTGCCTTATGATGATCACAAACCGGTGATGATAGTTCACTTTTTTTTATTTTCCACATTACTGTTAATGGGTACATTTTGATGTCAACAAAAAACATTACTATTTCCATTACTATCATCATTTCTTTGCCCTGTGTTAGAGGTAAGCTACTACTGTTAAGTCACAGAGGGCTGCACCATACTTTTTTGCAGGTGAGCCATTCTATCTCAGGACAGGAATTTATTTATTCATGGAAATTCTCAATCACATGGTATCAAAGGAAACTGTTTAACCCGAATAATACTTCATAAAACCAGAGGATGGCCTATAGCTGGTTTACTCATGGCCAGTGCTGAAAAGAGAGCTATTGCTGTTGATTCATCACCTTGGACAGCTCCTCTCCCCAGCTCACTCTGCCTCCACTCCCCCCCTCCCTCCCTCCCTCCCTCTCTCTTTCCATCTCTCCTCTTCACTATCCCAGTCTTCCCTTCTTCACAAGAGGGAGTGAGAAGCTTTCAGCACCTTGGATAGCTCTGTATCCTGGACCGATGCTCACTCTCTCTCTCTCTCTTTCGCTCTCTCTCTCTCCCCGCCACTTTTGCTTCTCTAGTACTGAGAATCTGTTTTTTCAGCACCTTGGCTAGTTCCACACACTACCCAGCCCAGTTCCCTCTCTCTCTCTCTCTCTCTCTCTGTCTCTTTCCCCCTCTCTCTCTCTCGCTCTCTCTGTACTTGGGGTTTGTTGTTGTGCTTTCACCGCCAAAGCTCCACTGGACAGCTCCCTGCAGAAACGCAGACTGCTGCCCTGGCTTTTTATGATGGATTAGAGGTGTGTGTGTGTATGTGTGTGTGTGTGTGTGTGTGTGTGTGTGTGTGTGTGTGTTTGTGCGTGCGTGCGCGAACTGCAGACACTTGAACCGCACACATTCTGAACTGCGCTCCAGCCTTTTTCTCCCTCTTTCCATCTTACTCTCTCATTCTCTCCCTCCCTATCTCTCCGATTCTCTACACTCTCTTGGACTTTCCCCCCCCCCCCCCCCCCCCCCTCCTCTCTCTCTCTCTCTCTGATTCTGACTCTCGATTGCCCGTGTTGTTGTTTACCTCTCTGCCAGCGCTTATAGTTTTACTCACTGCCAGTGCGGAGAGTAATGGCAGGTCTTAGGAAGTAAACGACCATGAAACGGCCCGGTCAGGCCCATTTCGGAATAGAATGCGGGCGTGGGAAGGATGGCGGCGTGTGTGTGTGTGTGTGTATGTGTGTGTGTGTGTGTGTGTTGGAGAGGTGGTGACTCCGGCTCCCACTTTTATTAATTATTGACCTGCGCGAAGCCGATGGGAAGGGCTCTTGCGGCCCTTGTGGGATAAGACTAGTACGATTATGTCTGATTTACAGCCATCAGCACTCTCTCACTGATGACAGTGCAGGACTCTCTCTATCCCCCCTCCCCCCTCCCCCCTCCCCTCCACACACACACACACACATCTCTGTCTTCTCCCTCCCCTTGCCCAACTCCTGCGTGGCTTTTTTTTTTTATTATTTTCTAATCAAGCCAGACTTGAGACCGGCATAATCGAGGCTTAGGGGGCGAGAAGTGCTGACTGGAACCCTTTGATGTTTTTGGGGCCGCTGCTTGGGTTTTTTTTTTTTTTTTTTTGCGTCAGGTCACGGTGTAAGTGCGGTGATGAGGTCACGGCGCGTTAAGCCCCGAGCCTCTTAGCGTACTTAAGGTAGCGGCGGAATATCTATGTAAGCTCTTTTGAAGTAGATAAACTCGGTCGCGTGGCAAGTTTTGCTCGGGTCGGCAATGAATGTGCGTTAACACCGGGGAAATGTTGTAGCGGCTTATGGAATACGTTACCGTATCAGTTTGTCGCTCCAGTACAACCGCATGGTGTGTGATCATGTGTAAGTGGGTCCAAGAAGATTAGATTACATCAGCTTAGAAAACAATAACATCCTGAGTATTCCTTTTGCAGCATAAAATATTGCAGAAGAAACATGCATAACAATTGCAATAGCAGCAAGAAAGATGACTTGTCCTTTTCCAGTGCCCACATGCCCTTTTACAGTGAGCTGTTAATGTGCATGCATATGTATAGATGTATATGTTTATGTGGATGTATATGTATAGGAGTATGTGTGTGTGTGTTTGTGTGTGTGTGTGTGTGTGTGCCCTGTTGATGTCCCTGGGCACCACCTGTGACCTGGGGAAGGTTAAAGTCAGTGTGCTGATGTGGCAGCTGATGCCTTTCCCACCCCTACAGATGGTCCTGACAGGCCAAGGCACAGCACAGGGACAGCTGCTGGGTGTCAGAGAGAGAGGGAGGGAGGGAGGGAGAAAGAGAGAGAGAGGGAGAGAGAGAGAGAGAGAGAGAGAGAGAGAGAGGGGTGAGAGGGTGAGAGGGAGGCAAAGGCAAAGAGTGCCAAGGGTTTAAGGTGGTGTTTGTTTGTGTTTGCAGGCTGTGTTTGCTTGCGAACTAAATCCCTTCTATCCCTCTCCTTTGCACTCGTTCTATTTCTCATGCTAGCACTTTGCTCACTTTTTGCGCATTATCATTCTGTGATCACAGGGACATTGTGAGGGAACTAAGACCGATCGAACCGGCCTTTGCACCTCTGATTTTTGGTTGCTTGCTTTGGTGATCTAGGAAAGCTTCCTCTACTGCTGCGCTCTCTGTAAGCCCCTTAATAGTACCAAACTGATGCAAAATGTAGAATTGTTAATGTAAATGTGTGTGTAAATTAGTGCTGAAACGATTAGTCAATTAATTGATTAGTCAATGGATTAATAAAAGTAAAAATACCAAACATTTGCTGGTTACAGCTTCACAAATGCTAAGATTTTGCTGCTTTTCTCTGTTTCATATCATTATCAAATGAATACTTTGCCTTTTTTGGCTGCTGGTCAGACTAAGTAAGCAAGTTTAAGAATCACTTGGGCTCTGGTGACTTGTGATGAGCATTTGGCATATTTTTGACATATTCCAGAATAAATGATTCATCGATGAATGGGTGTATTCTCACCAGAATGTCAGACACAGCCAGTGCATCATCACATACAGTCTGCTGCTGTGACCCTGTGTGCGTGTGTGTGCATCTGTGTTAATATACATACATTTGTGTGTGTTTTCCCGCATGTGTGTGTCCATGCAACTTTTTTGTTGTTGTTCTACCCGTCCAAGGTCACAAACCCACCCAGGGTGGAGTGTCTGGTGGCCCGCTGAGGTCGATGTTGGTAGGTAGCCGTGCCAGCAGTGGCCAGTACACAGAGGTACAGAGGGCAAATGGCAGCCAGGGGCACAGACAGCTTTTAATCAATGTTAGCTTGTGACTGCAAGTGGAGGAGGAAGAGATCGAGGAGGAGGAGGAGGAGGAGGAGAAGAATCAGGGAGAGGTGGAAAAAAGAAGTGACAGACAATGGAGTGGAGGGAAGGAATGAGGTGAGAGCAGGGCAAGATGTTTGGAGGGTAAAGCCTGAGGCGGGGAAGAGGAGAGGAGAGGTGAAAAGAGGGAGGAAGGAAGGGGAGGAGAGGCGAGGAGTGGGAGGAAAAATGTCCCTCCTTCCACTTAGCTCAGCTAGAGCGTGCGAGAAAGAGAGAGAGAGTGAGAGAAAGAGAAATAGAGGAAATTAGGTTTGGTGAGGGTGCAGAGAGCAACCTGTGGTTTGACATTGGCTCACCTTAGCTGTCAGTCAGCGGGAGGGAGGGGTTATCTGTCTCCCTCTGGCCCACTCCCTGCTGCTTTAATGAATTTACAGAGGCCTTGGGAATGGCTAATGCACTTGTTTACGTAGGGGGGGGAAACAGGTGGCTGGAAAATTCACCTCTAGCAGTCGTTTCCCGGGGAGAACCGAAATAGTTCAGCAGGCGCGTGTGCAATTTGCTTACCATGTCGCGGGTTTGAATCCGAATCATGACCTTCGTTACTGTCCCCTGTAACTCTGCCTTATCTTTCCCGATGCTCACCATGGTGTTGTGTCTATTCGTTTTAGATGTGTTACTAAAGCCCTATTCACACGGGACTAATATTACCTAGGGACGTCCAATGATTTGTAATAATTGCAACCGTTGATCATTTTCATCCCGTGCAAATCTGCCATGTCTGTAGTTTGTAAAGTAAAAATTCTGGCACGAATTGCCTCCCGTACATTGGTGAAGTCCCCTGATAATAAGTAACTGTACACTAGAGGTGCAACGATTAGTCGATTAATCGATTAGTTGTCAACTATTAAATTAATCGCCAACTATTTTGATAATCGATTAATCGGTTTGAGTAATTTTTTGAGAAAAATAAGTCAAAATTCTCTGATTCCAGCTTCTTAAATGTGAATATTTTCTGGTTCCTTTACTCCTCTATGACAGTAAACTGAATATCTTTGGGTTGTGGACAAAACAAGACATTTGAGGACGTCATCTTGGGCTTTGGGAAACACTGATGGACATTTTTCACCATTTTCTGACATTTTATAGACCAAACAACTAATCGATTAATCGAGAAAATAATCGACAGATTAATCGACAATGAAAATAATCGTTAGTTGCAGCCCTACTGTACACCTATACGCACTTTAACTTGTCTATGTCCTATGTGTATGTGTGCATGTGTATGGGTATTATACATGTATTGCTCTTACTTTGGCTTTGTGAAGCACATTGTGTTGCTTTTTGTATGAAATGTGCTATACAAATAAAATCTGACTTGACTGGACTTGACTTTCTCCCTGCCCTGCCTTCCTGCCTGCCTCCTCAGTCGGCCCATCACTAACCCAAACCGTCCCATCCCTCATTCGTATGCTGCGCTGGCTGCTCTGCGTCAAATAGGCAGTCGGTGAACTCCGGGGGAAGTATCCACAGAGTGATGGGGTGGTGTGTTCGGAGGATGGGCGGGCCATTGCGGGGGGGGGTGAGCAGAATGTAACTATCATCTCTTCCTATGAGGGGAGGAGTGAAAGGGAGGGCCAGGAGGGAGAGAGGGGCATGGGGGAGAGACAGTAAATCACAAGATGCCAAGAGGGCACAGAATATGTCTCGAGATTAGGGACGGGGCGATATGCTTATCTTACGATACAAAATTTCAATGTCAACAAAGTCTGACTGTGCAGAATTCTGTTTATTTCTGAGCCACAAATCTTTCTAGCGAAGGCATTGGCTGCTAGAATGTAAACAACGATTTAAAAATGTCATTACAAAGCGCAAATATTATAATCTGGATGGAGAGCTTGTGAAACTGTGATGGTCAAGCCGTCTCATTTGTGATTACTACAGCAGAATGAAATGGAGCTAATATCACTATTATTTTTTCTGCCCCACGATACGTATTGTCACAGTTTTGTATCGCGGTAAAAGCAGAGAGCAAACACAGAAAGAAGAAGAAAAGAGAGAGAGAGAGAGGGAGAGAGTGAGTGAATCTGGAGACAGAGACCTTTACCTCCTGTGCAGTGTTAAATGCTAAACATGTTACTGCTTACTGCAGAGGCTGGCTTTCTCAACCCTTCGGGCCTTTCTCTTTGCCTCCGACTCCTGAGAGGGTGGAGCGGAATGGGGGTATGGGGGGTATGGGGGGTGGAGGACTGGGGTATGTCAGAGCTAGCTGTAGGCTGCCTGCCTGCCTGCCTGGCTGGCTGGCCTGAAATTGCTAAGAGACCTCCCATGCCTTCCTCCCCTCCTCCTCCTCCTCCTCCCCGCCTCATTCGTCTTACCCTGGTTAGCATAGTCCAGCTCGGTGTTACGGAGGCGTGTGACCGTTTTCACAGAGGAAATTGGGTTCGGTGAGGGTGCAGAGAGCAGCCTATGGTGTGACATTGGCTCACCTTAGCTGTCAGTCAGTAGGAGGGATTATCTGTCATATATAAATATATATATATACAGTATGTTTTTTCTTCTGAGTGCTGCTGGATTCTTTTAGCACAGAAACCCCCTTAAAATACGCACATCGGTTCAGGTGGTGTGATCAAATGTAAACCCTGACATGATGGACTGACAGCATGGCATGACCAGCCAATGCAATTAATGTAAGCATGAGAATGTGGGAGTTGCCAAATACTCTTCATGAGCAGATTTCATTGCCTTATGATATTACAGCAAGTCTAATAGAGGATGGCAGGGTGGACTACTGAAACTGAAAAGAGGATTTCTTTATGCGTATCAAAAACGTTTGACTTTATCCTTACACTTGTTAAGTGCTGTAAAATAGTATAAGAAGCTAGTAGAATAAAGAAGTTCATTGATCCAGTGTATTGTACTGTGACACCGTAGGGATCTACAGTATGGACACCGCAGGAGCAAATGAGTGTTTGAGAATTCTCCTGGACTGTGTATGAAGGGTTTTATGTGGAGATACTTTATATCCCTACTAGAGATTCTTGCCCCATTTTGCCACTTGAAATTCATCAGTCAATATTTCATTAACGCAGATGATTCTACCCCCCCAACCCCCCCCCCCCAAAAAAAAATAAAGCTGTTTTATAAGCAGCAGCCTCTGGATGAGTCATAACATTAATAGTAACCCGTAATGCGCTTTACTTTCATGCCGGCAATCATTTCGTAAGAGTAGGTGTCAGTGTTTCTAAATGGTGGATATCTCATTTTTGGAAGGAAACTCTTGGTATTATATGGCACTCTCACTGCAGTGAGTGAGCAGTAGCAGTGTGGGTGGCGTGTGGATCTATGACTTAAATGTCACCCACTGCCGGGGTGTGACGCTTTACCGCTACTTAGCACTCGGTGTGACGCTTGTGGGGGCATCCTTGAGGAAGTAGTGGCAGAGGAGCGCTTTCATCCCCATTTGTGTGTGTGTGTGTGTGTGTGTGTGCGTTTGTATTTGCCTGCTTCACAGGTAACAGTGCTCCGAGGGGAGAAGGAGGCGGGCGCAGCAGCAGAAAAGGTTAGAGAAGCTGCTTGCGACTGGAAGGCTGCCAGTTCGGATCACTAAAATGGCTGGGAGAATCTCAGTGGGGGAAAGTGAATGAATAATGCTGTTCTCTTCTTTGATAGCTGCTGTTCAGGTGCCTGTGCACAAAGCACTTTAACCTCCAGCTCCTTTTGCCATATGCTCTATTATGGTCTGAATCACGGTTACGAGCATTTATGAGTTGGTTTGGTTAGAGCTGAACAATTCATCGCAATATGAATTTCTGGATTTTTCCATTCCCATTGTTTTTGTCTGCACCCGAGTGTGACTTCTGTGCTTTCCTAAGCCCAAACAAACCTAACTACAGCCCCAGGCTTCAAAACAACGGCTCCAAACTAGGTGTGAAAACGCCCCCGAAAGAGATCAAGTGACTTTCTCCGAGTAAATCAGGGTTAGAGGTCTGAGATGAGGCTGTCCTCTCAGTTATCCCGCAAGATGTAGCGCGGGGGCTCGGAGAGCATTCTGAGTGCCTCTCCCTAAACCCAGACCCTGGCAGCTCACCCACAGCGGCTCGTCAGTGATGTCACGGCTGGACAGGCGACATCTTGAGCATAAAACACGGCCGGCGGCGCCAAATTAAAAGGTCAATCATCTCTGGATTTGCGCTTCATTGGTTTGCTTTTCTGAACGGCTCAGGTGTGTGTGTGTGTGTGTGTGTGTTGTTGTGTGCACCACGTTTATGCTCTCATGGGTTGCTGCACGCGTGAGTGTGTGTTCCTGTGACATCTACTATGTCTAAATGTGCACAAATCTTTCTGTCTGAGTCTGTGTAAGTGGATGTGTACTCTGTGTTACCGAAGGTGTGTGTGTGTGTGTGAGGCTGACGTCAGGGAGTATTCACGGATCCTAGCCCGTGGGCGAGAAACGTGGTCTTTTCTTGTTTACAGGGAGCCGGATGTCTCGGAGTGTGTGCCGCCTCTCTCGCAGAGCCGCTGCCCATCGGTATGTGAAGGCTTTATAATTGAATTAGCCCGGGCCTTATGGCCTAATGTTGGAGGCACGCTGAGTCGGAATGCAACGCTGCTCGCTTGTTACTGGGGGAAAAGGAGGTCAGGGAGAATTGTGTGTGTACGCATGAGTGTGACGTATTTGTGTGTATTACTGCAAGAAAGAAACACTCTGCATTGCTTACTCTCCTCCACCTTCTTACACTCCCACCCAGCTCACCTCCCTCTCTACTTTACCACATTTGTGTGTGTGCGTTAGGTCTGGCTGGCTGCTGGATTTACGTCAGCGCTGCGGCCGGGGGCGATGATTGCTTCATCATTGGGCCCTGTGTAAATCTGGGAATGTTTAACGGCTGTCGGACACGTCCATCAATCAGAGCTCTCGGGGCACTTCGGGAGCCGGGGGGGGGGGGAACTGGCCCCCCGACTCGCACAGCCGAATGCGTGCGCGTCCGCAAAATAAAGCGACCGGTGCCTTAAAAGTGCCGCGCATGCATAAAGCCTAACATTTTGCGGCAAACACACAGGTGTGCGCTCGCTCTTTAATCTCTCTCTCTCTCTCTTACACACGCACACACACACCCAAATGCACAGCGGTTACCCGTGGGTGTTGGCTGCAGCTGAAAACGCCGGGGCACAATCATTTATTTCAATCGGCCCTCTGTCAGTTTAGCATAGTTTAGCATAGCCACCAGAGGATTGAAGGAAAAATGTATGCAGATTTCCCATTACTCCTAGACGTCAGCTAAACAGCACTTCGCCTGCCCTGATCGACTGTGTGCGCCGCATTACATCACTTTGAGATAACACACCGCAGCAGATCCATCTAATTCCCCCCACACTTCCATTCAGCCGCATTCCGCTATTGATACACAGGCGTCTTCTCTGTAGATGACTCTCTTTTTTTTTTTTTTTTGCATTTGCATTTGCATGTCTCCGCTGTTGCGTTTTTTTCGTTATTGGCTTCTCTTTCCGCGGTCGAACCTAGCGGCGGATCGCAGAAAATACGCTTAAGACCCATTTTCTCCCCCTCGCACAATACCCGGCCCGCTGTAATGCGTTCGCTCGTAATGGCCTACAATCGGTTTTTGGTAGACTGCGGCGTGAAGCGGCGGCGCAGAGGAGGATGCCGGCGTGTATAATGAGGATTAAATCATAGATGGGTCAGGAGCATCTCCCGAGCGCCATGTCGAGACACTACTGCGGTTTGGGTTTTTAGCGCGCTCGCACACACACACACACACACAGACACACACACACACACTGTGGGGAGGCCAAGCATTTGAAGGCCCCTCGGCGTTGCAGACAAATGCATGCGAAAGATGTCATTGTGCATAATTCAGCGAGAACACGCCGCCGCGTCGGTCGTGCGCTCCGCTCGGCGAATCGGATCTCTGCGATTGTTATCAAGCAAGAGTCTACTTATACGGGAATGGAGTCGCGTGGAGTGAGCTAATCTGCCGAACCTGTGCGTCGGAAATTAAGCGTACGAGCGACATAGCAGCCAGGCCCATCGAAGAGGAAGCAGACATTTGGAGAGAAAATGCGTAACTTGCATGATTTCTGATTAGGGCCGAAAGCTACGGAACTGAGAATCTTGTTGATTTTTGGAACTTTGCGTGAAAAATATGAACTCATCACACTCTAGCATTTGTTTTATCCCACATTGGTGCCAGATGGGCGGTGTTCACCCCCAAGGAAAATGATGCAATGAGTGCTTGAAAGTAGAGACAGTCAGGGCAAGCTGACATTTGAAAAAGTTGATTTATCATTCTTTTCTGTGATTGACAACGTACCTTAAGTTTCCTGCGGTAAACTCCACCCTTCTGGTACTCCACGCAGCATAAAACAAATGCTGCGGAATTGTTTGCATCTGACAGTAACCGGCCACATTTCTCTGACTCTACCAACCCCCAACCACACCATGTCTTAGCTGTTGTGTGGAGCGGTTCCAGTTCACTAGCTCTGAGCCCTCTAGTACCATTTTAATGACAACAAACGCATTTAGTCGTGTTAACAAACGAGGAATTCTGATGCTTAGCTGGAGAGGAGGAGAAGAAAGGAGGGAAGGAGGAAGGGAAGGGAAGAAGAAGGGAAGAGTGGCGAGGCAGGGGGTTGGAGGGGCCCTAAAGTTGAGCTTAAATTCACTTTGGTGACTGTAACTTCCACAAACGCTGTCTGTGTTAGGAGAGGGGGAGAGAGAAAATTGCTATCATTTGATATTCAAATAAAACGCTTGTGCTTTACGGTCCCCCTGGCTTTCTCTCACTACCCCCCCCCACTCTTCTCTTCTTCCTCTGTTTTCTCTGTCGCTCCGCTGCATCCCCCCCCCACTGAGCGTGTTTCAACACTGTCTTTATTTCAAGGCGGCTGCGGCTCGAGGGGCATCCCGACTCTCCCGGGCCAGCGGTGGCTGCGTTTAATTGCGGCGCATCCAGCGGTGGGGGACGAGATACTATGCACTCTTTCTATCTCTCTCTCTCTCTCTGTCTGTAGCCAATTTTCTCATCTCCATCTCTTTCTCTCTCTCCTTTTTCTCTCTCTCTTCCCAAATCAATCCAACTCAGTTCACTCTGCGTTATTGGCACGAATGTTAGATGAACAGTATTGCCAGAGCATCTAAATACGACTGAATAAAATGATAAAAATGAATTGCTTGTAACAATAAACATCTGCTCCACTCGTGTGTCTTTATGTGTCTGTTAATGAAGGATCTGGATTGCTGTGTGTAGTGACTCTCAGTCTATCTGTGTGTATTGGGCCAGAGTGTCAGTGGTTCTTTCCAAAGAAGCACGGAAAAGACAAGCACAAACATTCAAATAATGAATCCAAGCAAGCACAAATAAATGACTAGCGCAGGCTGTCTTCCCTCACTCTCTCTCTCTCTCTCTCTCCCTCTCCCTCGCTCGCTCGCTTCACCCTCCGTTTGGCACCGTGTGGTTTGGCACGCGGCTGATCTGTTTATATGATCGGCGCCGAGTCATTATGGCCGCCTGCCGCCCGGGCGACGTGTCCCTCCCCGTGTGGCGTTCCCCGGGACATTTATCAAACGCCTAATGGCCCAAACAGGGGCCAGGCCACGCCGTCCCCTCTCGTCTCTCGCCTTTTTTTTTTTTTTGGCCGAGATGCTTCCTTATGCAGATGGAAAGAAGATGGAGGGCTAATTAGAATCCAATAAGTCTCCATTTGTGTCCTTGGCGCACACCTTTTGCCCAGATTTGCATATTGCTGGTGATGTGTGAAAACCATGCAGCTCCAATTTTGGTGGTTTGTCATGTTTTGATTTCTTGAAGGATTGAAGGATCTATGGGTCTTCTATGGGTTGAGAAAATTCTACCATCCTTGGCCCCATTAAAACCTCATTGGATAAATTCAAAAAAGCATGGAACAAGGCTGTTTTTCTTGGTTCCTGATAAGTTGAGGAGATACAAGGTTTTCCCCCCGACAGCGATGGCATGCTTCACACCAAACGCAAAGCAGACAGTAAATAATCCTTTTACTAAATTAGCAATACAGTGTGCATATACCACCAAGACATTCTGGGATGTGGCTGCAAGATCGATGGCAACATTTCTGCGGAAGATAAAGGAGGTTTGAGCATCTCCTTCTGGGTAAAACATGTCAGAATCATCTCCGCTCAATCTCTTGGCGGCGCTCAGCTCATTCATCGTGATATCGCTGGTGTGATGGAATTACAGCGGCGCTTTAGCAGCCGAAAGAGTTACAGAATAGTTGATATGAAGACACGCGCGCATAGCTTGACACGGAGCCTGAAAATGACTGGCAGTTCAATTTTAATCACCTCTCATCAGCGCCGATCATGTAGGTAAACTAGTGCGCAGGGACGGGATAATTAATCGTCAGTCCCTCGTCCTCAATTAGCCGACTATTGGAGAAGCGGAAGGGAATATTCCGATCGCCGAGCTGCTATAAAGGCGGCGTGTTGATGACACATCATAGTTAAAGACTTCCACCATCCCAGGATCTAATAGGCAACATCTTGTTAGCAGTCCCACAGTGGATACTCTAGACGGGCTGCGAGCTGAAATGCGAGAGAGGAGGAAGAGAGGGGGAAGAGACAGAGAGGATGGGGAGCAAGATCGGGTGTTTATACCATATTAATTGATGTTTGTTTTCCTCGGTGCTCATGTGGCTGGTCTGTGCGCGTGTGTGTGTGTGTGTGTGTGTGTGTGTGTGTGTGTGGGTGTGTGGGTGTGTGAGTGTGCACAAGTTGCTTTTCCATCAGAGGCAAAAAAACGATGAATCAATATGGTCTTACTGCTGTGAGCCGCATCAGCATTTTCGAGGACTGGAAACAGTCGCCCCCCCCCCCCCCAGCTCCCGAAAAGCAATCAATCCGTCGTTGGATTGATCAACCGAGTGGTGCTATATACGCAAATCATTTAGCTTAGGTGACCTCTCAATCAGTTTAATGAGCCGTGTGTGTGTGTGCCACCGTAGTGACCGAGGGTCATGTATGCTGATGTCATTCGGTTTACCAGAGACGGAAACGCCACAAACAGTCCATCGAGCCTGATCCGATCTTTTAGCAGCGGGTCCCGGCGTGAGCAAGGTTCAGAGGCGGTCTGACTCATCAAGGCACGAGTCAGTGAGCTTTCAGGCCCGCCCCCCCCCCCCCCCCCCCCTCGAACATTTTGTCTCGTCAGAAATCGGCGCCAAACAGAATAAAACCTCCACCGAAAAGACACGGCGTATTGATAAAACAGAACCAGCGATGGGACTTTGCTTTTTTCTCCCGGTTCGCCCCCCTAGTCAGCTGGCATTATCCTCGAATTCATGCGCCGTTACCGGGGGCCACAGAGGGAGGAAAATGTATTGATCCTATGTCAGGCGGCGAGAAGACACTCCGCCGAGACGGAATAAGGGAAGAGAGAGAGAGAGAAAGAGTAATGGAGGGAGGGAAATGTAGAAGGGTGAGGCGATGAGGGAAGGAGACAGAATGAGAATTTGCATTCAAAGATGAAGAGGAAGGAAGGGGGGGGGGGCTGCCCAGGCAGGATGGCGTACAGCAGCTGTCAGATTAGCGCAGGGGGAGCGATGGTAAGCCGAGATGAGACGCCTGAACTTTTCACTGCCTGTCCCCCCGGTTCCCTTTGGTGGCACCGCGGCCACTTTTTCAAACGGCATTAGCTGTCACTCGGCGTGAACTCGGGCATCGCCGCTCTTCCACTGTCTGGTCCCAGTGCCAGTCCCCCTGTGATGCCGGCTAGCAGTTAGCAGGCAGGCAGCGGCCCTATTACCTCAGACGGCTGCCTTGCTTCAGGTTCCGGTCTTCCGGCGGGAGACAGCGGGTGGCTCCGGCAGTTAGTTAGCAGCGGCGCGACCGAGGAAGAGAGCTTCTGTAGGAGGAAGATCTAGGAAAGGAGAGGATCTTCACATCTACAGAGGCTTAGCACAGTGCTGTAGCTGTACCGGACCCACTTTGAGTATGGTACAATAGCAGCATCCTTTGGTTTTCCATTGGAATACTGTGCAGAAGAATGAAATAATGACAAGATATGAATATGTTGGGATGTCACAGCTACATGTATGCTAGTTTTAAAGACTTAAATTCCTGCAAGGTTAGACCTTTTGCTGTATTTTCTCATTCACATATTTACCACATTTGAAGACCCTGTGAAATGCCATCTTTACTTCCTTGATTTGATGTATTTCCTGTTTAAACAGGATGTTGGGATGGGACATAATGCAGGGAGGGATCATTCCAAAGTGTAAACCAATGTCAGTCAAGGGGCACGTTCAGTCTAAATACGGTGTGCACCATTTTGCTACGGTTTCCGGGTTGAACGTCATGTTTCCTCGAAACGGTGTGAAACGGTGTGCAACGGGCTTTGAGGTAGTTGTCTCTCGTTTGGTGGGTGTGTCAGAGGTGTTACCCAATCAGCAGTGACGTGTACATAAACCCCGCCGTATTAAAAAGGCAGTGCGCACCATGGATCCAACAGAAGTCCTTTACAAATGCGTCCGCTGCAGCTTGGTGTCTGCAACAACTGAACTAATTAGAAGACTTATGTGTATCTTTTGCTATTGTTTGTACCATTGTGGAGTGACACGTTCATAAACGTTTCTACTCCACTCTACTCCTCTAAATATATAATGGTAAATATTACAATATCATATCACAACAACAGTGATCAGCAATAATGATAGGCCTCATAATAAAATATTTAGCTCATATAGATCCTAACGCAGTCTCGAAGGTAAGAAGTGGATTATCCATCACTTGAAATGTTTTCCTTGTCATCCTGAAATGCAAATGGGACCAAATGCTGGATCACTGTAATTAGGAAGCACAGTTTCCACAAACCCCTTCACTCGATTGGGATGTTCTCTGCTATTCTGGACGGCAAGGGCAGTGACTGTAACATCGAGCGTATTTTGTAGTGTTAAACACATATGGCCTATAAGAATGGCCTCCTCAGCTGCCACAGTTGCAACGCTTGCGTAACACAACAGGGTGTTCAATGCACCACCGTTTCCATTTAAATAAACGTTTTGCTACGCTTTGTCGGGGCTGAACGCAGGGAAGGTGAGAAAGGCAGTTTTATTGGGTGGGGCGGAGGGGTGGGACTGTTCAAAAATCTGTGTTGGTTTTATTGGTTGGAATTTATATTTACGCCTACTGGTGCAGCATGAGGTCACCATTAATGATACTCTGTACCACTGTTTTCCAGGAAGTAAAAGTAATGGGAGTTCATAACGCAACACCTAACACTGGTCAGGTGATAGATCTAGCAGGTCTATTTCTAGGTTCCCAGGTGCTAGCATATTCCCCTTTAAGGAAATCCAGGCCTTGAGAAAATGGGAGGGAAGTGGGAAATTTGAAAGGAATGTTTGGAGGGAGATATGAAAGACAGGTTGATGGAGCTTGGACTCTTTTAGCTTCCATAAAACAAAAAAGAAATGTATGAAAAGCTCTTTTTGGTGGAGTACAGTCACTCACTCAAAGGATCTAGCAATCTGATGGAGCAGGAACTGTGCGTGGATGGAATTAAATGTAAGGATTCAGTGTTTCCTAATCTACTGTACAACCGGTGAGACAGATTCTTTATATTCTTTTTTTGGTGGGGCGTGGGGAGGGATGAGGGGGCCTCGATATTTTTGATTTATCCTTTTGCATCTTATGAAGTCTGCTTTTGCAGTCGAGACCAATCGAAAACCACGACCAGAGAGGCAATGTACATAATGTTGTGATTGCATTCTGATCATACTACATACTACTGGATGGTAGCCTGGTTGGACACTGGATGGAAACAAAATGGATGGATGGGAACAAAATGGCTGAGCAAAAGTATTGTGATGTCTAGGCTTTGGTGTTTGGGCCTCAAATCTGTATTACCAGACTCAGTCTCCTGTGAGCATTTCCATATACTGTATTTCCACTGTATCTGAACACATGTTGTTTGTGTCTACCTGTGACTTTTGAATATGTACAGGAATCACATCAAACAGTCCCTCTAGTTTCCCACCTGTAGTGTGTTTCTGTACGCAAATGCAAAGATATGCGCAAATAGCTCTCTACCCGCCCACCTGTTCTTGTTATGTGATTTGTGTGTGTGTGTGTGTGTGTGTGTGTGTGTGTGTAGGTAGGCACTATATATGTATGCCTGAACAAGCTCTCCAGCAACCCACCTGTTGTGTGTGTTTACATTAATGTGCGTGATTGTGCATATATGTGCGTTTGTGCGACTGCTTGCCAAGCACAATCCCTATGCTTCCCCTGTCTGCATCCTACTGCTGTCTGACTTATTTATGAACAGACGGCTTTGCCTCTTGAGAGAGAGAGAGAGAGAGAGAGGAGGAAAAACTGCATTTTAAGAGAATCACCTTTTGCTTCCTGATCAGCCCTCCCTGTAACCCATCATTCTTTTAACAAGTTGCTTTTCCAACTTGAAAGATATATTTTTCTTGATTGGCATCTGGTATCCGGATAGGAGGGATACGATGGGTTGGGGTGGGAGATGGACAGAACGAAAAGGGATGAGCGGCATTATCTTCTTTTTCCTCCACTGCTGATGCGAGCACATCAGTGTTTTTCCCTTGGGGAGGGCGAAGCAGGGTCCAGCAAATGGCTCTGTTTGGGAGCCAAAATGGCAGCACGGCTCCATGGGTCTTTGTGGCATGAATAAACAATGCGGTTGTTACATGATGCTGAAATATTGATGCGTGCTCGCCATACTGCTGTATTTATGTTTGATGATCCATATTTCGTATGCCTTTTAATGATGCCTTTGAATAGACAGAACTGCAGTCTATTTAGCCATGTACATTTTGGGAATATGAAGATACGTTCCAGAAAATTTTGATTTGTAGATGAATTGATTTGTAGATTAATTATTGTAGATTAAGCTCTTTGAGCAGACCCATATTGTCAGCACTGGTATCAACATATCAGTCAACAAATATCAGTGAAAAAATGTCAAATGAACCATTTTACAAACATAGCCACTAGTGGAATTAGTGTTTCAATAGGGGGCGCCATACTGCAAGCACAGATTGAAAAAGTTAGTCTTTAAAGAGTACAGTCTTTAAAGAGTAAACACTGTGATTACAGTTGACCATATTAAACCCTCAGAACACTGCAGTGCATTTGATACATGAGCTGTCTGCCTTTGTGACCTCACAGCTAATAGCAATAACATTTATCCAAACAAAACCATTTTTTCTTTTTCCCTTTTTCTTTTAACCTCAGAGGTTCATGTTGGGGCTTTCTGTCTGTTTGGAAGGCTGACAGTCTGAGCTGTTGTTGTCAGAGGCTTTGCTCTCAAATACCACTCTGAGGTTTCATTCAATCAACCATTCTCCCTGTGTCTCAGCATGCCGCGTATCGATGTTGGTTTGGAGCCCTTCTCCCATGGTGAGCCATTGAAGTTGATGTAGCCTTAGGGCAGAATAAGCAGCCGTCCAGCTGTGAATTGATGGGGGAGAACACACACGCACACCCACATGCACATGCACGCGCACACACACACGCACATCCGCCGGCCGGCTATCGATCTGATCGTCTTATTGCTGACTCAAACCTAGAGCACTCGTGTCAAAAGGGCTTTGGAATGCCACTCTGCTGCACGGGGCGCGTTCAATCAACCTGGCCATGACTGTTTTAAGAGAGTGCAACATTACTTGAACCATTGTAAGCAACAGTCATGCATTTACCTCTCAACCGTTTTTATTGGCAGTTTTTAGCTATGACGGTACGTAGGTGCAAAACATATAATAGGTTTCACAATCTGCTTTTTTTCATTTGTAAAACATCCGTGTGTATCCGTTTTAATTGTTAACCGTACATTTTGAAGAAAGTTATAGTGACCATCTCCTTTAAGTACATGGCACAACCATTTGCTTCATGACTCTTCTATTCATGTTTTTCTTGACATGATGCTGGGTGAGTCCCATAACCACAAGGCCAGCGTTACATGGTGAAACTTTTTCATGGAGCTCAGTTGTATGCAACTGAGTTTCATCGGAGTTGCACTGTGTATCAACCCCTACAGTTATAGTGCTATGTGTGACATACATCCAAGAAAAGAAAAATTATTTTGAAGGTTTGTGGACGGCGTGGAACTTTACAATTAAATATTGTCGTATTCCAGGTAGTTTAAGTTATTTCCTGTATAGAAAGTTCACTTGGCAGTGGACATTAGCTGGCATTAGCTTAACCGCTAACTGTGGACATAGCTTACGTTATCTTAATATTACACCACAGTGAAAAGATTTAATATGCTAAATTATGAACTGTTTAACTTGATGTCAACACTAAATAATGTTTGCTGTTGTAAAACATGACTTTCAACCGTTTAAACTATTGTAGAGTGTGTTGGTGCGTGTAGTTTTGATTGCATCTGCATTGCATTGTGCAACCAACTTGTATAGCATCAAAAATACAAAGCAGTCAGTCTGAAGTGAGAATACTCCTGTCATTTCCTGAGAAAAAACTTCCTTTCTTGTGAAGACGCAAAGGTTTTCATTCAGGAGCAGCAGCAGCATTTATATAGCACCGTATAGCACTTTCTCCTCTGCTCGATGGGAAGAGAGCTTCAGGGAGATAGTGATAGGGAAGAACTCGGCACTGTGGGAAGTCATAAAAGGCCAGCGGTTCATTACCAGGCTAATGGACAAAGAGAAAAATCCTATAACCTAGTTAGAGAGGGGCTTTGCCTTTATGAGCCCTCCTCCCTCTCCTCTAACCAGCGCTCTCCTACACACACGGACAACGCTGTGAACTCTCTGCTGCTCCGTCCGTTCCTGCCCACACACCACTCTCCTCTGTCTTCCTTCATTTTTGCTTTTGCTCATACAGAAATGTTTAGAGTCAGCGGTTTGACCGTTCACTCTAAACTCTGATAACGATATTTTTGGAAGCAGATATATTCTGTGCCAATGTCTGTTATCTTTCCATTTGATCACTTCCATGCCAAAACATTACAAGAATTAAGTGTTTTCCCCCAAAATTGTATTCTTTGCAGGGTGGAAAAGCCTCTAGACCATCATGAGACACTAAAACTCTCCATTGAAACCCAGACTAATGCAATTCTTTTAGTGTTAGCAGCTCTTTGAGGCCAATATCGGCTTTAAATATTCACAAACTGCTCAGTTTAACCCCGATAGAACCACACAAAGGCGGACAAGCGTGCACTTGCGCACACACACACACACACACACACACACACACACACACACACACACACACACACCACCCTGCACACAGTAAGAGCAGGCAGCATCAATAACTGAGAGTGTAATGGATCCTCCTCAGGTTTCCCCCCCCCCAACACACACACACACACACATCTACATGGGCACAGAGGAGGGGGAAAAAGACAGAAAGGGAGAGTGAACGCTGGAGACGGAGAGAGAGATAAGAACTTGTAAGTACTCCTCTTCCTTTTTATCCAGCTCAAGCGGCCGTCGTTATCTCTCTCTCTTTTTTTGCACTTGCTCTACTGGGGCAAGGTGGTGTTATCTTTCCCACTGCAGTGTGTGTGTGTGTGTATGTGTGTGTGTGTGTTTAAGTGTGCATGATAATTTGGTGAGACCGGGGGCATTTTCAGTGTATCACTTTGATGACCTCATACCCACAGCAAGCAGGTGATGGAAATAGCGCGGCGTCTCCTCTGAGGCAGAAGAGGTTGTGTTCAGTTCATCGCTGTGTCTGGATGTTTTTTGATGGAGAGTTTTATGAATGGAACGGTTCAGTAATCGCCATGGAAACGGCTTAAATCTTGCCGTCCTTCGTACCAACACAAGTGAAGTCTTTAGAGTTCAGAATGAACCTGCTTCTACAGGCGTTCGCTTTGCTTTCCATTGCTCCCTTTCCTATAGTTTCCTCTCCTTTTCATTCATTTCCTTTCCTCTCCTTTCCAGGTTTTCCTTCCCTTTCCTTCCCTTTTCTTCCCTTCCCTTTCCTTTCCTTTCCTTTCCAATAGTTCCCTTTCCTTTCCTTTCCTTTCCTTTGCTTTCTTTTACAATCAGGTTTCCTTTCCTTTCTGTTCCTTTTGATTGCTTTCCTTTCCTTTCCTTTCCTTTCCGTTTCTTTCCTTTCCTTTCCTATCCAATAGTTTCCCTTCTTTTACAATCCAATAGTTTCCTTTCCTTTCTGTTCCTTTCAATTGCTTTCCTATTGTTTCCTTTCCTTTCGTTCAATTTCCCCTCTCCTTTCCTTTCCTCTACTTCCCTTTTCATTCCTTTCCTTTTCATCATTTTCTTCTCCTTTTCATTCCTTCCCTCTTTGTTCCTTTTTCCTGTTCCCTCTTCTTCCCTTCCCTTTTCATACTTTTCCCTTCCCTTCCCTTCCCTCTCCTCTCCTCTCCTCTCTTCTCCAGCTGATCCTCCCTAGGATCTTGCCTTTCACCCAGGGACTGGTAGCAGGGATGATCCCACCACATTACCTATGCAGGCAGGGAAATAGGACCCCATGCTGTGTGCTGCTGGCCAGTGAGCCGGTGCTTTTTCTGTCCATATCTGAGCCTCATGGATCCCTCCTATCCTCCACAAGGGGATCTCGGGGCCAAGCTGGAGGCTCAGGTTACAAAGCTGACATCACCTTTAACCGCCTCTCCACCCCTCTTACCCCCGCTGCCACGTCTTTGTTTCCCCCCCGAGCCATCCTTCTTCCAGCCAGGAAAGGCTTGCATCAGCAACGGCTTCTCATGTTCCTATGGTGGCTTATGGTCCAGGCTTACTTCTAGTATTGGACTTATATGGGTTTCTGAAGGCCAGTACCAATGGTTTTGGATTGAAGCTGCTGTTCATTTGTTTCAATTTGACTATTTTCATGCATCCAGTGTTTATTCCAGACTTTTATTCTTATCAGGTTGGAAAAACCTCTGGGACTGAATTTAGACCATCACGGGACTCTAAAACTTTATGTGTAGCAGTTCCTCAGGGCATAGTGAGGCAGGTTTCACTGCAGGTTTTACAGACTGTTGAGCAAAATCCTCCCACACCATACTGGAATGATTTCTCTGGTCAGACATCTGAAAAAGAAATAATAATGATATAAAAAAAAAATATTCATGGTTACTTGTGTGGAATACAGTCAAAATGCCTCATTAGAATTGGACTAGCTGTAGTCCAGGAGGGAATCAGGGAGGAACCTCCATCATTTTGGAGGTGGATGACACTGACAAGCTAATTACCAATTTTTAATAAAAGGCCAATATCGGCCTGATATATCAGCAAACTGATCACTCACAGTCTAACCCCTGGCTTTTACTCCATTACTGTTTTCATTTATTTTTAGTATTTTTAGCACCTTGTAAAAAGGAAATTGAAAATGTTTCTGAATTAGCCTCAAGTCTGCTCCATTGGAAAGGAATTAAGCTGCAGATTATATAGTGTCCTTACACTACTAAGAGCTAGCCAGCGAGCAATTAAAACATCTTCTCTGCTGCTCATGTTAGAATTGTTTCCAATTTAAGCATCGGAGAAGCTGGAGTTAATTAGCAAAAGATTCCTGTCAAGGTTAGTGAATGGTAATTGCTCCTTGAGGAATGGGGATGTGGAGAAGCTTAGTTTTCTCTCTTCAAAATCAACACCACTATTTAATAAAGGCTCGTCTGCCCGCATAATCAAACATTAGCAGAACTAATTCTTCATCGATAGTGACTGCGGTCAGATCATGAGGTCTAAAAGTTTAAGGTTTGAACATCGCCGGCTGACACCCACACAGCGGTTTATCTAAGGTGCTGATCAAAAGATCTTCTACCACTGACACAGCATTGAAAAGCAGTGGCACCTTGCTAATGTCTTCCACTGCTTTGTTCCTGTGAAACAAATAAAAAAAAAAAAAAAACATCTTTCAGATATTCAAAAAAAATTCTGGATGAGAATAGATTTGAACGCTGCTCCGAAAGCAGCTTCATTGTCTCCCGAACTGCTGTATGTGTAATTTAAATGAGACGGGGGTTAAGGGGAGGGGGGGGGGGTGTTTGAAAATTAGCTCTCTGTGACTGAATGCATTAGCACCTTCTTGCAAACATTCAGTCATGTTTGGGTGATAAACAGGCCTATTCTGTTTGCTTTGTTCTCGCCCTATCTTCCTCTGTCATTTACAGAACAGAGCCGCGTGATGTAATATTCATAATTTGGCCTTATAATAACATCGCTGTATGGAAAGTAAAATTTCCTCTTCTTCCCTCCCTCTCACTTTCTCGTTGGAGATGTTGAGATTGATTTTTGTGAGTGGGAGCAGTGTGCGGGGTGCAATGTTAGTAGCAAGTCTAGGTGTGGGATAGCAAGGATAGTGACACACCGTTATGCCCAGGTAACACCTCAGATCACAGTTTGATAGACTTGTGCCGAGAGACGGGGACGAGATAAAGGAGGAGAGGAGGCCGAAGCAGGGAGGAAGGACGGAGGGAGAACAAGTAGAAAGATGGAGTGTTAGAAGGAATGAAGGCAGAATAACTTGATAGAAGGCTAAAGAGATGGAGAGGAGGGTGGGAATGCATAATATACAGTTTTCTCAGTGGTTCATTGGCTGCCTTTGGTGTAGCAGTAGTCCAAAACCCTTTTCGGATGGGATTAGTTTTTGGAGTAATGTAATCATTACCGGAGCTTGACTGTAATTTTGGTCCCGTCCGAATCTGCCATGTCAGTAATTGCTACAGACTGCGTGCGGCCTCGCCACTAAAAATCCCGGCCTCCCGTAAAATGCCCAAGGTTAATGTAAAACCTTTTCTCCTGTAAAATAGCTAGTAAAAATAACCTCAGGTAAAATTAGTCCCGTCTGAGTTGTTGGCCCTATTCCCACCATGGCAGAAGTTTTTTGGGACGTCAAGATGAGACCCAAAGTCTCAACTCTGGTCCAGTTGCAACTTTTCTTCACACTTGCCGCCATGCTGTATTGTTCTTGTTCGAGCATTCTGACGTCAATTGTAGGAGTTATATGATGCATAGTAGGCTTACAGTTTTGGTTATATATACTTGAAGAGATTTACTTGCACATGTAAAGACTTGTGTGAGACTTTAGTTCGACTTCAGTTAGATTAGTTACCACATGCTGCTAGCCTCTGTATCAAAATCACACTCTATCACAGTTTATTCAGTCAATTAAACTGTGAATAGACATCTTCAGTCCAATGAATCAAAACATAAATAAAGCTGTGGGACTGCAGTGTTTCAACATAGTTTGCCATGTTATAATAATGGATTATGGCTTTAATAACTATTACTTTGCACCTTCTCTGTGCTAAGGCATTGCCGTATCATCTCACTGATACGATGCTTACGTAAGACTGTTTATCTCTTTGAGAGTTCTTAATATGGCATCCCTGACATAAGCCAGGTGTGTGATTTATCAGTTATATGAGATAGGCTATGACTCATGCCCAAAGATGACAGGTTTTTGTGTTCATCCCCAACAGTGCAGGAACAGAACGGGATCTAAATACAGCTCAGAACAAGATCTCCTGGAATACACGCTCACAGATAGCAAAAAAAAAAAAAAACACCCAAATGCTTTGTGGAAAAAAAGAAAAAAAAAAAGCCTCCTGAATTATTCATGGTTATTCATGGGCATGTTTCATCAAGTTTTACTTCCCCACTATCACATCAAGTGGAGTGTGACAAATGATTTGGGCCCGAAAATGGCTGTTAACACACTGCAGGAGGATAGACAATAACGGAAAGAAATGCCATAAAAAAAAAAACAACAACACAAGAACAGCGAAACTTATTTTCTCCCTGGGGGAAGAGCGAGGCAACTTGACCCCGTCTTTGTCTCCGGCAGACTGATTGCAAAGCAGCTCCAGTTCTCTAGGCGCTTGTTGCTCGTCTCCTTGTCCTTGTTTTTGTGTGTTTGCTGTACTTGAGGTTTGTTTGTGGGAGGGAAAGTGAGCAATCGGGGGACAAAGTTCGTTTTACATTCTCATCAGTGACCTCAAATGGGAAAGAGGAACTTTGAAGCTGCAGCTGGCGTCGCGTACCTCGCACAATGTTTACCTCCGTTTCAACCAACCAGCGGGGCCGGGATGCTTTTGGGTTGTGGTTGCCATGGAAACAAAGAACACATTTTTGGGTTTTTTTATGTGATGTTCAAAAGATGTGGGAGCTGTTTAAGACACGGCCTTACTTCTCGAGTGCTTGAGAGCAGAACTCCCCTTGAGCGAATCGTTAGATATGGATTGGCAAGAGTTCAATTCTGTTGTGTGTAATATGTCTGTCTAGGGGTGTACTGTAAGTGTGTTGGTGACCCTGAGTGTGCATCTGTCTGTGAAGGTCCCTCCAGGACCCGGTCTCCATAGTAACACTGAGTGGACAGGTTGATGTGAGTAGTGTTCTCCATAAGCCCGACCCCGGCCATGTGTTCACACTTCTGTCCCCATTAACACCTGAGACACATGGTGTAAGTCCTTGGAACTCCCACGGTTAAATCTATTAGTAATGGCAAAAAGACACATAAGCTCTGTTCAAAACTGTTCCCTATTACAGAAATAGTGTGCTATATAGTGTGTCTGCCATTTTGTAAGTGTCTGAATTCTCAACGGTTAATTTCATTCACTACATAGCTCACTATAAAATACCCACAAAGCACTGCAAACTAGTGAACAGACAATGTACCCTACAATTTCTCCTGTATACCACAATGCAATGCGATTGTGTCTTACCAAAGAAGAAGTAGCGTCAAGATGGCTAGCTAGCTCGTGAACTAGCTAAAGTTAGCTCGCAAGCATTTCGTTTGCCAAAGCAAAACAGCTTGCTAGCATGTGGAGAAAGCAAATTAGCTGACAAAAACACACTTGCACATGACTAGAATTTCAACAAAGTAATTTAACGTTCAAAACTTCGCAAAATCGATACTACCTGAGTACATTTCAACCTGCTGTCATCAGTGCTTGGTTTGTTTGTGAGATACTAGGCGCGTCTGGACGGGTGCGTCACACCAATATCAGGCGCATTTTTTTTTAAGTAATGTTGTTTAATGTAGTTGACCATATACTGTAGTTCACTATAGGGAATAGTGAGTGAGTGAACCATTCTGAATGCAGCTCTAGAGAAAGACACTTTAATGTGTGGGGTCATGTAGCTCAGGCTGAATATATAGCTGCTTGTTCTGGCAATATACAGGACCTGTGTTGCTAGTTTTTCTTGTTTGCTACCTCCCATTTTTCTTGTGTTGAGAGGTGAGGAAAGGGGCAGACTTTAAGAGTGCCACACAGGGGGAAAAGCACATGTCTGGTGTGTGAAAGCACATATATAAAGCACACGCAGACACGCACTAAAAAAAAAAAAAAAGGTCAAGGACACGGCTGTGGAGAATGGATGGGAAGCGTTGTGACGGGTGCAGACCGAATCCATGATGACGGATACAGGAGAAATGTGTTGCAACCTTTCCCCCTCAGCCATTAGCCGCAGAATGGGTCCTGCTAGACGTTGTTTATGGGCAGAATGGCTCCAGACAGCCGGCAGGTGGCATTGGGGTCATGAGGGTTTTAAATCATGGTACAGTGAGGTAAGCCCTGTGATACTGTGAAATACAGACGGTGTTCAATAAATAACACATACTGCAGGAACAGATTTTAGGGACTAGATTTTTGGAATAGAGGAATAGATTTTTGGGGAAAGAGCCTTACTTCATGCCAGGAGGCACTGCACACACACACTCACACACACACACACACACACACACACAATAACCCATACAGCTCTTCATCTGTTGTTGCTCTAAGCACCATAGTAGCATAAATCGATAGCCATAAGATCCCCGTTAAAGACCTTGGTGGGAATCCAACTTGGCTCTCTCGGAGCTTGCTTTTCAAGTGCGGAGATGCAGGATATCGTTTCGCTTTGAAATTCTAAGTCTGTTGTTAAGTATACCTATATAGTGCAAACGGTAGGCACATGCATTTTTTTTTTTAGGCCTGCGCGGAGCACTTTTCTGCAGCGTGGCACCTTCTGGGGGGGGTGTTAAAAAAGTAAAAGAATGGCGTCATCCTCTGAGAATAGGGTGCATGCACGTCCTATAGGTGTTTTAGAGTGCAGAGGAGTTTGTGTAATATTCATGCAAATCCTGTTTAGAGCTTCAGCCGAAGTCTAAATAAGAAAACAGAGTGGTTTTAACGGAGCGAGCCCGCATGCCCTTGGTACCCCCTACTGCCACTTGTCCCCAGGAGTGGGACAGATGAAGGGATATTTAGGGTGGGGTGGGGTGGAGGGGGAGGAGGAGGAGGGAGGGGGTGGTGGTGGTTAGGCCCCCTCAATAATTCATTCACATCTGACGATATATATAAAAGTTCTCCATTCCACTTGAAATAATACATGAAACGTCTGCCACCGACACACCCCTGTCAATTTTTAATGGCTGCCTCTTTTTCCGGCGGCTACACCAAATCAATCATCGTCCCAAAGTCAAAAGTTGGAAAGTTGTTTTTTTTTTTTCCTTTTTTTTTTATTGCCCCTCTTCTATTTCATCCCAATTGAAATTATTCACCGATTTCAAGCGTGGAGGGTTGTCTCGAACGGTTTTTCAAGGTCTACTTTGAAGGGGCGTGCGGGGACAAATTCTTCACAGTGGTCTGCAATTTCTAGTGTAGGAGACAACATTTTTCTTTTTTTCTTTTTTTTTTTATCCCCCCCCCCCCCTTCATTTTTACTGCTGTTGAAAAATGCATCATGTTGCCGGAGATCTCCTGAGTGCCTTCTCCTGTCCCGGACTTGAAAGCGCCATGCACTTCTCTTTGTGTTGCGTGCCAGGCCTAATATTCCTCCCTCTCCGGTAGTGTATTAATACACGCGCAGCAGAATTAGTGACACTCAGACGGCAAACAGTCTCGGTGCAGACAAGAACTGTTACTCCTTTAAGTAGGTTTGATGGAGTTGCATTGCTGGTGTGTGTATGTGTATCTGCGCACGGCTTGTAGGGCCATTTATATGGGTGTGTGTTACAATTTTGTCTTCTCACGCGTGTGTGTGTGTCTATGACTGTGCACGTGTGTCTGTGACTGTCTAGCCAGCTTGTTTGGCCTGGTTAAAAATAGTCGCCTTTGTGTCTATCCGTCCCTGCTGCTGGTTTGCCCTGCAGTTTCTGTCTTGCATATTTTACAGGCTCTCAGCCTGTCAGTTGGCCGCCTCACACAAGCTCTGACAGGTGTTGTCTGTGTCGCCTCACCTCTCTCTCCAGACGACCGCGCAAGGTACACACAGGTGCACGCACACACACACACACACACCCATCACACACACCCATCACACACACATCAGCAGACATCAGCAGAGGCAGAAAATCACACCATTGCATACGGCATTCACACCTTTTTTTGTGATGAAGGCAGAACAAATATTTGTTTTTTCGTCTGATATAATAAGCCTTCGCTGCCTGTAATCTCGACTGTGGCAGAGCCGGGCTACTGTTATAGATTCAACATGACATGGCGAGCAATTATTTATGTTTTGATATTCAAAATGGCAAGGAAAAAATCTCTATGGTAAAATCAATTATGCTGAGTCGCAATGGCCTCTTCCTTATCAGCTGACATCTCTGTTTATGTATAATTGGTTCATGATAGCGGCCTGTTTGCCTTGCAAGGCAGCCTTATCAAGGGCATCTCTTGACACCTAGCATTTACTGCAACATGGAACAGCCTTTTTATCCCAGAGACTTTCCTGCTGCTTTATAATCAGGCTAGGGAACTGTAGATACACAGGGTAATCTATCCTAGATCAGCATCACAAATCCATTGTCATGTTGTCAGATAACAGCATATAGATTTATCTGAAAAATTCCACCTTGCAGACAGTATATAGTCAGTCCGTGCTGGCATAAAACCAATGAAGTGTAAAGAACAGAGCTTAGTGGCTTCTCCTTTTCCATTTCCTTCTCTCTGTGCATGTTTTAAGGCTAGTTTCCATTCCCATCACTGTGGCCTCATTTCTATTAGCCTATCTGCTCTGCCGGCGAAATGAGAAAATGGAAAAAGGGGAATTGACCATTAAAGAACTCTGCGTTCATTAATACGGGCGCTCCTTTGGGTTTCTCGGCGGTGTTATGGGGCTACAGCGGTCGGTTTCAGGCAGGCGGTGTCGAGGGCAGCCGGCTTGCGAGCGGGGTCCTTGTCTTACAAGTCTGCGGGTCTCCAGCCGCTACTACTTAAGCCCTCACACCTCAGGCCAACCTGATTAGGTCACCTCCGCCTTGTTTTCCTCCACTTCTCCTTTATTAGCTAATAGGCTTAGCTCTCCCGTGGGGCCGCAGACACATCGGATCAGCAAACCAACCTGTGCTCTGTCTATCTCTGCCTCGTTTTCTGCCCCCACTCCTCTCTCTCTCTCTCTCTCTCTCTCTGTGCTTCATTAACTGTCTCGCCTAAGATCTCACTTGTTTCCTTTCAGCCGCAGTGTATGATGGCTCTTTTTCTCACTACAATTGGTGCGTGTGCATATGTAGGAATGCAAAAGGAAGACGCTCTTGTTTGTGCATCATCTATGAACACACACATGCCCGCACACACAAACAACACACGCACGCACATTATATTCACTCAACTTAAAAGTGTATGAATTATTCATGCTGTTTCTCTTCAGCATTTAGGGACCCATCTCCTTCATCCTCTTCTGTATCCTGTCTCTTTCCCCCTGGGGCGGCAACACAAACACACACACACACGCACACGCACACGCACACGCACACAAACACACCGCACACTCAGAGCGAAGGGCAAGTTTTACTACTGCTTTGCTGATGCTGGTTGTGGGGTCATAAAAGCAGACAGCATCATCCCTGACTTATCACTGGCAATATAAACATAATAACTCCGCTGGGATGCTGCATTACACTGTAATTGACCCTTCCTCATCTGCAAAATTGAGCCCATCATTTCCGGCTCATGTGTGGCGAGCCTTTAGTCTGGATGACGAATGAAATTAATATGAACACTAGCATGACTCTATCAAAGCCTATCCACCTTGATGTTAATTGTTGCATTATAGCAGAGTAGCCACTGACGTAGTGGTAAATATAAAGGTGGTTAAAATGTGTCCTTCATTTAGCGATCATCATCAGGCATAATGGCTGCCGGTAGAAACAAAAAATTATTTTGCTTTCAGAAAAGCATTAGATGAAGCCTTTTTTTATCCTCACATACCTTGCATCACTTTGATATATGTATACCATGACTTTGTCATTAAATTTAATGTCTGCCTAAAAAGGCAGGGAAGTTCTATCTTGCAAATAAGAAGTGGCTAAACTAAACTGAATTTAGGTGGGTTTACCCTCCACTAGCCTACATCCCTGGGCACTGTATAACATTAGTGTTGTGTCCCAATGGAAATATATTGTTTACTTTGTTTGTACAGTTTTTTTTTTTTATATAATTCTTTGGAAACATTTCAAAGCTGATATTGAGATGCTAGTTGATATCTTAGGGACCACTGGGTAGTGATATTAGCTAGTTTTCCTTTGTATGCTAGCTGGTGGTAGGGAGAGTAGCTGGTTAGCATTGAGCTACTAACCCCAGTGTTAGAATTCACGTTCCCTACCGAAACTTTTCCTGTATCCCAACAAAAAAAGTGACATATCTGTGTTGTCCTTGTTGTTTCTGAGAAACAAATATATCACTGTTAAAATCTACTTATCTTCAACCACTAAAATGCTAACTGGTAAGTATGGCTAACGAAAGCTTGATGACATATCCTGATGTAAGCAAATCTTTGTGTCATGTATTTGTTGGGATGTTGTGCTAATGTTGGCTTAGCTATCGTTTTCCTTTTTTACATGACAACTATGTGACATAAATCCTGACCTGTTAGAATTGCGACCCTGAGTCAAGTCACTTTTTATGGCTGTGCACCTCCCACTGAAAGTCAAAATAAGCGATGATCTGAATCAGAGGTGACAGAAATCCGGCTTTTCAACAAAACTGGCAATGGTTCCAGTACCCTCATTTCCCGGTTGGAACTGCACTATGTTTCTATCTATAGGAGCTCTAGGGGAGAGATGGCGATAAAAGGCTCTGTGTGCGTTAACAATCCCAGCAGGGAGGAAGAACAAACACAAGAGACAGCAAGACATGCTTACACACGTGTGTGCACACAAAGACACTCGATCAAACATTCAAACCTACACACACACACACATGACCACACACACCCGCATAGGCATATAAAACATTAAATCTTTGTAAGGTTAGACCTTTCCTTTTATTGTCTTATCATGAACTGCACACCTAACACTGGGCATGTGATGTTCCTAGAAAGTCACACACACATACACACCCACAGTTGAGTTTAGCAAAGGACAATGAGGGTGACAGAGAGTTTTTTTTTCCAAATCTTGATCACTTGGGAACCGTGCAGATTTTAATTACTACCCACTCCTTCTCCTCCTCGTCCTCGGAGGCTGTGACTCGGTGTCCTTTGAGAGCAGGAAGGGAGAAAGATAGAGAGAAAGAGAGAAAGAGATATCACTGAGGTATTCACTGGAGAAGAACTGATGGTACATATAGTCTCCAGTGTAGTGTCATGTAGTCCTTTGTCCATCATTAAGCTTTGGCTCGTTCATGCTTATTTGGGCAGGTATACGCGGTGGTAGAACTTCATTGGGTCCCACAGTAGGGTCAGTGCGTTCCAATGTGTCCCTAAGCAACATGAGAAACACTTACATTTCATATTTTTTTGCATAATGAGAAAATCTATCATAATGATGATAATAGGTCACTGTCCCTATTATTACCTTACCAGCTACAGTATAGGCAGATATATGATTCTGTACCAAGTCATATCTAACAACAAAAATTATGGCGTTCCTTAGGACAAATCATATGAAATGGGGGTCCGTATTCTAATAGAGTTCTGTTTGTGGGGGGTCCTTGACTTAAACATATTTGGAAACCCCTGTACTACACTAGACTTAGACTTTTGTGTGTATATTAATGACTTAGGTTGCAGGTCCCTTGCAAAGTTAGACCTCTGCTTTAACATTTTTGTCATGTTTTCACATATTTGCTGCATACAGGTCTGGTCAGGTTATGGCTCTAGAAAGTCTATGTTGTGCAAATCTATGTATCGGTTCCCCGGCAGTGGCTGGTACTAACCCTTTAAAGAAAATCAGGCTTTGAGAACAAGGGAGGGAAGTTTGAAGACATGTGTTGGAAGGAGATATGTGAGCAATGGATATATGAACAATGGATATTGGACTGTCTTAGCTTGCAAAAGACAAATGGAAAACATATGAAAAGCTCTTTCTGGTGGATTCTGCCCACTCATCCAAAGGATCTAGCAATCTGATGAAGTGTGAGGACGGATGAAGCATGAACCGTGTGTGTGCATGGAAATAAAATTCAAGGCTGCGCTGCTTCCTCTCCTTCACACGCTGAGACTGGTTGGAGGGTAATTTTTTACAAAGAATTGCTATTAGCATATTGATTCAAATTTTTGCATTTTGAAGGTGGTGGTGGGAGGGGGGGGGGGGGGGATTCACATTGCGATCGACTGTGAGGAATAATGTTTTCTCCATTGTGTGGGCTTTTAGGTTTGATTGGAGACATTGGAACATTTTCATTTAATAAAGTAATTGAAAGATATAAGTGATTTTCAGTATTTCACATTTTGATCTCTTGGACACTTACCTATATGAGTACAGCATTTACCCTTTCACACAATTGTAGTACAATGTAGGCCACAGTTGCTCTTAAAATGGTGCTGACATTTGAAACATAGGCTGTATTTGAGCTAATAAAACCAATTGTATCTTTTCAAGAATGCATGGTCGTCCATCTAAATGTAGGCCCATTTGTTTTAATTACTGGAAATGTTACATTTGAGAGACTTTTTTTATTTATTTTATTTTATTTAACCTTTATTTAACCAGTCAGGTCAATTAAGAACAAATTCTTATTTACAATGATAGAGTTATGACATTTCTGCTTCAATTTATTATTTTTGCATGAATACCCCTTACATCATGTGATATCTCATTGGCCCAAAAACAAATAGTGCTCCATACCATCATTCATTATTCATACATGAGTTTTTTTTTTTGCCGGCCCTATAAATCATCCAACTCTTGCGTGGCCAATAGCACCCGCGCCGCGTTGGAAGCGGTCCTCATATCGTCCCCGGTGAGATGGATGATTCTCTCAGATGCTGCTGGCTTGTGTAAGCATTGGCGTGCCATGGGCCTGTGTGTGGTTGCAATGAGAGAATCCCAGTGATTCACAGATGAGATTAGCCAAGGATTGCGGTACTCAGGCGGAGCGTGGTGGAACATGCCGTGCATATGTAAAGTTGAATAGAGCACAGCGGAGAGGTGGGGGAGAGGTCTATTGGCTGCATTTTACAGATTTTTGTGTATGTGTTTCAGTGTAGATTTCGAGTGTTCGCACCAGATAAATGTTCTAAAACGGCAGCATATGCCCACATACTCGCCCGTCGCCTCTTTGTCCTTGTATCTGGCAACCCGTCCGTTTCAGCAGCTCCAGCGGACCCCCTCAAGCCCTGTCCTGTTGCCCGCTATCGGGCCACGCAGCTGGGGCTGGGGTTGTGACAGAGCCACCCCCCCCACCCCTTGGCTATGAGGGCTAACATGCGAGTGAGGAACAAACAACACTGAGGGCTGTGGAGAAGAGCTGATACTATTACCCATACTATCAGGGAGAAATGCTTACGCCTGGCCAACTATCAACAGCAACCCCCTCTCTCCCTTCCCCCCCATCCCAGTGCATCTTTCAGCTCTTCCTCCCCAAGGAATTACCTGTGTACTACATTCTCTGCACACTCACACCTGCATGTGGGCCAAGCCTTGTATTACAGGATAGTGTGCTTGCATATACATGTGAATGCGTAGTGTGTGTGTGTTGACACACATAGAGTGCATATCTTCGTTGTCGGGTGAAAATCCTGTAACTCCAATTTTGGTGATTTCCGTGTTTTAGTTTAAATTGAAGGATTACATGCTCCTCTATGGGTTGGTAAAGTTCTATGACACCTTGGGCTTATGGAAACATTTCTAAGCCCATTAGCTACACTGAAAAAATCCATGGTGGTCGAGCTACAAACAAGGGTTTTCATAGTTCCTGAAAAGTTGACATTTTGGAGATGCAAGGCCAGTCCCACGCCAGCCTAGGTGTTGCTGTAACTTCCACAAATCTTCACTCCTCAATTCATTCTCTTAATGCTCAATCCGTAGTGCTAGTATCAGCGAATACCCTTTGGACAGCGAATAAAGATTACTATCCACCGGAGCTGGCCGCACATTTAGCACAGAGCATCTGCCAGCACCAGGCAGCTGGGCTCTTTATCAAAGCATATATAATCTAGAACAAGCCGGCAGCATGCGCACAAGCCATGTCAATGGAGAATGGTGTGGCTGAAAAGGAGGGCAGCCGCAGATAGTGTCAAGGCCAGATAAATGTTTGCCTTACATAAGACTTGGGCTAAGTGGGGAAACACCAGGGAGGGCCGAGGAAGAAGGGAGGCTTTGTGGTGGCAGGGTGTGGTGTGGTGCCAGGTGAAGGCTGGGCATCTGAATTGTTGAGACAGTGACCGAAAAGGAAAGGCTTGGTAGATACATGAAGAAATGAAAGTGGGACTAGGTCTTTGCAGATCAGAGTTTTAGTTGTGGAAACATTTCTGAGGCAGAGCTGCTCCGGAGGCAAAAATAATTTCATTGGTTGAATTAAACCTCAGTGGGTGGAGTCAAAGAACCACAGTTTTTCAGAGCGCAAGTTAGCTTAATGTCAAAGAAGGAAATTTGGTCTAAAACTGAACAAAAAATATAAAAGACAATGACTTCTTTATTTCATTCTTTAATGACCAGGATGTTGGAAGGTCAGCTAGCTGACTAGCTAACCTAGATAGCTACAGGCTAGTATGGCTAGTTTGAACTTGGAAGGTCAGCTAGGCTAACTAGCTAATCTAGCTAACTTAGTATAGACTGCATTTTATTCATTTAGAAGCAAGAGTGCTAGGCTTCATAACATTAGCTTCCTCCTCTCTTACTCCTTACCTTTTCCTATTAGGCTTCTACTGGGTTCTTCCCACTGAGGTTTAACTCAACCAATGAGATTATTTCCACCTCCAGAGCTGCTCTGCCTCAGAGAAATGTTTGCATTACTACAACTTGGTAAATAAACGATACAGGATAAAGATAGTGGTGTTAGGTGGCAGACTGAGAGACACTGCCAGACAGGAAACGGAGATGTGCAGAGTTCAGAGTTCAGGCAGAGACTGAGAGATGGATAGAGAGAAAGACAAGAGGAGGAAGAGGCGAGGGAGCTCGGCGAGCGAAAGCGTCGGGAGAGCGCCGGTCTTCCCCGCCTTCCGAGAGCAGGCTGATCATAGAGTGCGTGGCTGTTGTGGGATCAAAGGCTTTGTCAGTCAAAGCCCCTTGACTCTGTCTGCGCAGAGCCGACTACAGGTACTCAGGGAGGCATGGACGTGGAATAATTCATGACCGGGGAGGCTGGCCCTCAGATGCTCCCTCTCCCCAGAAAGACGCACCGCGTCCGGGGTCACGGCTCTCAGAGCCTCCCCTTATCAGCCCCCAGGCATGGAGGCAAGAGCAGCTGCCGGGTTTGGCTCCCCGCTCTCCTGTTCTGGCTCCCGCATTATCTGCGTTCACACACATAGACTAGTCTGTTTGGTGTGAGTGTTTGTGTGTGTGTGTAGTGTATATGTGGTAGCCCACACATATGGCATGTTTTACGTGAGTATGGGTGGGGAGGTGGGCGGATGCTTGGCATGAGATATGTCGTTTTTTTCAGTGTGTGTGTGTGTGCGTATTTTTAGCTTTTATCCCCATGGTTGAGCTCATGCTTTATTGAACCAAACAATTATTTAAATTATTGCCCACCCACAGATCCAATTTGAAACAACATATGGCTTGGGCTTACTGTAAGCCAATATACCATTAAAGCATCTATTGATGGACCTGTTAAACAAAGCTGATTAGAAACATTTTTGCTTGTGCGCACATGCAGCCAATCACTCTCGATTTAGCCGAATACACAGCATGATCCATACAACTATTATTTTTCTCTGAGGCGAAACTTTCCACAGATTTGACAGGCTAGTATTTATCAGAGCAGCAATAGCGCTTTATTGCAGACAGCTAGGTTATCATCTTGTAAAACTTCTTATTTGCCGTCGCTACTTGATTTCTGCTTTGTTTTTCTGAGGTCGCCCACGCTGTTGCTATTATCCTGTGTCCAGTGGGGCTGAAAAAGGAATTAAAAATCCTTTATAAAAACTTACTGATATTTTATTTGCTTGAAAAGTGCCTTGGAACTCTTTCCTTTTTCATTTAAGCAGCAGCCCCAAAACCAAAGAGCACCTTCAACAAATGCCTCCACACACCAAAACTTAATAGAAGCCCTGTCTATCCTCTGTCCTTTGAAATCCTTTTGGGTTTGTTTGTTTTTGTACCTTTTAGGTGCCAGATGGGTGGGATTTTCCATAGAGAGTTTATACAATCACATGAAAGTATTTGAAAGCCAATTTTGGTATACTTTTCTCTAATTAACAACCAATCTGGCACGATCTATAATCGTTTTGATGGACGGTAAACTCCACCCATCTGGTACTCCACGCAGGTGAAAACAAATGCGAAGAATTCTTTGCACTCTTTGACTCAGTTTTAAGGTGCACATTACATGACTGTAGGTGCAATTTAGCTGTTACAGATAAATTATTGAGATTTGACACAAAATCCCCAATGGGCGAGAAGCGGATTACAGGTATTCAAAGCTTTGCAGTTCTTTTTCAACTTTTATTTGAAAGACTACAGGAATAAAACGTCTCAAAAGCCACGCTTGGAGAACGGATGCATCCATCGTTGGGAGACGAAGGCAAGCTCTGAAGTCGTTTTATTGATTTTTTTCCTGTTTATTTTTGATTAATGCCACCTAATTAGCAGCTAGCTCCGTTAACTCATCAAAATGATGTAACGTGATGAAAGGCGGCCCTTTTTTTTTTTCTTTTTCAGCACAAATGAGTGTGACTCCCTGTCTGTGCCACGTCGTTTAGTGTGCATCGGTGAGAAAAGAAACTGCAGGGAAAGAAGACCTTTGGGTTTTTGACAGTCTTGTCTTTTTTGCTCGGCATTCCACTACCAGCAGACAAAGAGGAGGAAAGAAGGGGGATGGGGGTGGAGGGGGTGAAGGAGGAGTATTTGGAGGAGTTGGGGTATCGGCTGCCGTAGGCATCAGACGAACCCTCTCCACCTCCTCCTCCTCCCCGCACCTCCACCTGCACCAGACACCTATCCTCCAGCCATGTCTCACTTTCTCTCTGTTCATTCCCACCTCCACCTCTCCACCCCTCCACCCCTCTACCCCTCCACCCCTCGCCTCCAACGGTTGATAGTGCTTGTCTGCAACCCTGATATCTCTTTTCTGGCGGTTATACGAAGTAAGATGGAGGTGTGTGTTTTTTTGTTTTTTTTTCCTCCCCCTGCTCGAACGTTTTGACGTTACCTGACTGACATGCTGTTATATGGGTTATATGAGTTGGCAAATATAAACATCTTCACCATATCGCAAATACAACTTTCAATCTGCTGACTGGGATAGGAAGATGTCTACTCCTTATCCCATCTACTGTATGGCAGTTTTCAGTCTGTCCGAGAGTCAGTTTCCAGAATACTGTGTTCCTGCAAAAACGCTCAGTGATGAAAATGATGGGGCACTTCACTTATTTTAATGCATATCAATGTCTTTCAAGAATGTTCTGAAATCAAGTGTCCTTTTCTTTACTTTCAGTCTTTTTTTCAACATATGGACACTTGTTTTCAGAGCGGAACTGCATTGGAAATAAGTGGATTTTTCCCACTTCATTGGTATCTTTCACTTGTTTTCTTCACTTGTTGAAAAATAAGACATTTTTTAAGACTGAATATGAGACTAATTGAGTTGTTACGATGGGCATTTTTGCAGCGTGATGATGATGAGGATGACAGCAATAATATAGGATGTAGATGTCCATCACCTTATTGTAACCCTCCTCTTACATAGCCTGGTTTTCATGGGTTTAGGAAGCGGATGATAATGACCTTGCAAACTCTTGGTGTCGTTCCTAGTCAGCTGGTGGTGTGGGATGACAGGATTATACAGTGTTTGTAACACAGCACATAGACACCTGCCACCTTTCTCTATGAGCTTTCATCCTAGTTACGACAGGAAAAAAGTCCCTTGTCAACCCATTACAATATCTCTCTCTCTCTCTCTCTCTCTCTCTCTCTCTCTCTCTCCCTCTCTCTCTCTCTCTCTCTCTCTCTCTCTCTCTCCCTCTCTCCGCCCTCAGTGACGTCTCAATGTGGTTTTAAGAAATAAATGAGAGGGCATGGGGAAACAGAGAAAGTGGGTCAGGGTGAATATACAAGACAGAGAGAGGAGAAGGGAAGGAGGGAGCGAGGAGGAGGGAAAGAATGGGCAAAGTGAGGGGGGTGGGGGGGGCACTAAATTCCGAGGCAATAATTAAGTGGAATATGCAGTGCGCCCTCGAGGGTACATCCGAATCAGCACTTTGCATTTTGATGGAATGGGAGACAGTGTGGAAGCCACTTTATTAATGAGTTTATTTATGTGTGGGCGGATGGCATTCGCCCTGACTCCGCGACACGCTTGGCCGGACGCTCCCTCATACTTGCAAATTGTCGGCAGGGGGCAAACAGAGGTGACTCGGGGTCGCCTCTGCTCAATGTACTACAAGCTGCGGAGACGGGCCATGTAATGATCGACTTAAGAATATTTACATAATGTCCCCACGCTGCGGCAAATCATATGGATGTGTATGTTCATTAGGGGTCGACCGATACTGATGTTTTTCCTGGATTGATGCTGCCAATTTTGTGTCGACATTCTTTAAATTTGATCATTTTCATGCCAAAGTATTCAGTGTTTCCCCCAGAATTGTATTCTTGGAAGTGGAAAAGCCTCTGAAACGGCATTTAGATCCCTAAAACTCTCCAGTGAAATTCGGGTGACAATAATAATGTAGCATATTCATGCATAATTGTGTGGAAAATGTTGTGTTAGAATTCAGTTTAAGGGTTTCCCATAGACAACTAGCATGGTATTGATCAGTTATGCAAGAAATATGTAATCAAACTGCATCATATCCATCATGACTGGCCCATATCTTTTAAGTTTTAATACCAAACTGATATATTGGCCTAACCCAAATGTGTATATGTGTTCATTCTTACCTAAATAAATACAACACACATTTCTCAGTTAATCAACCAAACCCTATCTTGAGTTGACACATTGTTCAGTTTGGGACTATTGAAGGCTATTGGAATACTCATTTATTGGAGATGAAGTTTTACAAGAGCGGTTACTTCTCTTTCCTTTGCACCCTCCTCTCTCAAGTTCATGGGTTTGGACACTTCTTAATAAAGGCTGCGGCCCGTCCCGTCAGCTCGCCTCCCCAGAGAAATGTGTTTGCGGCGAAGTTTACAAGGGCACCAGTCATAAAGATTTAGGACGGAGCTTTTAAGGCTGTTTGCAGCATAAGCACATGTACTGAGCGTCAGAGAGAGAAAGAGAGAGAGAGAGAGAGGAGAAAGAGTCGGAGGGGTGGATTATTGAGTGCGACGTCAATATGGATTGTGCCTGATGGGCTTTCTCTCCCTCGCCTTCTGTTTTTTTCCTCATCTTTCTCCCTCACTCACGTCACATTACATATTCTCTCTTTTTTTCATTCACTCATCTTCACAGCCATAAATGAAGCATGGAGGATGTCAGTCATCGGAGCTGGGTGAGGGAATAGCTTTCTCTTGTGGTTGGCCTGAGTGGTTAGCCCTTGCTCTCACACACACACACACACACACACGCATACACACCGCAACCCTCACCTCCTCATGTATGATTATGTGTGAAATGGTTTACCACACTTTGAGCATGAAATGGCCGGCGCCTAGTGAGAACGCCCACTGGGGATTTGACATTTGATTGGCCTGTGGCTCACCACCTGTCCCCGGATGAATATTCATGAGGCTAATCTCCATTAACGACAACAAACACAACCAAACAAACAATGGGGATTCATTTGGGAACCTGTGTAGAGATGACAAAAGGTCACAGGTAGGATCAATGCGGTGTGTTCAGACCTTTACCCCCTTGAGGGTTTATCATTATACAAGGCCGGTTCCACAGGCCAAGTCTGGAACCCCAAGGTCAGTATCAAGAGAATGGGATCTCAAAGGAGTAGGGATGGGACGATATGCTTATCTCACGATACGATTCGATACGCGATATGGGGTTCACGATTCGATATAAACATGATACGATGTGATAAATAAAAGTTGAATTCCGATATATCGTCCCATCCCTACAAAGCAGTTAATAATCTGCAAAAACTCTAAACTTGAATTACCTCAAAGAACTGTCACGGCCATGTGCCAAGGACAGGGACATTTGGTGGATCGGGGATTTGGACGCGGCACCCATTCCAAGTCCCAACACCCATGACCACTTATCACCATCTTAACTTCACCGGCCGCATCATTAAGGCGTTCTATTTTTTTTTATGTGAGATTAGATCACGCACACGCATACGCACACACACACACACACACACACACACACACACACACACACACACACACTGGCTGGACCAGCCATAAACCGGTCGCTTTTGTCCAAAGCCGTGATTATTTTTTCCCTCCTCTGTTTGTCCAACAGGAAGATAACCTTTACATTTATTGGCTGGCGGCCTCGCCGGCTGTGGCGTTCCTCCCTGGTTTTAATTAAAGCTGTAATTGTGCAGACGGACTCTTCTCTCATTATATCTAATCTTTCCTTTCAACCTGCTTGCTGTTCCCCCTCCGTTCAATTAACCAAACTCAATGTTGTGGAGGCAAGCGTGTTCGGCAAGTCGCGGGGTGTGTGTGGAGGGGAAGGGGAAGGGGGGTGGGGTGCAAATGAAGTTGGAAGTATGAGCCTGATGATTTCCACTTTAACCACTTTGACCTTAGATGCCGCTCACACATTCAGCCTGTCTTGTTTCTTGTGAGATCTATATGAAATCTGAAGTGGAGTGTTTGAAACTGAACCTGCCCTCTTCTGTACATGCCGACACCTAAATGTCATCAAAGTCCATTTAAGGAAAATCTGTTCACTCACCCACACAAGACTCCTATCTCTTTGAACGGGGAGTCCTCTTTATCTAAAGTTCTGACAAGACAATCATCTGCATTACATATTTATGAAAACTACTGAATTGTTAACAACATGGCGTGTTGAAATTTGTTTCAAAGGACAATGTTGTCACGGAAAACCATCTCTTTTCCTCTTACCGATGCTTGTATGCATGCACACTCCACTGCTCCCATATATATATATATATACAGTAGATGTGTGTGTATACATATATATATATATATATATACAGTAGATGTGTGTGTGTGTGTGTGTATATATATATGTATTTATATATACACATTAGTTAGTTAGTTTGATCTCCACATCAGATCAAACTAACTAACTATACATATCTATATATACAGTACTGTGCAAAAGTCTTAGGCATATGTCAAAGATATCCATAAAGCGCAGATGCTTTCAAAACTAATGAAATGAAAAGTTTCTGAATATCAAAAATTTACAATAAACAGCAGTCTACTGACACATTAATGCAGAAAACAAATAAACATCTAAGACTTCTAAGAAATGTATATAAAAAATCTAGGGTGCCTACTGTGTATATATACTGTCTATATATATATATATATATATGAGAATATCATGTTATTAAATTATTTGAAATGTATAAAACGGTTGATGTTGCCCCAACTTACGTAAGTTGTAGGAAATAAAGTTCTGCTGTAAACCTGAAAGTATGATTGGTGGATTTTCTTCATGATTTGCACACAAAGTGTCAATTGGCCACTTATGTTGACGACACCTTTTACGTTGTCTGAGCCACCATCATTAGCGTTACGTATGTTCCCATTCAGAACTGATAGAGTGCCCTGTCTCTATATATAATACTGTCTGGTCTCATATCTCACTAATGGTTTCCGATGCTTCTGTGAATGAATGGCTCCGTTGAATGTAGCATACCTGCTGTTTGGCGAAGCAAGCTTATCTTTGGAGTGCGGACCTTGTCAAGGTCATCATTTCTCTCGCCGTTCCCTGAAGTGTGTTTTTTCTAAGGTGGCCGGGCTGCACGCCACATGCTGTTTGCAGCCTGTATCCAGCTGCTTTCAGAGTCCTACCGTTTAGCATACTCCACAAGCCTCTGATCTGCTATTGTGGAGGAAGCCATGTCTGTCTCTTTTTATTCCGTAATCTACGTACGGGGAGGAAATCGCGCACAAGGACATTGTCAGCAGCTGGAAAATGCAAGCATTGTTTGAGGACAGAGAAGACCTCCGCTCTTTCCCAGATGTCCCTGGAAAATCCCTGCTTACCATCCGTTCACGGTGATTGAAGTGGATTTGGCAGCATAGGAGCGGGTGTACAGCAAATCCACTAGCCTTGGCATTAGCATATTCTTATTGATTGGCTTCTTAGAGGAGGTATTGAAAGGCAGGGGAGTGACAAAGGGGTTAAACTGAGATTGAGGGATGAGAGGTCTCGGCAAAGAGTGGTGTGTGTGTGTGTGTGTGTGTGTGTTTCTGTGTGTTTGTCTTCAGCTAAAGGTGCCCCCTGGATGGACAAGGGATGGAATGGGAACTTGAGATCAATATCTACCAACTCATCTCTTCTTTGTCAGAGTATACCAGATTGACAGAGGAGGGCACACTATGGGGTGGGAGTAGGATGATGTGTGTGTGTGTGTGTGTGTGTGTTTGGGGGTATCTTTTGTTGTGGATGGAGAAAACAAGCACAGATACAGAGTGAAGCAGAGTAAAAGGACTCGAGACTTGTCTATTCCTCAGAGAGATAATGAATAGGCTGTTTTGACTGGCCTTTTTACAAAGTGGTTGATATCCCGGTGCCGCGGCACCTTTAGGGTCAACAGAGCGATTGCAACATGCATATTTGTAATTGGGTTATGGCGTGAATAACATCGACAATGACAATAATTGTTTTTAATTAAACCATCCCCCAGATGTCTGCTAAGCCCAGTGGTAGGAGAAACCCACAGCCTCCTCCACACATCTTTTGTGCACCCAGGTATTGTGCCAGTCCATTGCAATTAAGTGCTGAAAACGAAGTGAAAATGCCTTAATTACGCTCCTTAGGAGCCCCCGCATCATTAACGCCAAACACAAGCCCCTTTTGTTGCCGCGCAATTACATCGCTTCTTCACTTATGCCCCCTCGCTTTGTCTGGCGTCCATTTTGCCGGAATGGCCTCCAACCAGGCGTCTTAGATATGACCAGAAAATGGAGTAGATATGAAAAGCCGAAAGTGCCAAAGACAGAGAGAGAGAGCGAAAGAAGTCAGGCAGAGCAATGGAGAAAAAGGATTATTGAATATTGCGCTATTGTTAGCGGGGGACGTCAGAGTGCATGTGTGCGTAATCCTGTTGGGGAAGCAAGGGACACACAGAGCCATGCCAACTGTTATTGACGGAAGGCCATAGGATTAACGCTGCACTTATTCACTCCCTGATTATTGCCCACTCACCCCTCCTGAACAGCCAGCGCTGTGCACCGGGCTGGGATTCAAAAGTCTTTGTGTGGTTCTCCGTGTCCTTTCCCCCTCATCTGCTTTCACACTGGAGGAAACCGATTACATTCAATTTCCAGCCAAACGCTGCCAAATGTTTATATTTGTGTTTCTTAAAAGAACGCTGTCAAAGAGTGCAGTTTAACAGTTTTGCCCGAACCTGATAGTACTCAACTTATAGTCTGGGTTTGTATTAAGAAATATTGCACTGTACCATCGTTTTTATTTAATTTTGGGGTTTTCAGGCCTAAATCAGGCTTTTGTGTGTGTACATCTGCATTCCTATTGGTTACAATGTATATCACTCTCTTTTAGCTCAGACAAAGTATCAAATTTGATCAGAATGCTGAGAGAGAGCGTAAGAAAGAGAATGCAGTAAGGATTTACAAGCCTATGCAAAAGTATATTCTGAAAAAGGGAAGATAAATTGGCAACATGCACTCTCTCTATCTCTCTCTATCTCTCTCACACACTCACACTCTCTCACACACACACACACACACACACTCACACCCACATTTAAGGTCAGCATTGCCCTTGGCTAGTGTCTCTGCTGCATAAGTGGCACAGTCTGGGGTCAAAGGTTAATGAAACACTTGCAGGTACAAGCATTGACCCCACTGTCCACGGGCGCCACTCCGTGCACTCAAAATATGCATATCGTTAATTTTAGTATACATTATTCTCCCCGGGCGGATAGGCTATACATAGCTTTATGGCCTTCTAGCAGTGCGGGCGCTCCAGTCGAGGCACTTTACCTCGTTAAAAGACCCTGTTTAATAATTAATCGAGTCCATCAGCTTCAAAGGCGGTGATCGGTTGATCCAGCGACTCCCTGACCCCCCGCATCCCAGAGGGAAGCTGCAGCATCTCATCAAATGTTTCCTTCCTTTCGCTAAAGACTTATTCTCAGAGCTTCTAACAAACATGTTAAGACTATGCGACCGTTAAATAGAAGTCAAATAGCAATTATGCGCAAATGTCTAACCTCTAGCTTCGTTTCCTCTCTGATCATCCCATTTCAAAGGAAGAGTGGAACAGAGATATTTTTACAGTCTGACTTTTTTTTTTTCATGAAAATCTGAACTGACGTGCACGGATCCATCAAAGGCAGATGGAGATCAGTTAGGTAAGAGTGACAGCCATGCTTGAGAGCCCGTCTGCTTTTTTTTTTGTGAGTGACTCTGCAGTAAGGAGGGATGATGATGGTGATGATGATGATGATAGTGATGACAGCTGAGGAAGACCGAGAAGAAGTGACCCTTGCCTCGGGGTCAACGTCGACCGCGTCCGTCTCCGCCTCCGGGTTTTCTCGGCGACGCGAACCCGGACAGCGCCCGTATTTTCTCCTCCACTTCTCGCCACCGTCGTTAATCATCCGGCGTCTCCGCCCCCCCCCCCCCCCCCCGTGCGCGCCTTAGCTCCTCTCCGTGCCCCGGGCCTTTTCTCCTCCCTTTTCATTCTCCTTCAATCCCTCACCTCTTTCTTGCCTGCCCTCCGTCCCTTCGCTCTTCTGCACAAGACACTGTGGTTTCTTAAAGGGAAATCCACCCTAAAGAAGTTTAACACAGCTTTTGAAGATGTAGCTTGCGTTTCTGGGCCCATTTTGTTGTGTGGTGTGTGTTTCTTCAGCGGTAAATGTCAGGTTTTGGTCTCAGTCCTTCAGAATCAAAGAGCGAGGGCTTTCTAGACGGTGTTCAACAATCATACAGGGAGAAATCCATCATAGAAGAGGCAGAGAGACCGATCTCTCCGCCCACTGTAGCCTCAATAGACCAGATAGTAAGGGGCGTGGCTGCGATCATAGACGCCCCAATGTCCATAAACTAGCTCGCTATACGCCCACCTTTTGACTGAAAGCAAAATGTTCACGCCCCTTTCTCTGGGGCTTGTCGAAAGGCATTGTGGGAAAGCTCTACAGTGAAAAAAGTGACCAAATTTTGAACACAATCAATCGTCATGATGGCAAAAACTAGGAAAATAAGATCCAGATTGAAAATAACTGGAATTATCCTTTAATGGTATACTAAACCTTTCAGTCAAACCCAGGAAACAGAATACTATATTGACATTTTTAGTATACTGATAATTTTATCTAAATTAGAATTATATACTATATATATACAGTATATACTATAAAACAGCATTTCGATCAGCAGGTACGACACACGATTTGGGCAGAGCAAGCCTTGCTGTCAATGCAACCAGTCAGCACCCACTGCATGTTGTACACAATGGGAAAATACACCGGTGCATGTTAATGTGTCTTTGTGTCCCATCTTGCTGTGATGGATATTCCAAAGATTTATTCATTTTTTTTCTCTTTTATTGCGGACTGAACAATTGTTAAAACATTCATTCTGTACTTGCGCTGAAGTTCTTTCTTGAGAGCGAGAGCAGGATTTTGTGAGGATTTTGACAAGGTGTACCCATCTGGCACAAAAGTAAACTGAGCAGCTGGAGGGTTCTTATGATTTGTAAAGAGACCGCCGAGGGGGATGGATCGCTAAATTATTTCTATGGCGACTGCCGTCCTCGCCAAAGTGCCCATGAGCAAAACAAATGGCTTCGGGGTGGCTTACCTTATCGACCCTGCGCTTTGACCTCTCCTGACCTCCCCGAAGTGATGAGAAATGGAGAAAGGGCTATGTGTTTGTGTAAGTGGGGCGATATATCAGAGGGAAATTGCTAATTACCTTGCGTGAAATGGCCAATAAAATAATCACCATCTTCTTCTCCTGCCAGAACTGCTGTCAAAATGAGGATCTCTAGACTATAATGAGGACATAACTGTCATCAGTGTGCTTGGGTCATTCATTTTGTCTTTTACCCTCCAAATCCATGAAGGAGAGCGGCGGCTTATCCTGCTGAAACCAACTTGGGGACATGTGAAAGTGGATTTTTCCATCCTGTTGATGAAGTTCAACCACATGTGATCTTCATCCAACTGGTACAACTCTCTGGATCCGAACAGCAGCCACGCATCTTCTGAAATGATGTGTTTGTTAAAATAACCCACAGTAACCCAGATACACGAGCAGCATCATTTCCAATTCCTGAATTTTGCAAAGCACTGCAAAATTAATATTATAGGCTTAGCATATGAAATAATATGCAGGAAAGCAATATCTTCTGCAAATATTTTAATGGCATTCTTAAAAGATAATGTAATTAAACAAAGATTGCATGCTGATAATTTCAGGAGATAATATACTAAATAATATTTCTCACCAGATTATATCATTGTTTTGCATAATGAGTCAATATGAATTACAGAGCAAGAACATTAAGAAATTATAACTGCAAATCTTTTGGCCTAAATACCATGTTCACAAGAGGAAACATTGGATTTTTTGTGTATTTCTGCATTTAGATGTCGGCATGGTTTTTGTGGTGCTCTCTATTGATGTGTGTGCTTTCTTTCTCTCACTTTCTGTGCTTTCACTCTCTCCAAGGTTAAGGGCTCTCCCAGTGCCTCAGGGTTGACAAATAACTTTAGCACTATAACATCTAAAGAGAGCGTGAGCGAGAGAGTGTGTGTGTGTGTGTGTGTGTGTGCCAGAAAGGATCCAAAATGAAAAGAAATAGAAATTTGAGTAGGAGGACGCACACACACACACACACACACACACACACAAACACACAGCTTCAGGAAGGTAGAACTCTTCCTCACCTCAGTATACTCTACTAAGGCAGCCTCCACCACACAGCAGAGAGATGGAGGCCCTGCTGGCCCAAAATACCTCTTTACTCCTCCAACTGCTCTCCCGTCACTGTTGGCAACCTGCACTTGGCTGTATTTCTCAGGAAGGCTTGAGTCAACCCAGCCACAGGGCATCATAGTATCCCAAATCTGAAATTACACACAAACTCTACCGTTAGCTATGTCCTAATTCCAAACTGTTTATTTTGTTTTCTTACAATAGGTCACCGCAGAGTCAAGTAAAATGTTTGAGCAGCAAAACACATGCTTTGGGCTATGCTCGCCCTGAGATGGAGATGTCTTCTGCCAAGCTTGATAAAACAATAGACAGACATCCGTATTTGCCAAAATGTTTGCAATTCTGTATCAGGACTGTTCTGTTGTTTGGGAACTAAACCTGGAGATTTGGGGCTACAAATCAGTGACCTAAACGTGATAACAGAAGTGAAACAACTTTCCAAATTTGAATTTGCTTTATGTGTGTGGCACTATCACTGTTAGGGGTTTGATTCCTCATTGGGCTCCATGCTTAAAATGTATGAACACAAGCATCCACCAAACGGCATGTTTTTTCACCAAATGGCTGATTATAGTTGGAGTTATGCAAACATTTGTCGGAGACAGAGCTGCTCTGGAAGCAAAAAAAAAAAAACCCTCCATGAGTGGAGCCAAAGAACCAGTTTTTCTTGCTAAGTAACATTAGAGTGAAGCCTGGTGAAAAGGTCAAGAGGTAAGAGAGGAGAGGGCTAATATTATGAAGCCTAGCACTCTGCTACTAACTGAAAAAAATGCAACCTAGCCCAACTGTTTTCTATTTAAGCTAGTTAGCGGTTACCTTTTCAAACTCGCCATTGTAACTATCTAGGTAAGCTAGCTAGCCTGCTGACCTTCCAAGATCATGAATGCCAAGGTCATGAATTAATGAAAAGTCATTGCCATTTATATGTTTTATTTATATTTTAACTGGAGTTTCTTCTTTACCATTCAAGTTTAACAGTTAGCTAACTGGCTTTTCGGCTAGCTGTGCTCCAAAAAACTGATTCTTTGGCTCCGCCAATTGAGGTTTAACTCAACCACTTAGATTATTTTTGTCTCTAGAGAAGCTCTGCCTCCAAGAAATAATTGTTTAACTAAAACTCCAATCTGCCACCAAACGACATCTGAGCCAACCTAGGATGTGGGTCGCCATACCCATGCAGCCCCTATGTGACCGTGACGTCTGTCCTCTCCCAGCTAAAGGAGCAGACATTGATCCGTGTCGAGCTGGTTGTCCGCTCCTTTTAGCTTAACCGCCACGGGCTCATTGTGACACCTCGGTGTCCTACAGGTGTCATTGGGCCCCATTACCGAGGACAGGCTTGATTGGCTATGCAAGACACCTCGACTCATTAGAGTCAATGGAACCGGTGAGATTCCCATTTCCACGGCTCATCCTTCATTTGCACATCGCACAGAGATTTCTCCAATGTGCTGTTGTTTGATTGGCAGGGCGAAAGTGACGGAGGGAATTTCCGACCAGTGCTTGAATGCGAATGTGTTGCCAGTAATTGAGGTAAGGAATGAAATAGGCTATTTGGCTTAGATGTGTGGACAGTGTGCCGATGGGGTATTGAAGTTTGAAGGTGGAAGGCCCTCCACTGTCTTTAACTGAGTTTATAGAGCACCAGCACCCTAACTTACAGCCTTTAGATAACGAAGTTTGAAAATATCACTCATCTGCAAACCTAAAATGGATATATGAGAGTCCGGTGGCATGTTAGTGCTTTGCTGAGGGCTAATGGCGTTGACAGGGTCCTTTTCCTCCGCTCAGGAGACTGGTGTGTGTGTGTTGTGTAACTCGGTGTGTAATGTGTTGGGATTTTAAACACCCCTGACCTTGTCTTTTTTCTTTCTTGTTATTAAGACCTAGCAGGCTAATCCACTGTTGAGTGTCTACACGATGGACTCTGTTAATGGACTGAATACAGATGCATGTCTCTCTCTCGTACTTTAGTTTGTTAAATCCCTGATGTATGATGTGTAATGCAGGATTGGAGAACACATTTACCCTCGATATATTTTGCCTCTCAATGTAGCTTCTTTGGCAAATATTATTTAGCATTTGTTTTTATCCAATGTGGACCTGATGGGTATTATTGTATTCTTCTTGAGCAAACCCCATCCATTTAGCATACTAAGCACAAACACGCTAAGTAGGCTAAAACTAGGCTAAAACAAAGTGATTTTTCATTTTACTGTTTAGCTTTAATAGCATTTAAGTTAGCGATAGTGTTTGTAAGAGCTGGTTGTTGGTGTCAGCTGGCTTCATATTTGCTCAGCTGTTAGTATTTTTGTAACATTAATATTTAAGTTTTATGTTGTTTCAAATGGAAAAATCATCACTAGAATTGCAGCATACTCAGTTGGCATTGAAATATAATAAAAGCTACACTATTTTGCAAGCTACAGTAGCTAAAAACGATTTCAAAAGACATTGTAAAAGCAGATATCAGCCATATCCATGTCAAACATTTATGACCAAAAAGTTTTACCTTTTTGGTCGATAGTCAAAGTTTTTTTCTGAACACAAGAAGACAGTTGTAGACAGCCAAGGTGTGCAGATTCATTGCCAAGGTTGAATTTTCACAATGGTAGAACTTTAACTTCATTTACGGAGATACCGCTCAGAAAACAAGACAATGATTTTCTCAAGTGCTTTCTCAAGTGTCAACGGTGGAGTTTAACACACAGGTATAGAAGAGTGTTAGGTAAGTAAACTTTATTTGTATAGCGCCTTTCAAGACACTGCAGTCACAAGGTGCTTCACATTAAGAAACAAATATGGACCCAAAAGGATATATTCAAATATAGACTCAACGGAGTGCACAGTGACAGCCAAAAATAAATAAGCAGTGCTGTGAGGACTCGACAACACAGTAATGAAGTCCAGAGCCTGACCATGCAATGCCTTATATATGATTTTGGCAACGTTTCTCAATTGGAAGAAGCAGGACTGAGCTAACTTATTGATATGCTGCACACAATTCATATAAATATTGGATATAAAAATAGTGGATATTAAATGTGTGCAACTATTATCAGTATGGAGCAGTACTTTTTGCTAGTGGTAATTGATGTAGTATTGAGTGCGGTCGACAGTTTTGTACCACATATCCCCTTGAAATCCCCATAAAAAAGTAAAATAGAAAATGTTATGAAATATTGACGGCGGCGTCTTCAAAAAGAATTCTTTGGATGTGCGGCATTACTATTTTATTAAGCGTTGCTGATTTATTGAAAAGCATATTATATGCTATTAAATATTAACTTTGTTGTGAAAGCTCGCAGACGTGTCAGGAACCCCGCCGCTGTTGGATTAGCGGTTCATTTAGTCCTGATTGATGAACAAATGGGATCATTTGGGTCAGAGGTGAGGTGACTCGCCGTCTCCCGAGAACTGCCGACATCAGCGAATGTCACATTGGCAGCGGTAGTCCGGGGTGTGTAGGTGACACAAGGGGGCGGAGTGTGTGTGTGTGTGTAAAGAACTAATGTGTGCCCTTATTCCCATCATTATCACCTCACAACCTTACCAGGAGGTCATTGCTACCCCCCCCACCCCCCCCAAACACACACACACACACACACACTCACACACACACACATCCCATCTTGCCTTTACCCGGCGAGAGTGCTCCAGTGGTACACACAGGTTATTTACAGCTGTGGCCTCAGCACTCCTCCACACGCAATTAAAAAGCTGTTTGGATGCACTCATGTGTAACTCATCCGCCATCTATCCTTCCCTTCTTCCCCTCCCCTCGCTCCTTTTATTTCTCCCCCCCCCTCCCGCCACTCCCACCCCCTACCACCGCCACCGTTTGGCTCACTGGAGGGGAGCTTTTTCATCATGGCGCAGACGACATCCTCCCTTTTTCTCAAGGTCGGCGTGGAGAGGCTCCCGGATGATTGTTGTCGCCTGTCAACCCCCGCCCCCCACCCTTTTTTCCGGTTTCCTCTGTGATGTTCCGATTGCACACGATTGCAGGTAGAGCTCTGCCATCGAGTGTCTAGTCACTAGACGGTGACTTGCTCTGCCGCCACGCCGCCATTGCTGATCGTTTCCCTGCCCGAGTGCAAAGTGTTTAGCCAAGTCATTGTCAGAGTCTAAGTGGTGATTTGCAAAAGGCCGTGTTCCCTAATGATGGTTTTCATGGCCCTAGTGTCATGGCCCGATGGCTCGGCTTCGTCTGATCCATTTAAGTTCCCGGGCCGCCATACGCTGCGCCATACTTCATATAGTTCATTATGGAAAGCACTGGCGGAGGGCCAGACGTGAACACTCAGTGGACCCCACTATTCTCATTCAGGCCCTGTGTGTGTGTGTGTGTGTGTGTGTGTGTGTGTGTGTGTGTGAACGAGGGAGTCATAGAGGTCACTGCGTCTCAGCCATCCTCCAGCTAAGCTGAACCTGGATGCCCCCCCCCCCCCCCCGTCCAAAGTCTCATGTTATTCCCTCCCTAACCTTCTCTCCTTATTTCATGGCCGCCTGTGAATCACAGTTCACCTCCTCTCTCCTCTCCTCCACTCCTCCTTCACTCTCTCTCTCTCTCCTCTGAACTGCTAGTACACCCTCTCCCTTTCTCCTTCACTCCTTTCCTCCTCCTCGCCCTCCTCCACTCTGTCCCATGAGTTCCCAGAGGTGACAGGCAACGAATGAGGACACTCATTGTTACGCCAGCCAGAGCAAAGCCATACATTTTTAATCTGCCCTGACACTATCCTCCCTCCCTCCCTCTCTCTCTCTCTCTCTCTCTCTCTCTCTCTCTCTCTCTCTCTCGCTCCCCCTCTCTGCATCCAGTCCCCTCGGCCACAGCTTGATTCACACCCAGTGGAGAGGCATTTCACCTGGGACCTAAAACCCTCGGTGTCCTGCCTGCCCCTGGAGCTTGTGCCCTGCTGTATCTATGTGTGTGTGTGTGTGTGTGTGTGTGTGTGTGCATGCGTGCATATATGCGTGTGCAAACAGCAGACACCTCTGCAGTGTAGTTATGCCTCCAGGCTTCACAGTTTGTGTCAGGGTGGGGGGGTTCTGCATCCAGTGACCTTCAGCCATTAGCAAAAGGCTGCTCTCGTTTGCTGTCTCTCTCACACACACCACACACACACACACACACACACACACACACACAAACATTGAGTCTGTCCACTGCAAGTAATTGTCGATGCAGGATGCTCATAGCGCTATTATTGGAGTGCTTTGGTTGCCAGCTGACAGTAGTCTCTTTTGTGCTCAGATCAATGGATTCATCAATAAGACACTTGGCGAATATTTAGCATTGTTGATTGAGAAAATGGGAATCACTTATGGAAGTGGAATGCATCCGCTTTTGCTGGCGTTGCACAGAGAGGAGGATGCATACACCTACACACACACACACACACACACACACACACACACACACACACACACACACACACACACACACACACACACAAATGTGAATAATGTGGGTGTAAACATTGTGTCAGTTTTGAAAAACCTACTTGTAGTCTGTGTGATGTTGTTGTGGGCTGCCACAAATGGGAAGCATTGCATGTACTGTATGTCTGCATGTGTGTACACACTCTCACACACACACATACACAGACTATTTAGGAGTATTTACATGCGGAGATGGATCTAACTATTAGCCGGGAAATGCGGAGGCTGTACCTCACGATCTCATTTGCTGTTTATAAACACGGCGACCCTATTTTTAGCCTCACCCCGGGGCACCGCGCAGCCGATAATTTATTTATAACGTTGATCAGTTAATGTGTGTGCAGATTTATGAATGCAATAACATGCGTCATGTTTTGCACCATGTTTATTCACATGGTTCCCACATGTGTGTGGACGCCATAATGGAAGCCATTACTCTCCCAGCCTGTGCTCTGTTCTAATAGGGCATTAGTATGCTTCTAGCGGTGCCGTCGGTATTGAATTCTCTCCCTGAGCAACCTGCCTGCACTTTGCTTCTCCCCCTCCCCCCCCCTCCCCCCCCTCCCCATGTCACCTATTTTTCTCTCCGATCTCCTTGTTGATCCCCCTCTGTCTTCCTCCACACACACACACGCACGCACACACCCTCTTCCCTTCCCGCCGTTGTCTTCCCTCGTGCTTGAAGACGGTGAATTAGCCCCAGCTTTCAACAGGGATCCGCCTGTAATGAAGCCTTTGTGTTTGCACTCTGAGCCGGCGCCGTTTCCAAATTGAATTGGATGTTCTCTCCCCGCTCGGTTCCTCTTACCTTCCCCCGGTTCCCAGACGCGACGCTCCGGCTTTCTCCATTATCTCCCGCGTTCCCCACCTCCACAATGCTCCACATTGTGCGCCTCGGCACGCGGGCGTGTTTTTTGAACGCATGCTAACACACGCCCGGGCACGCCGCCAAGTCCCTGCAACTCCTTGCACAGTATCCTACACACATACAGGTATGGACTTATAGCTGTCCATATGCCAGAAGTGGAAAGTAACAAAGTACATTTACTTAAGTACCGTACTTAAGTACACTTTTGAGGTACTGGCACTTTATACTTTTTACTCCACTACATTTACAGTATCTGAAGGCTGGAGTTACTAGTTACTTTGCAGAATAAGGTTTTACATGCAAAACATACAACAAGTTCATAAAATATGTTGCATTGTTAGAGTTTAAACTCCCCAACAGTATATGGAGCAGTTAGACCTACAACATAAAAAAGAAAAAATTCTTACAGGTTAATGCATCAATAATTTAACACTCTGAAAGAATGAGGACTTTTACTTTGACACTTAAGTACATTTTACTGCTAATACTTTACTTAAGTAAAGGATTTGAATACTTTTTACAGTATGAAAGCTTGAAGGCATGCACACAGTCACACATACACACACATGCGGTCAAGCATGCATGCACATACACATACCCCATTCCCACTTTCCTCCAATAGACCGCTCCCCCCCCATCAGTGGCCCAGTTCTCAGTTCTCTAATGCTGTATTCTGGCATCCAGCGCTCCCCATACACTTGTACTTGCACCCCCTCCAGTGTATCTTTCTCTCTTTCTCTTTCTCTCTCCCTCTCTCTCGCCTGCACCACCGCTGCCCATCGGTGCTTAGCCTCCGAGTCGGGTGAATTGTCGCCTGCCGTTGCTCCTAATGTGCGATTCCCCTGTTTGAAAGTCTCCCTGACCTCGCCTCATTCTTCACACATGGCCTTCCCGCCGCCGTGGGAAGGCGTCAACACGGAATCCGCGTTCGCCCAAATCCTTCTCAGATTTTTGCCTCTTACCAAGCACTTTTTGTCTCACTTGTACTCCCCCTCCCTCCCTCCATCCCTCTTCCACTCTCCTGGTAATGGTCAAGGATGAGAGAGAAAGCTTCTTTCTGCTCATCGATGCCCCATTTGGCCCCGTAGTGGCGAATTAACGGGCGCTTAAGAAGGCAAACGCAGCAGGACGCCGCGAAAAAGGAAACAGGAAAAAGAACAGAGAGGCAGGGAGGGGTAGATGGAGGGGTGGGGAGAGCGAAATGAATAAAATAGATGGTGGAGTGCGATGAATGATATATGACGGAGCGCTTTCATATTGAAAGAGGGGCGAGGCATCGAGTGAAATTGGGCCAAATAACGAGCGCCGTGGCGGAGGGCGTTGGGACACGGGACAGCTCGTCCGGATCGGGCCGTTTGATTGGTCGCATGAACACCTCGGAGCCCAATAAGAGTCGAGATGAGGCCCCATTGGCAGGGGCCACAGGTTTGAGGATTGAAGTTGTGAGTGCATGTTTCTCTGGCCTCTGATTGAAGGCTGAAGTTCATAGCGACTGCTGTAGAAAATGAGTCCACTTTCCAGTCTAATTTTCTCTTTTTCCCTCTTTTGATGAACAGCAATTCAGCAATTGAGCATCGCCCCCCCAGGTCAACATGTCACATATCCACCAAATATCTCCCTAAACCGCCTTTGACAGCGACGGCTTTATGTAAGGATTAGGGGAGAAAGATGCAAACACGACATTTTGACTCGCTGTTTGACTTGGCAGAAAAAATAACCTAGACCGACAATAGTCTGGCTGGAAAAGTAGCACACACTGCATTGGAGGGTAAAGTCCCCAAGAGAGGGTGAGAGAGAAGGAGAGGGAGAGAGATGGAGGTTGGGAGGTTAGACGGAAGACAAAGGAGGGGCCGTGAAAACCTTCAAATCTCTCACGCTCTCAGGGTCTGGAAAAGGACAGTAAATGTGTTTGGTCTTTTTCAGGGTTGCAAAACTTTTCCAAGGCTGGAGAATAGTTTGGAGATTGTGCCAAAAAGTCTGGAAAAGTATGAAAAATGCACCTATAACTGAACATTTAACGTCTTTTTAGACCCGTCATTTCACGTATTTTTGGGATGGGACGATATATCGGAATCCAATATATTGCGATACGTGTGTGACAATACGTATCGTGGGGCAGAATAATAAATCGTGATATTAGCTCCATATTATTCTGCTGTAGTAATCACAAATGAGACCGCTTGACCATCACAGTTTCACAAGCTCTCCATCCAAATTATATTATTTGCACTTTGTAATGACATTTTTAAATTGTTGTTTACATGCTAGCGAGCCAAAGCCATCGCTAGAAAGAAGTCCAGGCGAGACATTAAAGTGGGCTGGTAAATGAGGTAAAAAAAACAAAAAACAAAATAAGACACCCCGAAAAACAAAGAGACAGAAAAACCATAAAAACCCCACCACCTTTTTTTCCTTTTAACCTAATCAGACAGTACATTGGCACCTATCAGGTCTGGCGCTCATGCTATTATTAGGCTCTCTGTGGGAGAGCTGGGCTGCTGTTTACAAGCTCGAGTGTACAGCATCATTACGGAATATCACATTACTGCCGCATTATAGCTAGTTTAGTGCTGGTGGATGGGCACAGTGTGTACTGGCTGTAGTTTACTCAGCCATATGGCAGAGGTGATTACCCCGATGGTGTCTGGCTTTAACTTTCACAGGTGTCTGCGGTGTAAACATACCATCGGGGGGACGTTTTTTTTTTTTGTTTGTTTGTTTGTTTTTTCTGTAATAACAGTTGGATCTGTGAGGTTTGGTCCGAGCGTATGGTCCAAACCGCGCTTAAAATGATTTATGGGCTTTTATTTGTTTGATCCTTTTGAGCGTTAACGGTGTTTCGCCGGCTCTCTCTTCATAGCCTGGTTATGTTTTTAATGTTTGGAAACCTTGCTGAAGGGCAGAGATTTCTCCAAAGCTGCTATCTTTCCCTCTGCAGTTCTCTTATCCACTAAGATACTCCCGTTTATTGAGGAAAACACACACAATTTGTCAGGTAAAATTGTCGGCCGCATGTTATTTGCTGTATTATTATTTATATTCTGTTTCTGTGCTGTATCCTATTAATATTTGCTGCTGCAGCGAACCAATTTCACCATGGGGATTATTAAAGCTTCATCTTATCTTACAACCACACACCAATCCAAAACACATAAGCATGCACACTTATGCAAACCACACACAGAAAATACACACACATACAATGCATACACACACCTGAAAGTAGGTGTGGAGAATACAATCCATTGATATGTATTCAAGCCAATGACTAACACAAACATGCCACATTACTTTAACTGCATTATACAGACATTGAAATCATATATGGAAAGCTTTTCTCTAACAGATTCATGAGAGTTACTTTCAAAATGCGACTGACAGCAGATTACTGGTTACCTGCTGAGAAATATCATCTCATATAATCCACTGCAATTCTCAAACTCTGATGTTACGTTCAGTCGGCATAGTGTTATCATCACAGCAATTATGTGTTTTTTCAAAATGTATAAAATCATGTTATTATCTCAAAATCTAAATGCCTTTTTCTCATCAAAAACATACCAACATGTGACCACCATTTATTTTCCTGCAGTGCATTTATCAGAATGCAAAAGAAGAATACAGTATGTCCTTACTACATTATAGTTTTTCTAGTCAGATTACTGTAATCCCATTACATGTATTCAGTTACTCCCAGACCCTGATGCTTGACAGACTGGTGGGATATGAAGTAAATTGGTTAACATATCTGATTTTTTTTTTTCAATGGTCCACATTATGTCCTTTGTGCAGCTTCCTGGCAAAGGACGCCTGGCTGGTAAAGGAATGATGGAATTACATGCAGCCACAATGAAACGGTCATAATAAGACATAGCATGTGCTAATATATAGCTTTGCATAGTCAATAGCAGCTAGAGGAGCTTAAGTAATTATTTACAGGCATTATGTGTGTGAGTGTGTGTGACGGAGAAAGACAGAGGGATAGAAAGAGAGGGGCATTAGTCGTGTGTGTGTCGGTGCATTTATGGATCACTGCTTGTGTGTTTGCTGCATGGCTCCAGAGGTCAAAGGCTCCTCTCTGCATCGGCAAGTGGTCGATCCCTTTATAGACTCAGACTTGGGTAGAGTGAGGACAGGCATTGAAAGGCTTTAGCCAACGTGAAATGCACACACACACACTCACACCCACACACACACACACACACACACACACACACACACATACAGGGATACATATAGTTCACGCACGCCCGCCTCTCTCGCGTGATGTTGTGACGCCAAATCGATAGGCGAGTGTATCGACTGCTTCTCCAGATAACGTGATCATCAGCATCTTATTACTGAGTAAACACGTCCCGCTCCCCTCCTCCCCCCCCGTGCTCCTGATTTTTACAAGGTCATAGTCTATGCGTTCGGTATCGATCCGGGCCGAAGCGCTGCCTTTTAGCTCCTCCACTTGGTTTTGGTAGTAAATCCCGGGGCATTGAGTGGTTTCAATTGGCCTCCTAGGCAAGCGGGTGTAATATTATTTTATTCCAGGGGTCATAATTTATCCTGTCTGTAATATCCCCGCTGAGGCTGTTGGAAGAAGGATGCAGTTTGTCTTGAGGCTCGGAGCGGGCCCTCTTCCTGCTTTTTTCCAGCTCTGCTTTTTTTTTTTTTTGGAAAGAAGCGAGAGAGCATTAGCAATGCTTACATAATCCGATCCTGTATTCTCGACTGCAGTCCCCCCCTATCCGCTCTGTGTCTCCTCTCCTCTCTCTCTCTTCTGCCTAACCTACTTCTGCCCAGAGGCTTTGCAAATACGCACATATTTCTGTCCCCCTTCTTTCTTTTTCTTCCTCACAGCTCTCCTCGCGCGTGTGCGAAGCTGCGTGTCACCTCATATCTTTTCAAACTGAATTTTTTTTTTTTTTTTTTGTTCCGAGTCACAAAGCGCACGCCCCACGCACGTTCCCTCTCCTTTTCCAGATTCGGAGCAACACTAAAAGAGAACCCGAATCGATGTTTTGTTTTTTTTCAGAGGGGAGGGGGGTCGGTTCCGTTTTCCATCGGTTATTCTTAGTGACTTCCTTCTTTTCCCCTCCCTCCTGAAAAGAGGAAAGGGAGCACAACTTGATACGGAGGACTAAAACGGGAGAGGAGCTGGGTGAGAGGTCTTTTGTAAGACACTGCTTTTCAAGCCGTATCGCCCCCGGATCAATATGCCACCATAGGAAGTGCGCCGAGTGAATTGAGAGGCCAATAATGAGCTCGGCAGAGTCGACAAGGTCTGTGAAATTAAACACATTGCTCACCTGCTTGCAGATATCGGCGGGCCTTGACTCTTAGTAATCATATCGCCGCCCCGGACATCAATGGAAACCGCTAAGCCGGAACGCTGCGGAGACTATCCAGAACTCCCCCCCCCCTTTTTTTTTTCTTTTTTTTTTTATTACTTCTGCCCGTCCCCCAGGTCTCCGGCGGGCTTGTGCTTCATTTGATTCCCGCTGAAGTGTTCTCCACAACACGACCCTCCGTCAGCCTAAGCCGGGGGGATATTGAAATGACAATTCCGTTTACAAATCTGCGGGCCGCGGCGACGATATCCTCTCGATCTTTTTATTGTTTTTGGAGTTTTACGCGGACGACCCCCCATCCCCCCCCCCGCTGCGTTTTTATTTTATGAGCTACGAGGGCTAAAAGCCAATAAACATCAGCGGTTGGTCATAATTGCGGGTGTCTTTGCAGGAAGGCTCGTCGCTAATGGCGTTTTTACGACGCCCAAGGACGGCCGATTGAATTGTAACTGATGAAATTGATTTGACTTTTCAACTTCATTATTCCCTCCTTGACACCGCCTCGCTCGATTTGAGCTTTTCAAACGCCAACAGAAGTGAACACTTAGAATCCTCTGTGTAAAAGGGTATTTCATCTCCGTTTAGACTAAATTTCCATTACAGTGGCCCGTCGCATAACGCATTCAATCTTTTTTTTTTTGTTTTTGATTGTGGCTACATCACAAACCTTTCCCCATCGCTTTCAACTTTCTCTCTCTCTCTACCGCTCTATTCATCAAGCCGTTTCACTCCGATAAAATGTCCTCTGTTAGACAGGTGCAGGGGTGGCTTATGGGTAAATGGGAGCTTAGGGAGGTTGGGAGGTTGGCTTCTTAAAATATAGGCCAGCCTCCCTAATAAGGTGCAAATATCAGGCCTGTGGCATGAGCGCAGCAAATTGCTTTTTGACAGTATATTTAAGATGGTAATCGACTGTCATTTACCACCAGCCAATTCGGTCTGGATTGCTATGTGTGCCTCACTTTTCCCCTCCCTCTCCTGCTCCTCTATCTCTTCTCCTTTTCTCTCTATCTCTTGCTCTCTCTCTCTTTGCTGGTGGTGTGAGGGCGGATCAAGGCGCCCCCCCGTCCCCCCCCCCTCTCCCCCGTCCCCCCATTCCCCATTCCTTCACACAGCCGCGTAGCGCACATAAGAATTTAGTGTTGCATTCAGAAAGCCCACAGTTGTCCTGGGCTCAAAGCGGAATGTCACTTGACAGAATGGTGGCTCCTGAACACACCATCAGTTACCGCCGCACTTTGCACAAGCAGCAGCTATCAACATCTATTTGCTGTTGAAGGCGTCGACATCATCCTGGCAGCCGCCTATAGTTCTACCCTGGACAGCGTGTGTGTGTGTGTGTGTGTGTGTGTGTGTGTGGGCGTCTGCTGGTTTGTGGTGTGCAGCAGCATTAATCTGCGAGTGTTTGCAGATTTGTGTACGTGCAAAGCTTAAGAGTGTGTTTGTGTATATGTGTGTGTGTGTGTGTGTGTGTACTTGTGCGCGCTCCCCACCTCTTCATCCTTCACCTCACCAACTTCCATTCTAATTGCCGGTGGGCTGATGAAAAAATAATGGCGGTGCTCGTGTTCCTCCAAGGCGCTCTCTCTCTCTCTCTCTGCCCTCCCTCCCCCTCCTATAGGCTGGCCGGGCCGCCGCTGAAAGGCCACTTGTCGTTGGCCACTCAGGAACCAGAAATGGCCTCTAATTGCGCCTGCCATTGCCGCAATTAATGTCCAGGAGAGACGGGACGGATGCCACCCTATACGGCCGCTAATGGCCCTATTTTTTTTTGGGGGTGCAATTTTCCCGGTGACCCCGCTCGAGTCGTTGGCGCTGTAATGGCCACCTTTCTGAAATGAGAATGCAGAGCGATGCCAGGCAGCGGAGGGACCAGGCTGATGTCACAGAATCTTAAAAAAAATGCAGATCTCAAAAGGGAGAGAAATACGTTTGCACACCGCGGAAAGGATTAGGTGAAGGAGACGCGACTAGAGACAGGCAGGAGTTTGACATTGAAATAGTGCGGGGTGAAAGTAAGGATGTGGAGGTTGACGTGTGTGTGTGTGTGTGTGTGTGGGAGGGGGGGTTACCCAGGTACAAGTCACAACTCATGAAGAAGTTTTCTAATGTGAGCAGAGGTGGGAAGTAACAAAGTACATTTACTCAAGTATTGTGCTTAAGTACAGTTGTGAGGTACTGGCACTTTACTTGAGTATTTCCATTTTGTGAGACTTTCTACTTTTACTCCACTACCTTTATCTGAAGGCTGGAGTTACTAGTTACTTTGCAGAATAAGGTTTTACATGCAATCACAAAATATGTTGCATTGTTAGAGTTTAAACTCCCCAACAGTATATGGAGCAGTTAGACCGACAACATTAAAATACTTCTGTCAGGTTAATGCATAATTTAACACTCTGAAAGGGACTGTTCTCCAGGATGAGTATTTTTAATTTGACACTTAAGTACATTTTACTGCTAATACTTCTATGCTTTTACTTTTGAATGCAGACCTTTTACTTTTAATTATTAGTATTTTTATTTTTTTAGTACTACTGCTACCTAAGTAAAGGATTTGAGCACTTTTTCCACCACTGAATGTGCGTGAAGATTTCATTTTCTGCAAAGGTTTTTCTTACCTTAACTCGAACCATTACCAAAATTAACCGTCAGCTATTGTTTTCACATGACGAACACGTGAAAATGGCGTGTGCTATTGATAACGCTTTTGAGGTGGACGTAATCTACATGTTATTCGCATCCGCAACATGTAATATGCATTTCATAATGTGTGCTCATTAGGGCTGAAAGGTATTGACAGAAAATGTAATTGTGATTGACAGAATATTTCAAGTTACAAGTTTTTCTTTTTTTTTAGAAGTTTAAAATTGTTTAACGAAAAGTGATTTAGTTGAAAAAAAACATAGATGTCAGTGTGCAGGATTTACTGAGTTTGAGTCTGATGAAAGGTTTGCACCAATATTGTACTTGACTCATGGACCAAAGATTACCTGGAGCTCTAAAACAAATCCATTTTGGACGCCCCTCTGTTAAGCAATTAACTGCAGCCCCTGTGATGTGGAAATTGCAGAAATTCATATTGTGATTTCATTTTTTTTCCCTTCCGGTGAATTGTTCAGCTCTAGTGCTCATTGCACGGGAATATTGTGCGAGTGTGTTGGATGGGACCCGTTTACGCACACCTTGAGAGCCTCATGTCTTTACACCAAGAATCAACATGTCTTGGCATGTTCCTTCGTCTCCTGGCGGGTCAACAAATGGCATGTTGTTTTTGCAGGTGATTACAAATACGTACGCTGCTCAGCGTGACAGCGAGGCTTCATGAATCATTAAAATACAAACTTCGAGGGCAATTATCTCCCACTAATAAGTCGCTTCTCTCGCCCCCTTTGCACTGCAACGAAATTTATCACTGAATAAACCGGGCTTTGGCATTTCACAAAGTTGTCCCCCTCGGCCATTATGAGGGCCGGCGCACTGTGTGACTGCCGCTGAATGAGTGTCCTTTCCCCCCTCCTTTGGTTGACAATGGCTTTAGAAAAGGCCCAGCGGCTATATTGACAGCGCAGTGTTTTCTCCCTAAAATAGACACAATACCTCTGTCAACCGCACACTATCAGTTCCTCGCTGCCCACACTGAGGCGCCGGCAGGTCTTTGTTTCTCGCCGGAGATGGTGCTCCCGCTCTCTGGATCTCGGTCTGACGAGGAGGAGGAGGAGGAGGAGGTGGAGGGGAGGGGAGGGGAGGGAGGAAGAAGGGAAGGAATGAAGGGAGGGAGGGAGTGGGAGTTGGAGGAAGATAGCGAGCGAGGAAAGCGAGCAGGCATCTGCAGAAGCACAGCTTGGCACGGAGACTGTGGTGCAGCGAGTTCTTGCTTTTTTTTCTTTTTTTTTTCCCTCTCTCTCTCTTCTCTTGCTCTCCCATGCCTCATTTTCTCTCTCCTCCCTTCCAACCCTTTCCATTTCTCCTCCACCCCGTCTCACTCCATCTCTTCCTCTCTCCCCCTCTCTCTGCCTCTTCTCTTAGATAAGGCCAGTAGAGCTGCAGGCTGCTGGGCTGGTTAATTGGAACGGGAGAGTCTCGAGGCCTGGCCAGTGAGCCTTGTGCTTCCTACCAAAACATCTCCAGGCACCAAGACAACCACACGCACGCTGCTGGGCACACACACACACACACACACACACACACACATAATCGCCCACATGAGCAAACATTTCACATTTTACGCATCCAGAGCAACTTAGAATGGGTGAACAGGTATAGGGCTCAGTGTCTTGCTCAAGGACTCTTAGGATGTACGCAACCATGCATGTGCACGCACACACACACACACACACACATAAATATGCCCAAAACTGCATTTAATCGCACTCACACATGCATCTTCGGCACTGATGGATGCACCTACGCATGCTTACGTACTACACACACACATACACACTTATACACGATTGTTTACTACTCCAGGCATTGGAAAAACAGCCACCCCCCCACCCCACCCCCCCTCCTCACTCCAGTGGCGCACATACATTGATATTCATCTTTGCCGACTATCACCCCACACAACCACGATAACATGACAGAGCCTGACCCGGGGCGCAAACAAAACGCCAATTCGTCTCTTGCTTTAGCGCGCACTCGAAACCCCCCCCGCCCCGACTCATTTGGATTTACAACTCTCACCTGTAACCGCCGATTTCTGAGAGCTCAGAAGCAGGTGGGACGGGAGATGGATGGTGACGGATGGAGGGAGAGAGTTTAAAGAGAGGGGGGAGTGCGGGGAGGGAGGGGCGCGATGGGAGCGGAGAGACATTATGGGGAGGTTAGTGTCAAACGGAGAGCAAAAAGCAGGGTGGAGGGATGGGCGAAAGAGGTATTTAGAGCCTGGATGAGCAAGCAGCCATACAATAATGTTATGTGTGCAGTAGTCTCTCTGTCAGTCTCTCTCTCTCTCTCTCTCTCTCTCTCTCTCTCTCTCTCTCTCGCCATGATTGGTACCTTAAACTGCAGTATGATGAGGCTGGATGATGGCACCGAGCTCTAATGGCCTCATTGTGTGGATGATGGTGTGTGTGTGTGTGCGGGTGCACGTGTGTGCGTGCGTGTGTGTGTGTGCAAAAGCGCGCCTCATGTCAGTGTGATTGCGTCTCAAGTGGCACGGCGAGCTAAGTGTCATTGATGTCCTCTTTCCCTCGGTTTTCTCTCCTTTTTTATGTCCCTCGCACCCTGTCTCTCCTCCCTCCCATCCCCACTCCCCCCCCCCCCTCTCTCTCTCTCTCTCTCTCTGTCGGCCATTTTGTTGTCTTGATCTGGGAGGCGATAATGTCTCGACAAGCCACTCGCTGACACAGTGGGTGGTCTGCTTCATCTGCCGTCTTGTCACCAGCTTCCCATAGGAAGTGTGTATGTCTATATCTATACTGTGTGTGTCCCTTCATGTTATTTTATGGGTCAATCAACGCTGCTTGTCCACTGTTTCTGTACCTGTCGTTGATCTTTGACTAGCCAGACTAGTTGAAAACAGCCTCTCCCGTGCTGAGACTCCTAGTGAAGAAGCCTCCATTACTGGCCAACAGCTATTGATTGACTTGACTAAGGGGAGAGTTGTGTGACCCGTTACTGCAGAACAAAGTGGGGCCTGAAGCAAGCAGAGGGAAAGTGGGGTGGGTGTGTGTGTGTGTGTGTGTGTGTGTGTGTGTGTGTGTGTGTGTGGGAGACCAGCAGACTTACAGAGAGTTAATAAGACCATTTCGTTCAGCCAGTGTGTGCTGCTGAGCTGGTATATCGATGAGGAGGTTTCTCCTGCAGGCGCCTCCTTTCTTTCCGTTGCACATGTGTACAGACATGTCGAGACACACACACACACACACACACACACACACACGCCAAATATCACATAAACTCACGATCACAGAGAAATGCACAACCCACCATGGTAAATGTGGGTAAACTATGACCTTTAGTTGGTGATCATCATAAGGAAAATAACCACCAATATGAACAGAAATCAAATATACACTACCAGCACAAAAACTATGAAATAACACACATGGAATTATGCATTGACCAAAAAAGTGTTAAACAAATCAAAACTATCTTATATTTTAGATTCTTTAAAGTAGCCGCCCTTTGCCTTGATGGAAAGGCAAAAGGCTTTGGAAAGAAATTCATACATAGGATCAACTTCACTATTTATATTTGTCTAAAAAACACATCTCAAGCATTTAAGCAGAAGCCTTTAGATCAAAATGGCTTTGAGAGAATGAAAAACAGTGCATTCAATCAGGTGTGTCTAAACTTTTGACTGAAAAACAATGTGTTCTCTTAATTTTCCTCTAAAAAACGACCCCATCCTCATACCTGAGTGTAAGTGTGTTTACACTCCTGTGCACAACCACATACATCCCAAACATCACCCTCTCTACCTCTTCCTTTTCTTCTCGCCCCCACAACACATTCAACTTGCAGAGCAGATTAATTTTCCCTTCCCATGGATCGCCTCGTCGAGGTGTCACGGCGAAAGGAGCAAAAAGCAGTCCCGCCAAAGTCATTATTAATCTCGCCGTTAGAGTGCTAGCGGCGAGGCTAAAACCCTTGATCTGTTTCATTAGCATCTCCTCATCACGGCTAAATGCAGCTAGCACTAACAGCCAGCACCAGTCATTAGCGGCTCGCAGCCAACGAGGCTGATCAAAGGTGCACCAGTCCGATGCAGAATGAAGCCCCGCTCACCTCTGTGTTCGCTCACACCGTAACTAACCACATGATTGGTGGATAGTGCCACAGAGCTTGGCTTTTTGCAATACTGATTAGTAGTTAAGTTCTTTCCCCTCATCTCACCCTGCTATGTCTGCCTCTTCCTTGATATTAAAGGATAGGTTTGGTGATTTTGGACCTATATATATATATATATATATAATTTGTCTCACATACCTGTAGTACTTGGACCCGCAGAGAATATTGGCTCCCAAGTCAGCTGTCGGTTGAAACGGCGAGCTCCCGTTGCTAGGCCTCCTGCTGCTAACAATGAGTCCAGATATTTTGTCCATTTGTCAGCTCCACAGGGAAGTTGAGAGTAAATGGAAAAGTAAATGAATTAAAATTAGTTCTGATTTCATGACACAATTCCACCATTTTGCATACTTTTCACTAATCAGGAAATCACAGAACTATTTTTCTCTGCCGCAGCACACGCTGGTGTGGGGTGAAAGTGCACAGCTGGCGGAGTGATTTAGTTTTGCGGACGTCAGGTCAGACTGTAAACAGTAGTTCGGTAGAAGACTATCCGCTGAGTGAAAACGGTGCAGTGGTGCTGCTTTCCAGGCTGTGAACATAAATACGTCAGTTGGTCGCCATATTGTTTTCACAGACTGGCTTTTTTGGAGATATTTTGACAAATTTGGACTCATTGTTAGACAGCTGACTGGGGAGCCAATATTGTCTACAGGTACAAATACTTCAGGTATGTAAGAGACAAATTACCAGGCATTAGTGCAATTTTCCTGATAGGTAAAATGCACTGGAGCGGCCTTTCCAGTCATTACTTTTGATTTTTATAATCCTCAAAATATACTTCAAGTTCAATTTTCATTTTTTGCGTGACCTAAATCTATCAAAACACCTGTGGTGGTAAATTGTTAAACATTTAATTTTGAGGTGTCAAGTTGCACTTACAGTTGCTAACATTCTGTGCTAAATAGCTAGCTAACGTCAGATCTCATTGACATAACGTGGGGAGCAGGAAATCTCGCAGGCGTCCATGTTTCTCCCCCGGAACGCACGCCGCTTGTAATTACAGCCTGCCAGCTGGGAATTTCCAACTTCCAACTGTGAACGGAACGCAGCCTAAGCATGGGCCTTCGCTCTCTACCTGCCTCCCCTCCTCCTCCTCCTCCTCCTCTCCTCTCTCCATCCTTGAGCGGGGATATTATAAATGTCTCGGCATGGGCCTTCTTTCTCTGTGTTCCTCTCCCCCCCCACCCCCCCTCCCCCCGCCTCAATTTTTTTCCCTCTCATTCTCCATCCTGACTAGGAATATTAGAAGTGTCTCGGCATGCCTCTCTGGTTAATTAGCGCACAGCAGCGGCAGCAGCCTCACGCTGACGGATGGTACGCCGCCGAGCTTTTCACCAGCCAGGATTTATGGCTCTTGCCTTGCTAAGATGCAGTGTGTGTGTGTGTGTGTGTTTGTGCGCTTGTGTGCATAATGCGTATAGTGCGTATGTGTATTTGTGCATGGGAAAAGTATGTATTTTTTTTGTGTGAGAATGTGTACAGTAGCCTATTTGCATAGGTGTGTATATATATATGTTAAATACATCTCTATTATCCTTTGTCTGGAGTACTGTACTGTACTCATGGTTTGCATAAATATTCCTCTCACTTCAGCCATTTTTATTTGTTTCACTTGAAAGGTTTTTTAGCGTCTTATTTACAATTCAAACTTGTCGTCGCCCCCTAGGAACAAAAAAACAAAAAAAGGCAGCAACAAAAAAGCATTGAACTCTGTGTAGCACTGTTCACCGATGCAACATTCACACCAGACTTCACCTGATTGTCTGTGAGCTGAGTGTTTGAGCAAGAAGGAAGATGAAAGGCTGGCACAGCTTCACACAACAGGTGTAGTTTGGTCTGTGGGGAATCTGTCAGGACCCGGGGCCTAGGAGGAGCTCGGCAAGAGCCGGATTAAACACCAAAACACACACACACACACACACCCACCCACGCCGATGCAGCAATGCGCACACACACCTCGACCCGTGCCTCCACACATGCGCGACGATCATGTGTGTAAATAGACGCACACGAAAGACACCCACCCACACACACAAGCAAGCGTATACACTCTTCAAAGGTGTGTTCACAGTGCATACTCCATTCCAAATTGCTTCCCATATCTGTTTTTTGATTGAGTGTTTATATCTATTCTAGGGTGTAACCCATATCTGATACCAGTATGAACTGACAGCGATGTTGAAAAGACGTGCACAGGGTAACAATAACCCAAAAAAAAAACTGAATTCAGGCGCTGCCCCTAATACAATCAAGTCAGCTATTTGGCTTTCTTTCCATTCTTATGTCTCGTTGTGCTCCATGCTAACAATGGCTCAGTCAAGCTGCTGTGGGCATCAAAATTGTGACAACTGTCTCAGATGAATGACATGAGGTTTACATATTGTCATGGCAACGCCAACATATTCTGATTTGTTCAAATACAAGTCCCTCAGGCTCCAATTTTCCACCACATTGCCTTATGGTACAGTTCACAATTAAAGAAATGTGACTACATTAAGCTTTTTGGTGTTTACACTGATTAGAAAACATCAGATCCGAGCCATATGTGAGGGGAAAGATTCTGAATTGGGACGCTTTCAGCTGCAGTATGAATGTAGCCAAAGACTCTTAAGGAGCCGGAGCAGGCTTTCCATCAAGATCATGCCAACACTCCCAATGGGATGATGTGAGAGGAAATGGGTCGGTGGCGGCTCACGTGACCCTGCAGTCATCCTGAGGGGTGCTGAGCACGTCTTGGACAAGACTCGGGTCGGGGTGCACGGGGCTGTGTGCAGATTGTTGCAGCTTGGCCAAGCATTGCAAATGAGAGAGGAGTCTTTTTTTTTTTTTTTTTTTCTTGAGGAAAGAATAGATTCAAATGGATGTCACGCTAGCAGTTGGGGGGGGGGAAGTGGCTAACATGTCATCTATGGATCGAAAATGGAGCAGTGCTGGATAGTAGATGGCATCTGTGAAACAATGCTGTGGCCATATGTAGAGGAGGCACTGTGGACTATAATTGTGACAAAAATCATATTCCCAAATGCAGGCATAAATATAGACACACAAACTCATACTGTGCATACACACTTTCAGATGAGCTCGTGCATGCACAATCGCACAAGCACAGTTACTCTCTTGAATACAGACAACCGCAGACACAACCACATGCTAGAATCAACCGCAAACACACACACACACACACACACACACACACACACACACACACACACACACGCAGACTCACAGCACAACCCTTCGGGCTCTAGTCATCTCTTGAGGCTTGTTATGTTTCCTCAGTGTCCTTGGGATTTAATAGTACCATCAGGCGAGCCTGCCAATACGCCCTAATAACCAGCCAACACAATGCATGTAGGGTACAGTGAGACCCTACATAGTGAGCCTCTGCAAATACAGTATTGTGAAAGGGAAGGGTAGGAAATGCTGCTTCTCTCTGTAGCGTTAGAGACTCCCAGACGGAAATAACTCGATGAATATTCAATGCAGCGATGAGGGAATATTCCAAATCTATTTACCCATAAGGGACACAGATGTGTTTAAAAGAATGGTTGATTAAACAACAGCAAGCCTTCAGATTGTTCACAAACTGCAATTCTTATGGTCCCAAAAGTGTTCGGTGTTTTTATCACGTTTTTATCGATGCTAATAATGGCAGTTAGTAGCATGATTTGTATGTGTGGGTAGGCTGTCTTGTTGGAGCATGTGTACAGTGTCTCATACTACTATCTATACATATTCCTGTCCAAATATGTATCCCAGCATGCTTCTTGTCTCTGTAGAGGGCCTGGACATTCACCTTGCAAGTGCTCTTATTGGACACAGCTCTACAATCAGCACAGGAATATAAATAGATGGGCATATATCACAAATGCTTTGATCTATGCCCATTAATTCATGGTGATGCACTGCTTGTGTGCGTGTATGCAGGCATGCGTGTGTGCAACAGAGAGAAGATCTTATGCAAACACACAGATTGGGCCCCATCACTCAGAGACCAAAATAAATCGGCTCACGCTCGCTCGCTCCTGAAGGCATGTTGCTCTCGCTCGCTCGCCAATATGAACATCACCTCGAGAAAAATGGCCCCCGATATTATTTGTTTCTCCCTCTTTTTTTTCCCCCACACTGTTCTCTCACTCTCTTACTCTCTCTCTCTGTCTGTCAACCCCCTCCTCCCTCGTTCTCCATCACCGTTAAACCCTTTCCCCCTCTGAGATTGTGATTATGCAGCCTCTCCCTCTCTCCCCATTTCTCTCTCTCCCTCCCTCCCTCCCCTCCCTGTAGGCTAACGTCATCGGTGTTGTCACTTTGAAGCCAGGCAGGATGGCACGAGGGAGCGCGAGCAGGGGCGAGCCTGGCTTTAATTGTAGACTGTCTGTGATGGAAATTAAATCTCACTCAAGAAATAATGGCTGGGGATTAGGCCGGGGCCCAGGGTCAAGAATGGCTATCCTGCCAGCTATTGACTCTGCAGCACTCCACTCGGAATCGCATTTGATTTAATGATGTGTGTGTTTGCATATGCATGTCCGTGCTCTGTGTGTGTGTGTGTGTGTCAGCAATGCATTCGAGATCATACCCTCTACATCATTTGAGAACATGAGGAGCATTTCTACTGTGTGCCACACTGCGAGGGTGTGATTCATCAAATCTGCTGTATTGCTGATTGGTTGAAAGCCTGTCTATAGATGGCAGCTCTCTTCAGCGCTATATGAGGCTGCCATTGTGAGTGCACCATTATGTTAAGGTTCAGTGCGGTGCTTGACATATCAATCGACATGACTGAGAAGGCACGGAAAAAATAAGGCATTGATGTTGCCCAGGCTTCTCTGGGAAGCAGGGAGCCACAGTATGCAAAACTCAAACAGCTTATTTATTGCTCCGCTCTAGACAAACTTTTTTTTTTTTTGAAGTGTCAGCTTTCAACTGAAAAGAACATAGGGGTTTTATATATAGTACATAGTGTCTACTCTGAAACCGTACGGGCTAAGCAGATGAAAGATGGACCAAATTAAATAGCGAGTGAAAAATGTTGTCGTCCAAGGCTGTCGCCGAAGTAACTCTGCTGATCAACTTGGACTGGGTTGCATTTGATAAATGCGCAGGTCTACAGTACATTCTGGCTGCCGCTTTACATACTGTAGGTAGGACAAGATGCACTGGAGCTTGTTCACATGTGATTTAAAGATTATTTTCTGTGTGCTTCTTCCAGATCCCCCGCATGCTGAGAGGATGAAGGGACCCAGTACTGTGTAAAGCTCTGTTGGACCGTCTGCTTCGGGAGACGACCGGGTTTACGCCGAAACCATGAACGCATCTCGCGGTCCGGCAGACGCCAGCAAGCTCTGACACCCTCCTCTTCTACAGTTCTCTCTCTCTCTCTTTCTCTCTCTCTCTCTCTCTCATTTGCTCGTTTTCCTCTGATCGCAGCTTTCCTTAAAGGAAAACCACAATCGGATAACTCCTTCCCCCCTTACCCCCCTCCCCCCCGGCGGCTCACGTTTCCTGGAAATTACACTGAGATCTGGATTCTAGAAACGAGGATTCTATTTTGGGTCTAGGATAGACCAAGAGGCTTTTGAAGAAAAGGCTCTGCTCGAATTATCATATTCCCCCCTCTCTTTCTCTCCCCCTATTCCTCATTCTTTTCCTCCAAGTCCCAGAGGCACCAACTGATGGAGAGACGAAGGAGAGAGTCAGGATAAGGACGAGAATTAGAGCATCAGAGAGAAGAGGAGAAAACTGCTGATTCGTCAGGAAATTTGGAATAGTGCCCCTGCGAGGATTGCTTTACTCAGTGAGCTCCCTATCCCAGTTCACAGATACATAATAATTGTTGTTTACATTTTAAAAACAAGTCTGTTAGCTGAAGCGAGGCTAAGCTGCATCTCTGTGGTTCTTTTAGACCCTTAAGGCATCATATAGAGAAGGGTAAGAACTGGGAACGTTGAGCATGACGAGGGGGTTAAGGTTCCTGTGTTGGCCCCTGTGGCCCGTGGCCCTCTTCAGCCTGCTCACCACAGTGAGGATGCTGGAGTTCGGCGGGGCGCCCGGCCAGTGGGCGCGCTACGGCCGTTGGGAGGCCGGATCGGTGGGCGAGCTGAGCTTCAGTCTGAAGACCAACATCAGCAAAGCGCTGGTTCTTTACCTGGACGACGGAGGCAACTGTGACTTCATGGAGCTGCTGATCGCCGGCGGGCGCCTCCAGCTGCGCTTCGCCATCCACTGCGCCGAGCCCGCCACGTTGCACATGGAGACGCGGGTCAACGACGACCGCTGGCACATGGTCTTGCTCACGCGCAACTTCCGCGAAACCCTCCTGATGGTGGACGGGGAGACCAAAGTGGCCGAGGTCAAGTCCAAGAGGAAGGAGATGGCGGTGGTCAGCGACCTGTTTGTGGGCGGGATCCCGCCTGATGTACGCCTCTCGGCGCTGACCTCCAGCACGGTGAAGTACGAGCCGCCGTTCCAGGGCTTGATCTCCAACCTGAAGGTGGGGGAGATGCCTCCTACTTTGCTCAACAGCCAGGGCATCCAGAGCGACCTGGAGTACCTCTGCACCAAACAGAACCCCTGCTTCAATGGAGGGTTTTGCTCGATCCAGTATGGGGAGGTGCACTGTGACTGCACCCACACACGCTTCAAGGGGAAGTACTGCAAGGAAGGTAAGAGACCCAACATCCTTACTCTCACCCTTATGTCATTGCTTCAATCTTGCTTCTCCCCATGGTAAAGCTCAGTCGCATCTCCCATAGATAAAGGTATTCTCTATTGGCTTGATTGCTAGATGTCTGCATTCCCTCATGGGAAACTGGAGCTTGAATCTTGGCCACTACCTTCGGGTTGTTTTTTATCACTTTGTCAACTTGATTTTCCGCTTTGCACTTAGTAAATCACTATCAGCTGAGGAGCCTGTGTTTTCTCGTTGTCAAAATCATCAAATATCAGCATCTACTTAGAGCTCAGCCCAGTGAGAGTTGAAGTTGTACAGCTCTGGTGTGTATAAATTATTCTAATATAGTCTTTTCTTGACCTTTCCGAGTATCTTGCAGGGAGGTCACAAGTGACTCACTCCTTTGGTGTGAGGCAGTGGGAAGTCTGTGTTACCGTAGGGGCTCAGTAGTTTAGTTGTAGACCCAGTAAAACACCATAAGAGAAGGAGAGATGAAACAGAGGGAGGAGGGTGAGGTCATCCCTCAGTTTGCCCCTCGATGAGGGTATTTGGGGGAGATGTTTTGCTGATTCTTATTTTTAGTCTTTGTTCGTCGGAACGTGTTTTAGAAGTTTCCCTGCTCCAGCGCTTGAGTTTTGAAGGACAGCAGAGTTGTTTAGGGATTTAGGGATGAATTGCTCGAGAGTTTTAGAGGTGGCACAGGTGCTACTTTGAATGCGGCTGGGAATTTTTTTAAAAACAATAGATGACATTGAAGGCGCTGAATAGCCGAACGGAGTTGTTCAGATGCAAAATTGTGCATTGTCTGTCTGCTTTTCAACTGGCTCCCATCTATTTTCTTTCTTTCTTTCTTTCTTTCTTTCTTTCTTTCTTTCTTTCTTTCTTTCTGTCGTTCTCCAAATGTTATCTCTATGGCGTACGCCCCGCTTTCTTCCTTCATTGGCTCTTGGGATGTGCTCCTGCGCTGTCAGCTCATGTCAAACTCTGTTCTGTTTTAAACCTCTGGCTTCCTCCTTCACTGACACATCCCATTTCCATATCTGTGTTTTTTTCCATCTCCTCCGCGTTCATCCGTCTCTCTGTTTCTGTTCATCCCGCAGCGTTTCCTTCACCCGCCTCCTACCTTCTCTTCTCAAGGCTATCTGGGCTTTCCATCTCTCTTCACCTCCCCCTGCTGTCTCTCTCTCTCTCTCTCTCTCTTTCCCGAGTTCACTCCCTTACCCCACTTATCTCTCTCTCACCTTTACCCGCTGTCAGCACTTCCTACCCCCCCGCCCGCCTCTCCTCCTCCTCCTCCTGCACTTATCTCCCTCCTATCTCTACTTCATCCTGTCTGCATCTCCACACCTCGCTTGCCTATTCTCTCATTCCCTATGCAGCCCATCAGAGAATCTTGCCAGAGTTTGCCTGCTCTCTCTTGATCATTTGTAATAAGGAAAAACACCTCGAGCTACATGCTCTCTACTTTTTGCTCTTATGTACTATTAATATTGCATTCCCAACCAACAATAATCAATGCGCTCAGGAGCTCGCACCTTCTCCTGCGTGATGAAACGCCTTGTAATTACTGAATCTTCAAAAGCCAGATCACCACTTTACCAACAGTTATTTGTCGATTGTTTGAAGTCTTGCATTGTTGTGGCACTCCCAGATAAGCTTGACTGTACAGGGGGGAAGAAAAAAAAATCAACACCAAACAAAATATTTTGTTCAATTTTTTGATAGATCAGAAGTAATAAGAATAAATTCAGCGTGCAGCCATGATTTAGATCAAAGCCTAAGTTGTTTTGATGTAGAAAGTCTGTAACGGTGCACAGGCTTGATGGAGTGCGTATAGCAGCTCAAGATGCTGTATTGTTTGGTCCTTTGCACTCTGAAAAAAGCCAGGCAGACACAGAATCCTCCATCTCTTGCGGGATGAGTTATTGCTGTTTGTAGAGACCCTATAGCACAGCAAATGATGCTACTGCCGGACGGCCACGGACCCGCCTGTCTCCCAGTGTCTCTCTCTCACTCTCTCTCTCTTCTATTTCTCAATTCTTTTCATTCTTCAAGCCCCCACTCTCCCCCTCTCTCTGTCTCTCTCTCTGCTCTGTGTCAGATTGCTGTGTGGTTGCTGGAAGCAGATACTGCTGCCTGGCTCTTGGCTAAATTGAGAGCAGAATACCAATGTGGTGCTACTGTGACTGCAGGAAACATTTGTCCTTTTGAAATGGAGAAAGAGAGAGAGAGAGGGAAGGAGGGAGAGAAACAGAGCAAGAACAAACCAGACAGAGAGAGAGAGCGAGCGAGAGAGAGAAATGGCTGATCAACAGCGAGAAACGGAGAAGAGAGCAAGAGCGAGAAAGACGGCACGAAGATATTCATTTGCTCAATGTTAATTTATTTTCGGAGATGTTCTTTAGTTTGAGGACTGTAAATTGGGTCATTATGGCTCACTGCCAGAGCAGCGGTGTATTTATTCCTTTTATCTAACACGTGGGTGGGAATGTAAAGGTCTCTCTCTCTTTTAGTTGGTTTTAAGCCACTTAGATGTCTGTACTAACAAATCCATGTCTCGCTGTGTTAGCTCTGCAGTGAAGAGGCCACGTCAAAGGAGAGCTTATTTTTAAGGGGCTGCTGCCTGCTCTCCTTAGGGAGGAATAACACATCATTACATGGGAACACTTTTGAAAAGGACGTGGCGTTTTCAATGCAGCCAGGTGTCTAGTTTGGGATAATGTGTATTTGTGTTACTTTTCAACACATGTTGATAGATTTAGGCATTTTAGGAATTTAGCTGACGTTTACTTTCTCTGCAGTGCCTTACAGTGAATGCAAGAGTAGAATAATAATAATAATGTGCCCTTACACTATTTTTATGACCTTACAATGATTATGCAACCGCAAATTGCTATAATAAGAATAGAATAAGAGTTAAGGAGAAACAAAGAAAGGGTTTTTAAGAAATCAAAGAGTGAGTAGAGAGGGTAATTCGGTGTCAACATGTGTATTGTGTGTTTTGCTTTTTCTTTTTAACAAATGTGTTGAAAAAAACATGTTTTCCAAAGTAGTGTTAGACAGATATGGGTTTTTGAAGGCTGATTTTGATAGATTTGTTTTGGATTAAAGCTGATCAGCCAGTATTTTGTGCTGATATTCATTACATTTGACCCTTTTCATACCAAAATCAAATCCCCAAAACACAAGTATTCAGTATTCCCCCTGAAAGCTCTCCATTGAAACCCATAATAATAATGTCAATGCCTACTTATGTGGATGGGTAATCAAGCAAACTGCATCATATCCATCATATTAAAGATGGACGACAATGATAGGCTGATATCTGATATTTAATAAAGGCCAATAAAGGCCCAATATATCAGCAAACTGATAGTGGTCTAATAGTCTCAAAGGAGAATCATGGCTGTCAATGCAAAAATGCAGCATGTTGCATAACAGTGAATGTTTTCTTGGGAAATAGAAAAAAAAAAACTGTGTTTATATGAAATATGACTTAGCTGAGACATAGCTGAGACATAGCTGAGGGTTTGTTGGACGAGACACTGGGGCGAGAATGTAATAAGTTTCCATTGGTACTGATCAGAAAATGGTCTCTTTTCTCTTCTCATGAATACGAGGCTTGGGAAGTGGCAGGCTTTGATGTACATATTAGAGCATACCATGAGAGAATGGAGTCAGACAAAAATAAGTTCCTTTCATGTCCACCTCCAGCAGAGACGGAAGGGGAACGGGCCAAACTTTTCACTGCGCGTCTCTAACCTCGCCGCGTTACATAAATCCCCTTCCAATTCGACAACCAAGCCTTGACAGTCCGCACTGGCATTTGGACAAATGACTGAAATGGCAGTGAATAGTGACAAAGGTCTCATTCAGTCTGAAAAATAATATCTCCCAGACTTTTAAATCTGATATAATGACGGATGTCAGCCGAAAGTACATTGAGTAAAATCTGAAAAGAGAATATGACAGCAGAGGTATTGCAATTTAAAGAGCTTTTGCTGTCTCATCTCTTTCAAGCACAGTTGTATTTTTTTATTTTTTATTCTACTACTCCCTTTGTAGACATCTGTATATCTCCTGTTGCATTCATCTGAACACCAGTCATCTCACTCCGCTGTTACCACCCTTCATCCGCCCCTGCTATTGAGCGATTCTAGCGTTTTTTTGTTTTTTTTTTGGCTCATTTACCTCTCTATTGTTCAAGTGAAGTGGGAAGGGTTGAAGGTGAACATCACATGCACGTTCTACCTGGCAATTTCCTACACCGACCTTTGACAAAATTCGGATTTTACCTCTCAATTACTTCTTTGAGCGCTCACAGAGAAACAAAACACCTGAGATACTGTACAGTGTGTAGGTTCCCCGCTATAACCAGACAGCAGCTTCTATTTCCATTAATCTGCTTTTTTTTTTTTTTTCAAGTATTCATATGCAGGCTTTTCAGCCATCAGGGGCTGTAATTAAAGCTACAACGTGCCTGTATGGGCCATTGTTTTTATAATTGATGGTGAACCTGGCTCTTTCCTCCGCCGACCCCCAAACGGCAGCGCGGGGCAAGGCAGTCGCAAGCTCTCGACTCGGGGTAATTAGAGGTTAAATGAGTTTGAGGAAATGGCTGCTGTGATATTAATACATTCATCTACCCCGCGAAGCAGGGACAGTCTTTCAGGTAGTAGGTAGAGTCTGGATTTGTACTTGACTGTGAGGCCATTTGTCATACTATTCATTCAGAGTTGTAGGTTTTTTTATTGGTTGTCCAATCATTGGAAGAAATGGCTGTACTTCAAGAATTCAAGAACTGAATGATTTTTCTTCCTGTACAGCTGACTTGACAGGCTCAAATAGAAATGAAACAAAATATTCATCTGTTCAAAAAACAAGTGGAGAACGTTATTTTTCCTCAAATGAACCGCTTCTTTCTCAATTATGTTTCCCCCCTTAAGGGAGATTGGACTTTAGAATGAACTCGAGCCTAAAATCTGCATATATTGAATATACTGTATTGATCTCTGTAGCTATTCCAGTGTATCAGTTTGCAAATGCAATGGTCAGTGAATTCAATTATTTTCATATTGATTGCTGAAGGTCAGATACTGGCAAAGTAATAGTTTGCAGTATGATTGAGTTTTAACTTGCTCAAAGGCTGGAGTTGTTATGAAAGTTTGACAGCCACTGGTTGGAAATAATTGATTACATTTAATGTAATCATTAATATTTAATTTATTGTAACTGTAATCCCTTAGTTCATTTTTCCATTCATTGTCTTTACCCGCTTATTCCTAGTGACAGGGTCACAGGGAGCTGGGGCCTATCCCAGCATGCATTGGGTGCAAGGCAGGGAAACACCATGGCCAATCCATCACAGGGCTAACGCGGACAGACAGACACTCTCATTCACACCTGTGGGCAATTTAGAGTCTCCAGTCCACCTGACCTGCATGTCTCTGGACTGTGAGGGGAAACCAGAGCAGAGGAAACCCACAAAAACACATGGAGACAGGGAGAACATGCAAACTCAACACAGAAAGGGGTGGGGCCGAAAATTGAAGCCTAATCCATTAACTCATGTTTAAAAAAAAAAAACACTAATCAGTTTACAGATGCTAATAAAAAAAATAGGTGATTACTCAACATTTTTGAAGGGAAAAAGGCATTTATTTTTTGAGATTATACTTGTATAATTTCATGTATCTTAATCTTAATCTTTATGTAAATAGGAAGTTATGATTTAGATAGTCTTCATAACCCTGATCACAATGATATCACTTCATTTTGGAATATATTGATGTGTCTCTTTCAACTTGGGACAAGAAATGGTATGCGACAGTGTCAAAGAAGAACAGGTGTTATGCGCCCAAAAGATCCACATTCGCTGGCCATTCTTCAGTTGTGCAATAAACACCGCATCACCATTCGCTGAGGAAAAAGGTCGATGCAGCAGCCCTCCTCCACTTGGCACGGCCGCGCGGAGAGGCGCTCAAAAAACAGCTGCTTCGCTCATTACCGCTCACTACTCTCCGATTCACTCTCATCATCACTTTTTATTACGTGCGTCGAAATAAAGCCGAAACCCTGGGGTCCCCGAGGAGCCCCGCAGTTAACGGGCCTGGCCCCCTGCACGTCGGGGAAGGGAGCCCCCCCTTTGAGCGCGGAGCCGTGACCTCGGGCGAGCTGCGAGCTGCGAGCTGCGGAGCGAGAGAGAGAGAGAGAGAGGCAGAGCTGCGTTCAGGGAGCAAAGGCGTCGGCTCCAAACACACACTGTCCTTTTTATAGCCTGTGGAGATGTTTTAACACGGTCTGCCGTGAACAGATGCTATTTTCCCCGACAGGCCAGGCTAATCTGGCTGTATCAGCTGCTGTAATTCATGAACGATAAGAGCCTCAACACCCATGAACTTGACATTTTAGATGTGGCAGCCATCGATTGATGTTAAATATGTTTTATATGAAATTACGCTCACACCTCAACAGTGAGCTCAACAGTGATGTCATTGAAAATTGCTTCACCATTTTTGTCCCAAACTGACTTTGACCTCAAAACCTCTCTCATCATCATAACACCCATGAACCTGACATTTCATATGCTGCAGCCATAGATTGATATTAAAATGTATAAAATTACATTTCGTACAGTGAAACAGTAAGCTCGACAGGGGTGCCATTCAAAACAGCTTTTGCAAAAATAGCTTCAAAGTAGCTTAATGCAAAATCTTTTTTAAAGGTGCTACATGTAAAAAAATTTTTAACATCAATATATCATTGTCAAATTAATCATGACATCTTGATATACTTACTGTAAACAAATGAAACCATGGTCAAGATGATTGGTAGCCATGGCAGTGGTAGTGTTAGTTCTAGCATTTCTCAAAATTAAGAACACATTTCCCATAAACCCCATTGCTTCCTGTTGCAAAAAGGATATTTGCTTCTTCAATCAAAGGTTTTCTCTTTGGCTTTACTGAAGAGAAGATATTTATCCATTGGCCTTTCATTAGACCATTGCCAGAAACTCTGAAAGCTTTAGCTCTGTTTGCATTGGAAGAACAGCACCCACTTTGTGTTTTGTGCCATAAAGCAATCCAGCAGATTTCTCTCCAAAATCCCATCTGGTGGCACACAATGTAAAATGCAGCATAGCAGCCACTGGAGGCTGACAGTCTTCTCAGCAATGGTCTTGTTCATTTACAGTAATTATACTAATGCCTGAAAATGTATGTATGTGTGATTTATTGATGTTAAAATGCTACACATAGCACCTTTTAATGTCCCAAAAAGGGATAGTAGACTTCAATATTAATGGGTGGTGGGGGTAGGATGATGGCAGAGTGGTGCCGGGGCAAAGAGCAGAGGACGCCGAGGAGAGTCATACATCACGGTGATAATTGCGCTATCTCCCCACTGGCAACCGCAGAGCGAGGAGGTGGAGAGGGTTGAGGGTTGGGGGTTGGGGGGTGGAGGGGGGGGGTTCTCACTGCTTGATAAATGAACTCGCAATTAACTTGTCCTGTATACATAAATAAGTACAGTGCTAATGAGGGGGCCGTACCCCAGAAGGGCGCCTGAAGTGGCTCCGCAGATAACCTTATCGCCGGCGTGTCTGGCCGTTTTTTGGCTGCCGCTGACAACTGAGAGAATTCCAGCCATGTCCCCCCCCCCCCTCCCTCCCGAGACCATCCGACCCACACTGATAAAGTCTAATGAAGCTCTCCACGCTCGGGGGTCCCGATTGAATCTGATGCTGAGATTTGGTCGGTGTTTATCGGAGCCGCGGCGTTGCATCTTCGCCGCCGTGTTTGCTGTCGGGACTCGCTGTTTGTGAAGCAGCTGTCGTTATCTTCCCGCCATTACGGCTCCCTCATTCCTCCCTTGCTCTTGTTAGCCAAGACGCAATCCCCTCAATTTCAGTTTGTGTTGCTCGGTAGCCTACAGGCAGAGGGGGAGAGTACTGAAATATTTTATTCAGATGTACTGTTACTACAAGTTTTTTTCCCCAAGTCAGAGTAATAACACAAATAATACTAGCCTTAATTATAGAGCATACAAACTACTTTACAAGCTAAATAAAAATGTGACATTAAGACTGAAAGAAATCAAGTACCTAACTGGAAAGAATTACGATTTTGCATGTTTCACCATCTTAATGAATTGAAAAGCCATGATCAACGTGTTTTACTGTCAATTACGGATCTCATTGTATGCGTTTAACTTCATTATAAATAAACTAGGGTTAATTACTCATGTAGGAGTAAAAGTACAGACTTTTAAAAGTACTCTGCCTGCTTCTTCCCAAAAAAGTACTCTGCCTGCTTCTTCCCAAGCATTTCTCCTTCGCTGTCAAACCATATCTCTCCCTTTCCCTTTCTCCATCTCCGTTTCTCAGCCTCTCCTCATCTCCACCCACCCTCCAGTCATCTCGCTTTCCCCATCTCCTCCCCTTCCAACTGATCTTCTCCTCCGCTCATCCTCTGCCCATCTCGCGACTCATTGCATCTTTTTTTTTCCCACTCCGCTCGACAGGAGTGTGCAGTCATGGCTTTTTTGCCGGCTGAGCAATCCCAGGTTCAAAGGACACATGCTCCTCTGCCTCCATTCTCCTGCTGATGGATTCCTAGCTCCCTCGAACAGACGGCACAGTGAAAATCCACTATTTAGCCATGGGTGCCCAATATTCCACCCTGCCTCATACTTTGATCAAGGGCCCCACTGTTGAGCTATACGCTTATCTCATTTTTCTCTTGCCTTGCTCTCTCTCTCTCTTGCTCTCTTTCCCTTTCTACTTGTGTGCTTTTGAATCAGAATCCCTCTGATTCGGAAGATCGACTCCTATTCGCTCCTCCCAGTCTTTTTCTTAACCTGCAAAAAAACACAAAAAAAACCTATCTGGTAACAACTGCTCCAGATGAGAGACTTCCTTAAGTCCCTAATCCCCTAATTCCACCCCTCTCTTTTTTGCGGCGTATGAATACGTTCATGCAGATAGCTTCTCCTTGCCACCGCATAAAGCGAGCATTAATGGATTAGAGCGCGAGGTTAAGTTGCCTGACTCAAAAGCACCAGCGAGTCTTATGCGTGTTTGTTTTGGCTCGTATGTCCCGCGTGTTCGGATGACGCAACCGGGCGGCGGTGGCGAGGGATGCGGCGGTGGATGCGGGCGCAATCGAGCGAGTGGCTTCCACAGGGGGAGGGGGGGGGGGGGGGGGGGGGGGTCGATGTGATGTTTCCAGCCCGCCGCCCCCTTCACCCGTTCTCAGGTGAGCCTTCACCAGCGCTGCCAGCCGGATCGGCCGTCACATGCAATTAAAGCGGGCGCTCCACCCCTACTGTCACTCCACAACTGGAAAAGTGAGCGGCGGCGAGAGGTCTGGCTCACACATCCCTGTCACATGTGTCACTTTCCATCCATCCCCATTAGGGTCAAGCCGTGGGGACTGCATGGAGAATCAGTGGGGCTAAAAAAAATAAATAAATAATCCACACACACACACACACACACACAGTGGAACTGCAGCACTATAAAGTCAACCCTTTCAAAAGCAGTGTATTAAGAATTTCTGATTCCTTGTCGCATCAAATCAGCGTTGATATATGAGTGCATTGAGATAAAAATGTTTCCACAGACCATATGTGTCAGTGCAGGCTCACTATGTAGTATGACCATGTTATGCAACATTATTGAACCATTTGCACACCATAATCTGAATAATAGATGAGAGAATCGACATGCATCTCATGGCGATACATGCGCTACAACACCCTGCTGGAATACATTAGATTAGCTTTTTTTTTATGCAACAACAAAGCAAAAAGTCGATAAGGGATTCTCTGATGGCTTGTTCGAACGGTTGAGCATGCAGCATCAGTATCCTAATGCAGTGGCGTCAGTGGCTTTAAATTTCATATACATGGATTTTTGAGCATCCGGTGGAAAGCTTAATGCAATTAGGCTTGATTTTTACAGTCAAGGTCTCCAGACTATTTGTGCGAGCTGTTAATTAACAGACACATGGCTCCCCAGAGGCGGCAGACACCAGAATAGGGGGTATTATCAGCCGCACAGTCAGACATGTTCTATTTGAATATCTGCTCCTGCGTCCCGCCGAGTGTGAGCCGACTTGTGAGACTTTACTTCCGCGCTGAAATGTTCTTCTGCCGCAACTTTGCCACCGCTAGAAGGGACACCTTCATGCAGCAAAAGAGGCACTTGGAAATGATGTTACTAACTTTGTTAGTCATAACTTGTATACATAAAAGTAAACCCCCATGTCTCTACTGTGTGTACAGAAGCCGCTATTAACTTGATTCATGCTTGTCACAGGCGCTAATACAACGCCCCTGATGCATATGAAATAGATGCAGGCTCTGTTGTTCATTCTTAATGCATAGCCTGAAACCATTTTTCATTTCTACTTCTGTTTTCTTGCAGCCGTTCTACTGTACTTGCGTTTGTTGTTTTAGGTATACGAGTCAAGAGCCTGTAGCCGGCTCTGCTAGAGGTAATGTATGAGCCGGAAAATCAAGGTGGTGGTGCGCTAGCCAAAAGTAGTGAATCATGGTCTACTGCCCAGTTTTGAACCATTAGGTTATTTAATTGAGACAATAGAATGGGAAACCGCAAATTGGATTTGCAGGTGTGTTGCCAAAACTTCTAGCAACCACATCTGGTGTCATCATGTAGGTCCACTGGAGAATTAGTATGCAGTTAATGACTAAATATATGTATAGCAAAAAAAGAGATACCTGAAAAAAGCTTGTTGTGGTGTGGATTATAGGGCTGTTAATGGCCTCTAATCATTAAATTTGACTATGAATCGACTGAAATTTGGATATTAATGATAAAATTTACATCTAGACAATGTGTTTTAAACAGATTCTAGCTGGAGTTGATTCACAACATGCATTATTCAGTTTCTCGAAAGATTTGAGTTGGTGTTTTCTTTTTTTTGTCACTTTCATTTTTATTGTCTTTTACATAGTTATACAAATCCTACAATATAAAAAAACACTTTGTTTGAGAATCCATTAGCCTGTCTAGTCTTATTCATACAGAGTACAAATATTATTTCCATTTTCAGTGTCACTCTTTTGAGTCTTGAATAAGGTCCATTTGAGCCATTTTTCCTTGCACTCTCAAGGTGTTTGTGAGATTTTCCATTAGGAAGATTTCTTTGACAAAACTAGCCATTGTCTCTGGGTAGGAGGCTCCTCTTTCAACCACTTCCTCGTGATTGCTTTTTTACTAGCTGCCAATAGTGGGTTGATGTTTCCAATCCAAATATCTTCCAAACATCTCCTCATCAGGCTGTGTTTTCTGCAAGATGCCCAGAGCACATGCTAACAGATTAGCAGACTAGTAGAAGAGTATTGTGAGAGTGACAGAGAATGAGTCTTTGGTGCCAAGGCATGAAGAGCCAGGGATGTGTTCAGTTCAATCTGTTGCGTTTAGTTCAAGCTGTTTTTGACACATTCGACAAGCAGGCTGGGACACAAATTCATTATGATTTTTTCAACATTCAACTATATTTTGAATATTGAAATTCGTTGTGATAACCTTAGTGTGGATGAAGGTTTTTTCAGTAATGTTATAAGTGAATAGTCTGATAAGGTAGATTTGTTTCCAAATACTAGACAGTAAACTCTCTTGTCTTTGGCGCAAGCCTCAAAGCCCTCAGAGTTGTAGCTGAGCTAATTTAGCAAAGCAACTGATGTTAGTGTTAACTAGCCACTGATGTTAGTGTTAACACTAGCTTCTTCTAGATATGTTAGCTAGCTAGCAATGGTTAGCTGACAGGACATTACGGTTAGCTAGCTAACAAGCTGTATCTAAACACAAAGAAACAGACTCAGCTGCTCTGTTGTCAAAAAGCTGAGGACATCCACTATGGCCCCCAGAGGGTGCGTTACTGAAAGCCCTCTGTATATTAGTAGCATAATTAGTGTGTGTTAAATCTGGCCAATACTGCAGTATTCCTCCCTTCTCTCAAGGCTTGGCATCAAAAACGCACTCCTGTCCCGGGATGCTGGTCAGAGGCTGTGCATCTCTGCTGGGTCTTTGTACTTTAATTAGTCTACAGCAAGATGTCACTTTAACTTTACAAACAGAAGCGTCCTCGCTGGTGTTCCCTGCATGCGTTACTGCAGTCCAGCAAGTCGAGTCCCAGTCACGCTGCGTTTGTTGAGGGCCACTCCACTCTAAAGCTCAGGGGAGCAAACTTCAGCTCGGTTTGTGGCACCGACACTCACAGGCCATCTCTGCGTATGAGGAATGGAGGGTTATAAAAAGAGGAGGCGAGAGAGAAAGAAGCGAGGCGTTGAGAAGCACCCCCACCCCCCCCCACACCCCTATCCCCGTCCCGAACTGTACACCGTTAGTCTCAGTCAACCAGTTTTGCTCTCAAACCGCAGGCTGCTGTTGAAAACGAGGCCCGACTTTCATGTGACTGATAAGGGATCCTTGCGTCTCCATGCATCAGGTGACCCCCTGTGGCCCTCTCCTGGACAACTTGTTTGTGCACTGAATCAGAAAGAAGATACGCAGGGAGGGGGCAACGCAAGGTTGGGGCGGGGGGGAAACAAACAACAAACAACAAACAACAGATAGAGGGTAAAAGAGGCACGGGAGCGTGGGAGAGTGTTAGCGATGCCGGGGCCGCTGCGAGGCACAGAAGACAAAGCCACGGACGCGGACTTGCGGAAAACCTCCTCCATCATTCCATTCCTCCATCCCTCAATCCCTCCCTCTTCTTGGGATTCCAATTCAATCAACCACCTGCCAGCTGAGCTTCAAAAGAGCACTGTAATCCCCCTCACTTCTCCATACGCTACTGTAATAGGTACAATAATGATATATGGGGTAGGGAGGTTTTCGATGCCCCCCGCGGTGCCCCATAACCCCCCCGATGAGTGCGGGACTCGAGCCACTATCGACGCAGGCGGATCCTACTCTGCATTACATTCAGGCATTTAAAGGGGAAGCCTTGATCGCAACATGTGGGACTAGAATGGGCCCTAGGAGGCTACGGGGAGGAACTGAGGTGCCATCGAGGCGGATTTCAGCACAAAGGTAGTGTTATTCATCATTACTTTATAGATCTCCTGTGAATTGGGCTGGTGTCATGGCATTTATTTATTTATTTAGTCTTCCAAACAGACGGGACCACCTATGGAGTTAATACAGCGCCAGCGACACCAAATTACTAGGAAATGAGTCCTGATTGCTGATGTGCCTGCTGCTGTAATGCCGTTGCTCAAGTCGCAAGCTGTTTGTGCTTGTGGCTCATCAGAGCTCTCCCGCCACGATGCTGAGAGCGACTTGACAACATCAAGGATAGAGCGTTTTTTTTTTTTTAACATATATACTGCTTCCAATTTGACTTGAACATTTTTTAATGAAATAACAAGGCTTATCACAAAGCCGTGGTAATCTGACATGGTCTGAAGCTGTCCACTTTTTTTGCGAGAGCCTAGAGGAGAAAGCAGGAGATTTCGGGCAAAATTGAGACTTGAATCCTTTCCACTTTTCACTGACTAAGCTAAGATTAATCTCTGCGTGTTCTCTGTGCGAGGCGTTAACCTGGGGAATTGGCCTCGTTTTCCCTGCCCACCAAGTAGCGTGTTGTTCAGCATGCGGGAGTGACTGATAGAGGCCATAGTAGTCAAAACCCAAACAAGATGGCTGACCTCGATTGAGCCGGACGGCCGAGGGAAGCAAACGGTGCAGATGGGGGAGGTCAACGTTTCAGCAAACCAAAGGCTGCCACAGGCGGATGCTCATCGATCAAGCGAGCCGAACGCCGGCCTGGGAGGAGCAGATGGAGTACGGAGAATCAATCAGGAAGGATGGCATCATCGAGCGAGACGCGGCCTACGAAGAGGAGTGCGTGGAAATATAAAGAAAGAAGCGCAAACTTCGGTTAATTGGCGGGTGGGCGGGAGGCCGTGACAAAGTCGCCACATGCCTTGAGAACGCGCTTGTGTCTCTGATGGATAGCCCGGGGCGATATTTGTCAGGGAAAATGGAACAGCTTGAGGGGCACACTGTGAATGCTGGGGGGCAGCACGTCGTGGTGCCAGCCTGTAGATTGTGTATCAGCGGGAGTGCGTAGAAATGCAATCAGGATATGTATGTGGGGAGTGTCGGCCTCCTTTTGCGCGAGGCCTCGGCGGCGGGGCTTTCAGCATGGCTTCCCTCAGCATGGGAAACTGACAGATGGTGGGAATTATTCACACAAAACAAAGAGACAACAAAGAAAGGTGTAAGGAGATTGTCCCTCAATGTATGTGAAGGCTTTCCCCCTCTTGTATCCCACCCAGTCCACCAACTGGCTAATGTTTCGCACCACCGGCATGGACCTTTAACGACCGCTTTCATTTCCAACAGCACTGGCGTGATGATATGATAATGCAATGCAATAAAACAGACATATTTTTTTCATATGCGGGATTGATAATTATTGTAATTATTCCGTCTTCCCGTTTATTTGGAGCAGCCATCGCAACACAGAGCCACGTGTTGAGATTCGCAGACATCTTCCTCGGCAAAAGGACTTAATCACACATTTCCATAAACACACAAACACATTGACACACATCCTCTGGCGTCACTGCTCACAAGCTGAGGAGGGAAGGTAAATATTGACTCACAGTCTTCTCATTAAAGGCCTCTTTGACTAGCAGAGCCTGGAAAGGACATATAGTACAGTAATTGCAGCTGGTACAATGCCAGGGGCAGTGTGCGCTGATGATAATGGTCACCCTTTATCCTCTTATTCTTTTCTAGCCTCTCTATTGCCAAGGGAGAACTCAGACTATAGGATCGGGTTTGATTGGAAGTCATCCCAAATGTTAGGAAGTACACATAATTCGACTGTAAATTCAGCAAACATAGTTCAGGCGAAAATAGGGTTAATCTTGTTATGCCAGGGGTTCATGCCAAGTTTTACACAATGAGCTCAGCTTCTGGTCCCATTTTCTCTGCCAGCTGTTGTAGTATCTCTCCGTATTCCACTAAGCCATGCATTTTTTTTTTTTTGTATAATGTCTGTTCGGCTCAGAGTTACAATAAATACGATGACTCTCCCTCATGCTTTTTTTGTTTAGCCACAGTTTAATTTAGGTCCGCCAAAGCACACAAAGTCACGCACAAAGTCAATGTCGGTAAAGAGTGAAATGATATTGTACAAATGAGACAGCGTGATGATGACTTGCCTCATGCATATGAAGGCGAGAGAGAAAGAGAGAGATGGGGGATAAAAGAAATCACAATCCCAAAGAGAATTGTTCTGCTCTACACATGTCTGATCAAGCTTAAAAGCGCTATTACTCTATTGTCACCGGAGCCGTTCTCCGTGGTTTAACTTTGGAAGATGCACTGACCTTTTCAGCGCCTTCCCTCGTCAGGTCTATTAAGTGCTGACAGTTCACCTCTCCCTTTTTCTTTGCGAGCGGATAATACCAGCTACCTTTTATTGTGATGAAAAGGCAGCGCTGGCTTTAGTGTGATTTCATTTCGTCTAGCGCTCGGCGCTCCCGCAGACAGAAGTCTTGACAGTCACTTTGCCTGAAAGCAATCACCGGGAACGGCCGTTGCTTTAGTGTGTGATTGAATACCAATAAATCTGACCCTCTTTATTCCCCCCCCGAACACAGTGGTGGAGGGATGCCAGCTCGCACGGACGAAGGAGTGGATTATCTTCCCTGGTGGACTTTTAGCTACATGATCCTGCATCAAGAGGCAATGCTTCAGTCAAATATGTAGTGGAAGGGATTGATTGAAGTTGATACTGTAATCCGTATTACACGTATGACCTTTCTATTATCTCAGCCATTCTATATCTTTTGCTTGACGCTCTTGTAGCAAATGAATTCATACATGGTGACTTGCAAAAAGTCTGTCTCGGCTGCAGTTGTATGCGGGCTTGATTCAAAGGTGAGTCTGTTGTGCAACCCTTTAAAGTAGTTTTCTAAAATAGGACACAGAAAACTATGTCACCGCTGTTCGCCGCCGAATGAGACATAACTCAGCCCACACAAAAGCAATTACCATCCAGATTTATAGGGATCAATTCAGTCAATCTCCCTATTCATCTGTGTACTTAATATCACATCCAAACATGTTTACCCCGTGGTACGACCGAGGACCTCCCCCTCCCTTCTATTCTTTGCCTTTCCATTGCCACTGGAGGGCATGCTGGTTAGAGCACTAAAACCCACGGTGGCTCTGAACCGCCTCTGGAGTCTCACCTCCCACTGCGGCTCCTATCTATTCCATCTATCTATTTCTATTCAGCCCCATTTTTTTTCTTTTCTTCCCTACTACAAAGTGTTGATCTTGGCTTACAGGCACGACAAGCCCAGACAGTCACCATCTGTGTCACTCCGTCCCCTGTGTTTCAAAGACAAAACCGCAGTGCCAGGCAACACACAAAATGGCTTCCTAGGTGAACGTGAGAAGTTGGGGAGATGGGGGGGTAAGGATTAATTACATGTTTTAATTGTGTTGCTGATGATTAAGAGGCTGCTTCGGCCCTTGAGAGGGTGGAGCAATCTTGAAGAGAAGTGAACAGGCAAGATTTGGACCAAAAATAAATGGCTTCCCGTGACACTTCCATGGCAACGAGACTCAAACAAGGGCCCACGCACACGCATGTGGTAATGAATGATCATCCAGACCTGATCATTTTTCCTCTGCCTTGCTTTGATATGACATTAACACCACATGAACTGTTCATCAGTATCATCATCAGCATCATTTCCAGTTTGGAATGTTGCTTTCTGGGAATTGAACCGACCTGACACATACATTCATTATATATGCAAGCAAAGACACGCTTGTATGCATGCACAAACACACACACACGTGCACATGCATGCTGGGACACACATACACAAATATGCACTAAAAACACACATTTCACATGAGCCGATGAGCTAGAGATGGATTTGTTTACTCCCCCTCTTTTCAGCCAGGTAGCTACTGTGATATGGCCTGGTTTTCTGTGTGTATGTGTGCATAAGCACGCATCCATAATGTGTGTGTGTGTCTGCGTGTGTGTGTGTGTGTGTGTCGTTGCACCACACAGGTGGCAGGCAGCAGGGAGGGGAGCGGGCCAGTGAGCAGGTAGCATACCACTGAGGTGGAAATAACACAGTCTGGACTCCTCCACCGGTCCGAGTGGCCCGGCGTGAAATGCCGTAGGTGACAGTGACCGCACAGCGCTGCTCCCCCTGCGCTGGACAAAAATGTGACACAGGTGCATTCATGTGCATGCACATGGCTTTGTGTACCTGGACGAGACATACAGGCATTTGCTGACATGAATGTGCAAACAAGCAAACGCACACAGACACAGATATGTAGACATACACAGACATACACAACAAATAACATATTTTGACAGTCGGTTACTGGTGTATGTATTAGGGTTCGACTGATATGAGCTGTCTAAGGCCGATGTTGGTAGCTGATATTTTGTGTATTTTTTAAATTTGACCATTTTCATGCCAAAAAAATTACAAGGATTCAGTGTTTCCACCAGAATTGGATTCTTGGCATGATGGAAAAACAGCATTTAGAGCATCATGTGACACTAATGAAAGATGACCCACTGCACCTCAATGGTAGGGGAAACTCTGGGATGCATGAATAATTTACTTACATTAGCCATTATTGAACAAAATAAATAAAAAAATATACATTTTCAGACTATTTTATGTATAGTAACTGTGGTCACAAACCTCCACCATTTCGTGACTTTTTTTATCGTGCTTTATTAAGGCCAAAGTTCTCATATTTTCACCTGTTGCCAATGACCAAAGCCAATAAAACATAGTGCCTAGCTGAGAGCCCAGCTGCTGTTTCACTTGCATCTTCCATTGCTCAGTAGACAGGTGCCATTGCCAATGGCAATCATAAACTCGTAATTGGCCAAAAGTTCCAGTTGTGTAACAGCCTCTAACGCGGTGATTACACCAAACACTGGCAGCAGACGGAGGATGAAAGAAAGCGTGAGTGAGAAAAGCAAAAATGCACAGCAGCTGGTAAAAATAGCAAACTTTTAACACCGCGAGCTCGAGGGCTTTTATTGCTGAAACATGTATTATAGCTTGACTCTGTCTGACCTGCATACATGAGCGATCAAGCCTTTTGGAGTGTGAAAGCGGCTAGGAAGAGGAGGAGGCGAAAAAAAAAAAAGGAGGCAGTCAACTCCCCTCTGTTCTGTCTCTCTCCTCCAAAACCCTTCTTTTGTTCTGCGGTTTTTGGCAGCGGGCCCCGGGTCCAGTCAACTTTCACTGCAGTGATTTGTCTGTGGCACATCAGTAGCTCACAGAGTTGCTCGCCTGCTCTGATCTTCGAGAGCAGGGAGGGGGAGAAGTGAGGAGAGACCAGGAGTGCCAGCGCTGGGGCTCCTGTAAGGCCTGCCTTTTGTTCAGTCTATCACATCACAGGGAATTCTCCGCAGCAAGATTGCTCTTTGTTACTCCGTTTTCCCTATCAGATGGGACCGATGGACGGCCAGGCAGGTGGGCAGCCGGGCATGCTGGGTGTTGAAGTTTTACAGTGGGTGGTGAAGCAATAGGAGACCAGAGGTTCCATGCTGAATGGAAAACATCAACTTTTCAAATCAAAATATCGAGGAAAGGCCTCTCAGTCTTCTTGACAGCTCACCATGACTCTGCCCCGTTTTACTGCTCTTTTCCTCGGTTACAATTCAGTCAAAAAAGTAAATGAAACTAATACACGTTTCCTGGTAGGGTAGCTGGCTGTGTATTCTTTCAATATGTACCATGAATACCATAATGTATTAATGGATTAATGAATTTTCTTTCTTTCTTTCTTTGTTCTGCCTTGAGCAAAGAGGTAATCAGTGCGCCTCTAGAAACTTGCCCATGTGCTTAAGATGAAACTTTAATGATCCCTGTCGAAAAAGATACAGATACTGTCTGGGCAGGTAGATGTGCACCGTTCAAAACATTCGACTCATCATTACTGTATATTCAATTAAAAGATTTGGTATTGCGTGCGTTTGCTAGATATAAAAAGTGCCTGGATAAAACTGGGTGTGCTGGATAAAAATGGTACTGTAGGACAATGTGTGGGTATCCTTTCCCATACACACTGTCCTTCTCCTCCCTCATTCTGTATGTGCTCCAGCAGCGCCTGTTCCGCTGTGGATCCCGTGGAGCCTCCTTATTCGGTGACTCACTGACCCCCTTTGCACATGTACAAATCTGCACACTGTCCCTTTACATAACGCCCACGGCCCATTTCGCTTTCACTCCGGTGAACAAGACCGAAACAATGGCTCGATGCCCCCCCCCCCCCCCCAACCCCCCACCCCACCCCACCCCTCTACTACTTTCCTCCCTATTCCCTCCCTATGGTTCAATGACTACTGTCTCATTGAGGTATGGAGAAGAGCCTATGTTCCCTCTGCCACTTCCACATAAGGGAATGATGAATGTTTCAGTCCAGTGGGGAAGAATAGGGGAGGAGACGAGGTCGAGGGTTGGTTTGAGACAATAATGCATATATCTCAGGCAAAAATGGATGTCCTGAACCCCCGGCAAGAGGTGGAGTCACCTTTGGGGTAAAAGCGCGGAGGCAAGAACTCATTCCCTTGAACACATTCAACCATTTCAGTGACGCTGTTGCCAGATACCCACCGCAGAAAGTCTGTTGCGAAAGTGTGTTGCACAGTCTGTGCCCGGGCAAACACAACACGTTCCCTTTGGAAATCATATCGGCTTTCTAGGGAGTGGGCTTTTTATTAAAAGGGGGCTCAGACAACAGAGTCGGAGAGAGCGAGACAGATGGGTTGCCAGGTAAACCTCAGGTAAACCCTGTGGATGTTGTGGTGTTTTGTGTTCTGCGTGGCTATAGATGTTAGGTCGGCTTAGGCGAGAGTTTCACAAGATAGTACTCTTGCAGTCGTGATTCTCTGCCATATTTTCTGATGATTCTTTGGGGCGTAATCCAACAGTTGACATTAACAGAGAGCGTGATGATTCGGAGTTTATGGCTCTCTGTAATCTTGTTTCTTTGTCTTCTGTTTATCTTGGTTGTGAAGCACATTGTTCACACCAAGCATGTTTGGAGCAGTTTATTTAAACTTGGAGTGTTTAGTCCTTTAGTTCCGTTTGTTTGGACATTTGACAACAGTGCCTTTCAAACTTGGGTGGCACCAAAGAGCTACACCTGAGAATTCGGGACTCGGGACGCCTCTTGCAAGAGAACTGCTGTGCTGTTAAACAGAAGTGAGAACATAATCCGAACCCATTATAGGAAACGACCCCAAAACACAAGTTTTATGGGTATCAAGAGGCGGATGTTGACATCTGTTAGCCAGCAGTTCCTCATGCTTTGAAAGCCTAGCATAACAAAATGACACAAGGGAAAACTGCAGTCTGGACTGATGCTCATATTCAGCTATTTCTTCATGTGTTCTTAACCAGAGAAGGTAAATTATGGCACAGAACACAAGTCCATTATGCTTAGTTCAAGTTACAGGGATTAGAATCAGTCAAAGTCATGCACCAAAGGACCAAAGAAACCTTATGTGTCTTTTGTTTGTCTTAATTGTGAAACACTGTGCCAACTTTGTTTCATAAAAGTGCCATACAGATAAAGTTATTATTATTATTTGATTCCCTTTGCAACAAATCTGAGTTATGAAATGCAAAAAGGTGCTTGAATCTGCTTGAAGTCATTCACATTAACATTGGGAAAAGGCACTTTGTAATAGCTTTCCAGTAAATATCTGTGCTTTCTCCCCAACATCCATCGCCTCGACAATAGTAGATTTCCAGAGATGAATGCGCTGGCCCAAAGCAGCAGCCATCGCCCACCTCACTCCCTTATTTTCCTCACATCAATGGTAATAAGGTAATGGAGCTGTTTCTAGCAATGAGCAGGCTAATGAACTTCAGAGCCAGCCAGTAGGCCATGTTATGATTTTGATAGCAGTACTTCAGTGTGTGTGTGTGTGTGTGTGTGTGTGTGTGAATTGTGCTTGTGTGTGTTTACATCCCCATGTGTGCATGCTTGTTTGTCTGCACAATTTGGACAGACTTGTTTTCATGTTCTATTTGGCGAGTTAATTCTCTGCCCACTGTGGTATTTTAATTAAAAATAGACGCTATTTCTTATTTGTTGAAATAATTTCTACCTTTTTGCTGTTTGCTCTATGCCATTATTAGAGAATTGGTGTGAAATGAATACAATTTGATTCATGAATTAATAAGGCAAACAGAATTACACAGGCTGTAAATTGTACTCAGCTACTCAATATTGCTAGAGTGAATCAGTATGTATGTCGTCTTATATTACCCATCAGTCATTTGCTGATTTATTGAACCACAAGAAACCTATTAAGATAGACATGTTATTGCCAAAGCATTGGAATGGAATAGAATAGAATAGAATAGAATAGAATAGAATAGAATAGAATAGACTAGAATAGGTCTTGTTTTTGTTCACATCTGCTGTATCACAACCTGGAAAGGCCATGTCGTTTTGGATTTTGCCTTTGAAATATCTCAGTGTTCAAAGTGTCCTTCCATGACTTTTCCTAGACCTACTTTCTGCATGAACCAGTGTTGTCACATGAACAAATGGGGAGTGATAATTATGTTTACCACCTTCCCCTGACGGCTTGTTTGCCTTCTCTCGGACCCCCCCCAGAATCCGTTGGACTTTTCCGGCGTCCCACACTGCAATGTACAAATTCCAAATGCACGTTCATACTGACGTTCATCACTTCCCGGACTTCGGGGAGCCGAAGTGTTGCGGGCTCACTACCGTCGGCGGGCCTCGCCTCGGAGTGCGGTGGCATTTTTGGAGATCTATTAGGGTGTTTATGACCAGCTTGAAAAGGGCATTTTGTAGATTTATGGATGACAAGGCTAAATGATTTATGGCAAACGGCGAAAGGAAAAGAGACTCTTTGATGTTGTTCGGAAAGGGTGTGTTTGGAAGTGTGTGTGTGTGTGTGTGTATTTGAGAGGGGTGTGTCCAGCTCCCTCCCCATCCGGCGGTATCGGGGACCTTCCGCGGCGCGGTTTGACAGGGACAGGAGGCGGGGGGTGGGTGGGTGGGTGGGGGTGGGGGATATAAATGAATAAATAAAAAGGTCACGTCAAGCCATTTTCATAAAAGCTCATTAACTTTTATTTGCTGCAAAAGATGTCTGTGTAATTAGAATAACAGAGATTGAGCTAATGAAATTACAATAAACAGTGGTGGAGTGGAACCAAAAAATAATAATGCCGAGCTCACGCGTGCCGGAGACTTAACTGCACGTTATTGGCAGATGACCTTTCAAGGAGACTGAGGTAGATCCCTAGTGTGTGTGTGTGTGTTTTAGTTTGTGTCTCTGCATGCATGCATATGTGTGTAATCTCGTGCGTACTTGTATGTTTGAGTGACAATTTGTGTTTTCTCCATATTTTTTTGTGTATGTGAGAGAGAGAGAGAGACAGACACAGCGACAGCCAGAGAGATGTTTTTTTTATTGTTGCTCAGACTTGCTGCTTTTAATTTATGGCTCCGATCACTCTCCGCTGTTGAAGTAGAACAATATATGTTCAGCAAATGGCAAGTTATATCGAGCTGGCTTTCTCCCCGCAGTGTTCGACAACAAAAGCGAGCAGGAGGAAACGCTGCTTTGCCGTCTATTTTCAGGTTTAATAACAAGGTTACAGCACACACATGCCTGGCGCATAGAATGCAATGCAACTAATTAGCCAAACGAGCTCGGAGGAACGTTCGGTTTGGAACGAGACTCTCGGCCCTACGTGGCACACGACCGGACACCGCCGCCTCTCCGCTACTCCCATGTATTATTGACGACGGGGGCGAGAACAGGTTTCGCCGCGTATCATTAGCAAGGCCGCTCCATAAATGATGAACGATAACCCGATGCTACATTTGTAAGCGCCGAATGAGTAAAGCTCTCCGGCAAACAGTAATCAATGTACAGTCGATTTAATCACCGATATCAGCCGTTCCTCCGCTTGCCCCGCCCGACCTTCAGGAGGTTGTGGAGTCGGGGGGGAAAATGACGATGAGAAGTACAAGTGCCGGTTCATATTTGATGAAAAGTGTAAACGTATGGGAATGATAGATCATAAAATGCAATCGATTTGTGGGGGAAAAACATTACAGGGATAACATTGCGGGGATTTGCGGCAGAGTCACGCGGACGCCACCAACCTGTGTGACGCCTGGCTTGGCGCCATAGATATGAGTGTGATTTGTCAGCTTCCCTGTTTGTTCGCTGTGTGTGCTGATAGCCTGGCAGCCTGTTTGTTTGTTTATTCCCTGTCTAGGTCAGAGCAGATGCCCTCGCTCTTCTTCTCCGCCTTTCTCTACTCTCTCTCGTCTCGTCGAGCCTTTGAATCTCTCTGTCTAAGCTCATATAGGCCCCATATTGTGTTGACCTTTTCAGAGAACTGTGTGTGCTGTAAGGTAATGTCACAACATCCAGTGCTCGCATCCCATTCACGTTGTCTGAAGGAGCAGAGGTGATGGGGGGTTCCAGTCACGGGTCGATTCATGAATTGAGATCGGTTTAGCAAAGCAACTGAATCAAAATTTCAAATCGGTTCAGTGTCTGTGGTTGGACTGCAATTTAAGTTGACTGTAGGATATTTGTCTAGTTTGGTGATGACATTGCTCTAGGTTCATTTGATTCAAAGGTGAACCAAATGAACTGGTCTTGGTCTTACCACCACTATAATTTTAAGCAAACTTTTGAAATGTCGCAACAAATAAAATGCAAATTAGCTGTATTTCTATGAATTGGGTTAAAACAAATGGTGATAAAAAAAAGTAAGTCTTTCAAAAACTGATTAGCATTGGGCAAGTCCTTATTGTTCTTTGGTATCAGCAGCCGTATTTTGTGCTGTTTGAAGATGAAAACAAAGACATGCACTTGGCAATATTCGAATGGACCAACTATTCACCATACAACCAAGACGGATGAGTGCACACAATGTTTCTGTGTCTCTGTTTCATCTCTGTTTCATTGTGTCGTGGTGGGCAGACATTTTACAAAATCATTACTTTGGTCATTATTTGACAAATCAATTTCCATCGCTATTTATCGCAAAACTTCTTTGAGTAAAAACTCATGCCTCAATTAATCTTAATTTACTAGATGTTGAGATATTGAGAGATATTGAAGAAATTAGCCAACTTCATTCAGCCTTCCTGATTCAATCAATATTCACCTACTTGACCTGTTGTATGAATGGATACAGATGTACTGTAGACTAGCAGGCTTTGATATTTTGATATTGATGCTTTGATATCCAGGTGGACCATGACTATTGAAATCCTACAGATGAAAAACTTCTGCAGAGCATGAATGTTATACATCATCTGAAAGTACACAACCTTGACTAGCTTTAAGTTTGAATGTACACAACACTCAAATAGTTTTTAGATAATTTGAACACCGCGCATCTGAGAAAATTCTATGGACCTAACTGACTCTTTGTCTGGAGGATCCATTTAGATACATTATGTACAGCAAAGGCCCTCAACTTAATAACATGTTGTGTAAGTCTCTTGCAGATGAGGCTTCTTTCAAGAGAGTTGGATTTAAGCATCATTTCACTACTGCTGCACAATATACAAACCCATATGAAAAGTTACATTATACATATACTGTATATGGCCATATACACCACAGAGTCTGACATACAGTATGCAAACTGTACTTAGAAATATAAGTACATATTTTATTAACAATATATACTGCAAGCTATTTAAAAATTTAACATCTTTATGTTTCATGTATCCTAGGATGAGCATATTTTAAAATATGAGTAAATGTATTAATGAATACTGGGATTAGCTCATATTTCACAATATGCTCTTGGGAAACATTTAAGAGACATGATCATAAATGTATGATTCCATGTATTTCCATGTATTTCTATATGTAAATAGATGAAATTACATGCAGAACATATACTAAATTGTCCATATTTGTCTAATACTGACATATATTTCATACAGTGCACACCAAGTATGTGGTTAAAACATTTTTATGCAGGCTCTCATTCATATATACATATATTACCAGTGCATATATGCAATCTCATTTTCTTCTGTGTTTTGTTTAAGTCGTGCACAACTGGATGGTCAGACTAGCTCCATGGTTACCGCATGGCAACACATTACATTTTCCATAAATTACAGATTGCTCTTTTATGGTAATTATCCGCGTGGCTGAAATAACTCTTCGTCCAATCAGGTGGCTTGGCTGGAACGCCTTCACTGTACAAAAGTGAAACCTTATGCAGGTCCTGCACGCCGGCCTCCATTACTGATCTCCCCCCGCCTTGATCATCATTAGACTGTCTCCGTACGGGACAACCAAGCCATTTAATCTCTATGGGGGAACAAGCTCCCGCTGCTCCATACTTCTCTAAATTGTCTCTATCCATCTTCAAATGTGAGAGAGGGTCCGGGCAGTGGGATGATGACAGAGCTGAATACGCACTGAAACACACACACACACACACACACACACACACACGCAGGTGTATTCGCATGTACATACAGACGCACACTGAGTATTGATTTACTGACACACACCTTGAAGGAAGGCAGGTGGTTGTGTGCCCCAGGTTCTGACCTGTTCTTAACAAGTTCACACATAACCAAACTGTATTTTATTTTTTATGTTTTTTTACTGTATATTTTCACCAAAACAGCTGCATTCTTTAGAGTTAGACACACGTTGGCAAGAGGGTTGACTCGATGTCGAAACTGCGAAGCAATGGTTTTGACAAGGGCTTGTCTTATTTATTTTATTTTTTTTGGTTCGTACTTGCTGGGCTGGTGTGTTTTTTTCCCTATACATTCACACACACTTTTTTAAGAAATTCTCGCTCTTGTCTCAAGCTGACAAAAGCGAGACAGCCCTCTTAAAGATAATGGCACTTGAAAGCATCGTATTTACCTCTCACACATTTGTCGACTTGTCTCTCGCTTCGGAGGTGAACAACAGTGACTCAGCGGATAAATACAGGATTTGACGACGCTCTGCAATTTGCATCTTGTAACATAATTGGTAGACGGAATAACCCGATTCCCCTTTATTTTACCACTTAGCGGCGGCATTAGCTCATGGTTTGACTCGCGAGGCGTCTGCGTCTCTGCCTGTGGCTGGGAGACCGGGTTTATTCATGCTGCTGAATGCGGGAGGTCATTCATAATGGATTCAAATGTGCGTCAAATGTAACATGAAAGGAGCGGGGTGTGTTGTGTTCTCGGCCTTTTATGCAAATCCATTTGACCTCTTCAGCTGGTAAATTAGCCTGAGCTTAGACATACAAGCCTTGACAACCACACAATGACTGGCCCACCACACTGAATTGAATTATTTATTTGTTTAGTTATTTGTTTGTTTGTTTGTTGGGTTTTTTTCTACAGAATGTTCTCGAAAAGAAAAAAAAATAAGTGTTCCTTACAGCGCATTGTTGTGCAATAGCACCTCATCTTTCAAAGGCTTGGAGAAACAAATCAATACTCCTCCCTTTACACGGAGAGCAAGGAGTAACACAGGAATTACAACTCACCTGCATTCGTAGGGTTTTGCTCTTTCTTTATCTTCTAGAGAAAAAAAAAAAAAAAAAAAGAGGCTACATTTTTACTCTCCCCCCCCCCCCTTCCTCATCCACCTACTTTCTATTTAATTCCCGGCGCTGTGTATTTTCTTTTTTTCCCTGAGTCCCTCTGCCCGTGTAATCCGGCGGCGTGCCGCTCAGCACCTCGGGGGCCACGGCCGGGCAGCTCCAGACAAAGTCACATTAGCTTCTCTCGACCCCGCTGCTGTAATCGGCTCTGGTGGGGTCACAGCGGGTTTTTTTTTTTTTGGGGGGGGGGGGGTTTACAGAGTCCCACACTCGCCCTTAATAGTTACAGGTAGAGCGAGGCAGAGAGCGAAGGGGGAGGGGGGGGGGGGGGGGGGGGGTGCTACAACAGCTTACCTGGAGATTACAGCATCAGCAGTTCACTCACAATGCAACCCCGCCGGATTTGACTGCCACTACCCCCCTCCCCCCCCCCCCTACTGTGGTGATTTCTTCATCTGTGGCGCTCGGGGGGACTTCGCCGGGACGGTTATCATCTCCGGACGCGCATGGCCCGGTGCGGGGTGGGGTGGGGCGGTGGGGGGGGCATCACGAGGAGTCGCAGCTCGCTCTAAATGGGGCATCTCGTGTTGTATTAATTAGGCGCTTGCCGTCGGACGACGCGATATGATGATTTATTTACTAGCCTGTTTTGTTATGTCTGCGGCGGCTTTGTTGTGTCTGCAGGCGCACGGCAGTCGGCAGAATCCCTCTAATCACAACACGCCCACAGATTTAGTTATATTGTCTCCGGAGTGAAGGTATTTCCCTTCACGCTGTACATTGTCTAAAACTCTATTTCGGAGACGGATGGCAAGAATGCGATCGCTAATTTTACCACTCGGGAACTGGCAGCCCTCGTTTTTTTTTTTCTTTTCCCTCTTAGAAATCCCTAACAATGCCGTGCCATGTTGTAGGACAGGAGAGGCAGGCTGGCTCAATCCTAACTCAATCGAGGATCATCAACAATTGTCACTAAATCAGCCCCTTTAGTCTTTCGCTCCTCTCTCAATTCATTACAAGTGAATGGGCTTTTATTGGCGTGACCGTTTTAACAGGGACTCGGGGAGTGTGTGGAAGCTTGTAAGGCCGGATCGACACAGGCAATTTACGAGGGGATCGACGGGCCGACTTGAGGCCAAAACCAGCACAAAACAAACAGGGACAGAGAGAGAGAGAGAGAGAGATTAAGAGATTTGTCGCCCCTCCTTCCTCTCATCCCTCCACCCCCTTCTGTTCCTGCTTTTTATTGTCCCTCCATTTTTTTTTTTTCTCTCAGCTTTGTTTGTTTGTCTTCCGCCGCTCTTCCTTCCTTCAATCTCGGATGCCGTCGCTCTTCCGGGGGTTTCATCTTCCCTCCTGTGCCACTTTGGAATTTTTTCTTCTTCTTCTTCTCCGGCACTCTCCACATCAAATTCCTCCAACTGAGACTGATATTCAAACACGATCACCCTCTCCTGTGCCTTCAATTATTTTGCAAGCGTTCTGACGGCGGGTATACATTTAAAATGCAAAGCAGCGCCTCTTAAGAGCCACTTGAGCGATCGTCCCCCCCCTGTTTCAAACAACCCACCATCCCCTATACTGCAAAAAATAGAGAACACAAGACTGAAAAGTGACAACGGCACAAACCGTGACAAAATATCTTTTTTGCAGTGTCTTCTCCTCAATCATGTGGTTGTTTTCAATTCGACTGTTTTGCGCAGCCATCCCATAATCTCAAAGGTGTCAGCGGGGTGTGGGTGTTTATGTCTGCAGGTGTCATTGAAAGAACCGAGACGCGTTATATAAGGAGAGTCGGGTATCTGAGTGGCAAGAAGAATACATCTTCGTTCTCCGCAGTCAAATAAGTTTCGACCAGGGTCAGACTTTTGTCAAAAGCCCTAGCAATGATTCGCAGTGCAGTGCATGCTGGGTATGAGACATTATCTTTGCAGCATAGACCATTCAAGTAATCCTTGACTTTTTTTTTTTTCTTTTTTTTTGAAGTGTATGTTGAGTTTCGAGTGGAATTCCTCCGTTGCGAAGGATCTATATGCCGTGTCACAGGTTGTTTCTCGGAGTGTTATGAAGTTTTTCGTCGTCACAAGTTATTATTTCTTCTGATTCTGTCGCTTTTCCAGTCAGCGCCCCACCTTTAAAACAACAGTCCTCAGTCTTATCCTGCGTCTTATTTCACATTACAGAGATAAGCCCTCTGCCAGCATTTCTTACATCTCATATCTCCCTCCCCCCCCTCTCTCTCTCTCGCTCGCTCGCTCTCTCCCACTCCTCTCTTTTCCCATTATCTCTACCCGCCCACCTCCCCCCCCTCCGCTCCCCATCTCTCCCTGTCTTTCTAGCTTTGCAGAGATAAGGTTCGCTCTCCCCAGTGAGTTCTTGGTGTCGATACTAATGTGCTGCTATCATCGATGAACTGTCAGAGCCCCCCCCTCCCTCGCCATCCCTCCCCTGACCTTCCTGCAGAAATGCCTCATAATACCAAAAAGAAAAATGCCTCAAGATACATACTCTGCACACATGTAGATGCAAAGTGACAGATTGATAAAAACATAGACCCTCTCATTTATTTACTCTTGCCTTGTCGAGTAGGGACGGGACGATATATCGAAATTCAGTATATCGCGATACGAAAATGTGACGATACGTATCGTGGGGCAGAAAAATGAATCGCGATATTAGCTCCATTTTATTCTGCTGTAGTAATCACAAATGAGAAGGCTTGCCCATCACAATTTTCACAAGCTCTCCATTTAAATTATATTATTTGCACTTTGTAATGATATTTTTAAATTGTTGTTTACATTCAGGCAAGGCAATGGCATCGCTAGAAAGATTTGCGGCTCAGAAATAAACAGAATTCTGCACAGTCATACTTTGTTGTGATTGAACTTTTATTTATTACATCGTATCGTGGTTGTATTGAATCGTGAACCCATATCACGTATCAAAACCTATCAGATGATAGTATATACCTATATCTACAGTATATCACTAAATATAATGCATAAATAGGCTGTGCACTCACCAGCTACCCTCCCCGAAAAAACACACACACACAAAAGCAAACTCATCACTAGACCACAATAGAGCGCGCCATGTGAGCGGCGAGCGGCATCAACCCACTCAGTCAGGGGTCTGCTTGAGAAATGGAGCAGCAAACATGTCACTTAATACGTGTTGATGTGTCTTTGCTCACAGTCGCCGTGGCTCGGGGAGGGAGCCCGCGCGGCTGCCAGCTGACAGTCACCGACACGAGCGAGGGGAGAGACCCACCGCTGCTGATTTGAACCTAACAGTATATGCCATCTCGGTGAACCGTTTTATCCGGAGCACCTCGCGATACTGTGAGTGCGTGTGTGTTTTAAGCGAGGGCGGGCCCCCGGGAGGGAATGAAAGCTCTAACCCCCGGCAGCAGCGTTATAGTGCCATAGAGCAGGGGGAAAGGAAAGGACCTTGGGACTGTCTTTGCCATAGGGGTCGGGGGGGGGGGGGGGGGACTTGAGATGCCCTGAGGGTGAAGTGCGGCTGCAAAGCTTTGACGTCAAGTCTTGCGTGTGTGTGTCCTTTTTTTTTTTTTTTTTTTTTTTTTCCCTCTCTCTCTCCACCGACCATAACGACGGAGAGCATGCACGAAACATAAAGTATAAATCTCTAACGTGTGGAAAAGATGAACTGTTACAACACCGAAACGGGCAGCCGCACTTCTCGCTGATGTGTAATCGCTGCTGATGGCTCACACGGTGGCTTCAAACAGACAAGCGACTTCACAGGGATTACGCCGGCTGGCTGTCTCGCCGGGCCCGTGATGTCACCCCCCCCCCCCCCCGTCCCCGCTCCTTCTTTTAGACCTGTTCCGCAGTCGATAGTTGTCAATCCTGCGAGTGCTGACTTTATTACAGAGCAAATGGCTTCTGCTCGACTCAGGCTGGCTTCTAAACTCCGTAGCAGTCGCTCAACGGGAGTTTGATTTGCTCCCACAATTAGCTGTTCTCCTGCGCTAATTGTGTGCTGTGTGGGCTGAAGGTAGCAGGAAGCGGTTCATAGAGCTTCATGTGACTGACGCACTCATATGCTGTCCTCCTGTGCAATGAGGACTATCTGTTGTACCAAGTCTACTCATGATAACGTGATTTATTGGTCATATTTTGTGCAGGAGATCAAATCCAATCTACAGTTTATGCAGTTGTAGTACCTAAAAAATAGGAGAAAAACAAAGTAGAGACATGGCAGTGAACATAGATGGGAACTTCAGCATGAAACAAAAGTGAATGATCTAAGGATCTATAAACTACAAATACTCCCCAACCATCCAGAACAGGATTTTACAATATCCAATCCAATTTTTTTTTTGTTTGTTTTGTTCAATTTCAGAAAAATAATTTGACAGAGGATTTGGACAGTAGGGGAACACAAGAGCACAATCTCTTCATGTCATTTGATGAGTCCGTGATCATGTCCAGAGATTTCCAAGAGGAAGCTCTTCTAGGTCATCTTGAGCTGGGGGATTAGTCATACTACAACCACGCTCCCTTCAAATTTTCATAAAAGCAACCGTCTCTGATTCATCTAGATTTAGTGTTAAGTGACCAGGGAATATAGATGCCTTTTGCAATAGCTCCACTGTCCACACTGTCAGTTTTATTCACTTTATCAATCAGTCAATTTCACTCTTTGCTAATGTGAAGTCCTGGAGTCTTTGTACGGCTTTATCATCTCAACATGGACTACCTGGAGTGTTAAAGGCTATTGGTGATGTAACTTGCATTTCTGGGTCCATTTTGTTGTTTGGTGGTGTATTTTTCTTATTCCCGTGGCCAAACATAGACAACATGATGTCACCTTGACATATTTCCAGTGCAGAAATAGTGGAGTTTGATAGCAGAAACTTTTTCAGCGATCTAAAACATCAACAGTAAATGTCAGGTTTTGGTGTCAGTCCCTCAGAATCAAAGGGCTTCTTTCTAGACTCACCGTTTTGTACCAATGTTCAGCAATCCTACCTGGAGAAATCCATTGTAGAAGACCACTAGTAGCCTCAATAGACCAGAATGCAATGCAGCCAAGACCCTGCCTCCTGGAATGCATAGAAGATCACAGATGGATAATGTATAACCATGTTAGAGTATCTGAGGGTGGATTTTTCCTTTTAAATTGTTGACACACCGCCCTACTCCATCAATTCAGACATTTGCCATGCAGGACTCTCGGTCTTATTAGACATCCCCGCTACAGCTGACAACATCCGTCTCGTCCGCATCAACTGCCAGCGCAGCATTGAGTGACATCCCTCTCGACGATGGAAATGCTTTAAAAGCCTCTCACTTGCCTTCAACCTCTGATCATCTTCCCCGGATCGTTACCGGGACTGTCAGGGAGAGAGCGACTTACTTTCAAATCTCAGACGGGACGAGGGAAACACAAAACGCCCGGTGCCCTCCGCTCCTAAATGAATCCGTTACTTAACTGAGCGCCAGTCATTATTTCCGAATTTAATTGCGGTGACACGTGAATGATATTAATACAGACTCCAGTGGAGATTCAAATCAAGGTTAAATGTAGTGAAAAATGAGCCGAGTCGAAAATCAAATGTCATTAAGTCCGGTAGGCTGGAGGGGGGCTAATGGACAGGAAGGCAGCCAAGCCAGGCCAACGCTTGATTGGTGAAAGATACACTCATTCCCTGGATTCACACACACACACACACACACACACACACACAGTATTTCAGATTATGCTGTGTCTGCCAATTTTTGCCACATTTCAAATATTGTATCTCTGCATGTTTTCAAGCTCTCTACACAGCAGGTACAATATATTCAATCGTATTTTAAGTTTGTGCAAACGGTCTAGGTCGCTCCTCCTTTACATTATTGCTGGTGGTAACTGGACACAGTCAGCATAGTTATAGAGATATCAAGGCTTTTTTTCCTACCTTGAGAAGAAGCCATTCATTCTTGTGCAGTATGAAAAACAACTTCCACAGTCTTGAAAATTGCCCAAGTTATATAAACTAGCTTGATGGTTTCTTAAAGTTTCTCTTTATCCTTATTTCATTGTGCCCGAGTTGATTGTTTTTATATGACGTTACGCTCTGCTTACTGTCAATCACCTGACACCCACAGGAAGAAATGGAAGTGCCAGGAAATAGTCCCTCAAAAACACATCGCTTTACAAACTTTGTCGGATCCATGCCCTTGTTAGCCGGGACGGCGGTTCATTTCAAGCTAGCTTTGACACCGTGAAGTTTCTATTTTAAAAATGTCTAAGTAAATGTTCAAAAATCGAATTACAGACAGAATGCATTGCGAAATGATTGGGAGAAATGTAAACTAGAAGTAGACAGAAGGAAATGTGCTATAACTCTAAATGACACAGGTATTCTCCTTTAAACACTATTTAAAAGGAGGAACTTGGTATGTTTCAGTACTTCCACACACACACACACACACACACACATCTTGACGAGAGCCTACAAATAGTCTTCCGTTTACCGTCTTCCTCGTCTCCTCTCGCTCCTTGCTCTCCCCAGTCGGCTCTCATTAGGTGAGCGATCATCTCTCGCCTAATTAGCGTATGTCTAATTTGAACCGTTTGGAATCAGTTCTGTTTTGCTCTCCCCCGCTGAAACACATCATTGCTGTTTTTCTTATTGAAGAAAAAGAAAAAACAAAAAAAAGCCTGACAGACTAAAATATCCCCGTTGCTGCACTGTTATTCCTGCACCCCGGATCCTGTATATTGCGAAATGGGATGGCTTTATTTATGAGCTTTACATGAAGTTCACGCACGCGCTCTGTCTATGCCACGCTCTTTGAAGAAAACTCATTTTCTTTCAAATATCGGTGACTATTTTGGTATGTGATGTCGTAGGCCGCGGTATGATCTCTCTCTTTCTTTCTCCTCTGTCTTTCATCTCCCTCTCTCTCTACCTGACCTTGTTCCTCTCTTCGAACCTCGTCCCGGCGTCCGGGTACGTGTCAGCCGTCACCTTTACCTCGTCCTCTAACTGTGTTAGCTCTCAATGGTGCGGTGACACTGGAAGGAAGAGGTCCACCCCCACTCATTTCTCAAGTTCTTACCTCTTCTTGACCTCCCTCTCGAACCTGCTTTTGCCTTATGAGTCAGCACTGTGCTAGGTTGCACCGGTCTCTGTTAAAAGTCATGTGCTCTATAGAAGTTACATGCCATGTATCTAAGGCTATAGGAAACTGTTATTGCGGTCTTTAATTTCATATTCATAAAGCCACCACTGCTAATGAAGGGAAAAGCCTGAAAATGAATTGGCTGTTAGAAATGATTTTCCGCAATGTCACCACAAAACACAAGGAAATTCAGTCCTAATATTTATGATTAACAATTTTATCATCATTAGGGATGCCAATAAGAAGCATTGCAACCTGCATAACAACCAAGACAGGTATGGGATGTCAAACCAAGACTTAATTTACCCCCTACCACCTACTTCACTGCAAAGTATCATCTTAGCAAGTCATTTAGTTTGGAATTGAGTCCTAAAATCTGCCAGTAGGGTGAGATGATTGCACTTGTTTCCATTGCAAATCAACTTGTTTCGAGAATTTTATTTAATTGAATGACGTTATCTCAATACTACTTTCTTGTTTTGAGAAAATTCTTGAACCAAGTACTATACAACTGCAGTGGAATCACCCTCTACAGTTTAGTTAAGGAAAGCACTATTCATCTGTTTAAGGTTGCAACTCTCCAATCCGTTCCTTTTGACCCCATCTCCCCTTCCCTTCCAATAGATCATGTGATAAGTGGGGAATATATATAGTGCTGCTAGATAAATTTGTTTTTTTCTTTTTTTTATCAGGATTAGAAAGTTTCGACTTTATTTGCACATTTTGTTGGGTGGAAGTTTTGTATTTCGCTGTCGAGATTTGCTGTGAAATCTGCAAAGGCCGTGTCTCGCGGATTAACTTGTCACTCACAGAGAAAGTTTCTGACAATGTAGGAGAGTTCAGGACAAAGCTTCCTTCTGATTAGAATGTAAAGAGGGAGAAGAAGGGTGTGTGTGTGTGTGTGTATGTCAGCTTGTGAAACTGTCTTTGTGTCTGTGTGTGTGCGAGTGTGTGTGCACGTGGGTTTCTATCCGTCTGCCTGTCTTCTCTCTACTTATTTTGTCTCCACTATTCACTAATGTTGTCATTTTCTTGTGCTCTGTGCCTCTGCCAAAGTGATGTCAAATAGCCTTGGAAGGAAAGGGCTTTTTCTCTCCCTCCTGCCTTTTGAAATCTCAATTCTCTGTGTGACACTCTGCCGGCCAAAATAATAGACCTTGAAAGTGCGACTTGAGTGACTCACAAGGCAGCGGCCATGTAAAATAATGTTTTGCATTTGAAGTCTGGAATAAAAGGCTGAGTTTGAAGCAAGGCCCAGACATTTCAAATTAAGTATCACTTTTTTGTACACTGTGGTTTATTATGCTAAAATCAATGCAAGGTTATAACAAAGAAAGCAGTATAATCAGTGCTGTGCACGGCTCTGTGATGCCTCTTTTTTTCGCCACTTGTTTCCTAAAAGCAAAAACAATCCAGTTTAAAAGCCTACCGGCATTAACTTGTGTAATGTAGTAACCTTTGTGAATCCAAAGAAAATGCTGCTTGCTGCTCTAACATCCTTGCTATTGACTTATTTGCTTTATGCCTAGAGTGGCCATATTGGAACTACCTCATACTAACAGTGGGTAAACAGTGGAAGACAGCAAAGTAGATGGAAACAGAGGCTAACTCAACCACTCTGTGGACAATAAAATAGAAAATATACACCAAATCTTTCAATATCGTTGAGCAATGAGCAAAGCTGGAGGCCAAATTACCCAAGAAGGTCCAAATCAAAGGCTACAGCAATTGGATTGAAGGGAATATCCATGATGTTGATCCATAAATTGTTGCTTAACCTTAACTCTAACCATAAGCAAAGCCTAAACTTAACCCTTAGTGAACCTTTTCATGTGAAGAACAGGAGAAAATGACATGTCCAATTCCTGCTATTGTCACACAGTCCTTTGGTGATGGAGGAAACCTAATCTGTGTCCACAGCACGTAATCTGCGTTTCAGAGTTTATGCTCATTTCACAACATTTTATGAGATTGTGTCGCAGCATGTGTGTGACCTCTTGTGAGATCTGCTTTGTTTGTGTGTGACTAGCCTATGTGTGTGTGTGTGTGTGTGTGAGAGGGAGAGATACGGGCACTTTCCAGTGGCCTCTGTGTTGAGCTTGAACTCCCTCTGTGATGATGTGCTGCTTTGAGCTGCGCGTTAGCTCTTTATCTATAATGAGGAGATTATTCTGGAAATTATTGATGAATATTCTTAAAAAGAAGTCAACAATCACAACAGATCATTTTTCTCGGGGCGCACACTGGTTGATTTTAAAATGCCAGTTCTCTGAAAACATTTACTGACGTATGACTATTGAGTATTAATACCTCCACCATTAGTTGCTGCTGAAGTGTGTATTCACCGCTGATGTACCGGCTTTTTCCTGACTATTTATCCATAGTTTATCCATAGTTTGTGCCAGGTGACATCACCTGGTACAAAGACCAGCCAATAGCAGATGGCCAGTTCAGTACCCTACTTTTCACCATTGTGAAGCTTCACCACAGATTTGGGTTCGGGGTTTAGTTAATCTTTAACATATTTTTTCCATTATCATGATAAAGGTTGCAATATTATGTTTTGGCTGTGATGCAAATTTATAGCTAGAGCAATACGTTACCATATAATTTGATGCACAATCATGCTCTTTTTGATTCTAACAAATAGTTCATTGTGTTCTTTACTTTATGTGCAAACAAATGGGAGGTTAGTGATGGAGAGGAGGTTATTTTTCTATGCAGGCATGCTTTCCTCCCCTTGGTAAATCCTTTAGTTAGCTCGGGGAGGATTAGGTCTGAAAAGTCTCTCATTTGCCTCCAAAGCCCTCAGGGATTCATTGGTGAAGAAATCCAACTTCCCCACTTCTCTCGCCTGTATTTTACTGTTATTTATTTATTTCTATTGCAGCCCACTTCTGAATTCTGTTCACTTCCATTCCCAGTGTCTGTCTTCTTGATTAATTTAGACTTCTTTTTTTGTGCTTTTGTAGTTGGAGGTATTGCACACTAATTTAGAGATAGAGGAGAGAAATGTCACATTTGACTAGCTGTCAATTTGAACTCCGGCTTATGTCTGCGTTTCTGTTTTTTTCTTTTTGATTGTCTTTAGTCTTGAATTGGGGTGGAAATTTAATGCAAAATAAATAGTCTTCCTTTTCTTCCAGGCAGGTTTCTAAGCCTTAAGAATGGGCCCCATCTGTGCACTGGGGCATCACATATACATAGGAAAGCTTTTGAGCTCTGCCTCTCAAAAACGTTCCACATTCCCCTATGAATCACATGGAACACTGAAAAGACTAGGATCCCGGTGGAGCTGAAAGCCCGGGGCTATGTAGGATACACCTAATGGAAAACAGCTCTGGGATAAAGGTAATAGGTGAGTAAAGACTAGCAGAAACTATCAATGGGATAAAAGGGACGACTTCAGAAAGACGGGGTAATATCCCACCAAGTATCTGATTGAAATAGTATATTTTTTTCTTAAGGCTAGATTTCACAGCTATTCCCAGTGTGGAGCTACGTCTGCTCCAAAAAGCCCTCGAGAACCGCCAGGTAATATCTAAGAGTCAAACTAGAAATGGCGTGGATTTAACAGTTAATGGCGCTCACCATGTTCTGTAGGTTGGACTCTTGAGGGAGCGTTCTTAATCTTCTCAAGGGATAAGGAACGTCTTCCTGGATGAGTTCAGGGGGGGAAACGAATGACAAACAGCGCTAATGTGGCAACATTTCAAAGCCTGCATTTATGTAATTGTAACACTGTGGTCTTTCCTGAAGGGTGAACTCTGTCTAAATATAATTTGCATTTCAAGCCGGGTGCACTACGACAGAAGCTCTAAGTCGCTTTTATCCGTCTGGCTTTTATGCACCAAGGCAAAACCACGTCTTGAAATGAGAACTTTTCGCTGCAGTATAATTGTCCCATGCCTTTGTTCGATTTTCTCGGTTTTCTCTAGGTGTGCTTTTGAGTAGAAACACATGAACAGTCAATGATCTTTCCATTTATTTGCTTGCCAAAAGAGTCTGAAAACTCAGAAAATTGTCTCCAAAGCACGTGCTCAAACAAACCGACGTCCCTACTGTCCGAGAGATTCTCTCTAGTGTTTGTGGAGGAAAAAGGGCTTTTTTTCTTTGTGTCTACCCATGTTTGAACAGAGTGGCTTCCCACTGTGTCTCTAAAAGGTAGACCAATTGAAGCAGAGGTCTGAGAGAGAGAGAGAGAGAGAGAGAAAAAAGATATGAGGGACCGCAATGAAAGAAAGGACTGGAGTGGAGAGGAAAGGCAGAGTCATGGCCGGTGATCATATAAACAACCTCTACTGTACATCAGACACACATGCTCCCTTTGCTTCAGCTTGGCGAGGGCTCTTGCGCTCATGAAGGGCCTTCAATTGGCATGCCAGTCTCCCTGTTGCTTTTTGTACGCTCACCAGACTAGTAGGTGTTTTTATGTTCCAGAGAGGTACTTGTGACACCCACCTTAATCTAACAAATAGCTCACTTCTATTCGGGCATGAAGAATGAAGAGTACAGTCATGAGCAGAGTCAGTCTCATGGAAAGAGACACCTGTGTGTGTGTCCATGAGAGAGGGAGTATGTGTGTGACGACATTCAAGAGAATCTCTTTTCAGGAACATCACGCGCTGTGTTGATGTGTTATGGGAACTGTGGCTGACCTCGATTCGTGGCCCCTGCTCACTTTGCAGCCAAGTTTGGCCCCCAATGGTGCGTTTCTGATTTTTATATGGTGGCTGTGATCATCAAATCTTAATGCTAAAAGCAACTGTAACTACACAGGCATCCATACACACATACTAGCAGCAGCCTTATATAGATCTCATATATAAAATATCGACTTATACTTTGCAGTTCTGAAGTGTAGCATATCTCTTATTTGGCCTAACTCTCTGTGAGTGCTTGACCTCGTCGGTTCCCTTAATTTCTTATGCTGCTGCACAAAAGGCCTGTCTGCGGAAACCCTGTAACGCAGCTGTGTTTGCTCCGACTGAGAAGCTTTACCAGTGCAAACACGCGGTGAACCAGCGCGGCATAGAGTTATATTGAAAACACTGTTGATCAGGCTACAACTCAATGTAAGAGTCCCCATCAAGAGCCGAGCCCAGCAGCCACAATAGCGGATCAAAATGCTAAGTTCTCCATAGGGGTGCCGTGCCAAGCTAGAGGCTCTTTTGCATTCTTGTGTAGTGCCTTATCATCTGACATGGGGTTTCTGGAGTGGCAGGCAGCCGCGGTTTCGTTTTCTGACTTTAAAGATTCGCCCCTGCCGCCGTAGGGTAGTGCTTTTTACTGAAGCGTCCTGCTGGAGCCCGGTCTCTTTGACTCCCCCGCACTATATCATTAAGGCAGAAAGAAGTGTGCGAGTGTATGGGCTTCTCTATTTATGTCTCCCAGTTAGGGATCCTCTTTGACTGAAGCCTCCTGCTCCCTGTGGTGGGTGGCACGGTTACACTGTGATGCTTTGGGTTTCTCAACATCTCCTACTGGGCATTTCTTCAAGAAATTCATGTGTGCGCGCTTGTAAAAATCGTTGGGCCATTCTCTGGCTTTTTAAATAAGTCAACAGACAGATGACATCAGATGACATCATTTCATTGGAGCGGAATTTGTTTCATTTTGCTGTCAGGTCTCAGAGATCTCAAGTCCTCAAGGAGGTCTTCGGTCATTTATATTTTATACTGTAAAGATTTCTTCTGAAGAAAAAATAGGAAGGCATGCATTTGTTTGAGAAGGAACATCTAATGAGTCTGTTCTTTCTGTCTTTTCTCTCTCCCTCTTTTCCATGTACCCCTTTCGGACCCGCCCTCCCCTGAAGCTGAAGAGTATGCTGTTGAAGGTAAGACCGATGCTTTGCTCCGAAGGCCCTCTGATGGCTTCCCTTTATGTTGGCGTCCACGCCGGATGCCAGCGTTGGCTGCTTGTTTTATGCTGTCTGTCCTCCCTCTGGGGAGGGGCATTGTCAGTTTGGACTGCGGTTATAAGTGACTTCCAGGGGGCCTAAATTACAGCGTTTCCACAAGAGACAAAAGCTGCAGATTTGCAACCAAAACATTATACCCTCTTTTATCTCTTGATTATTTTACTTTGGTTTGATTATTTTGTTTTGATTATGGATTCTCCTTTTTGGATACTGGCATATGGTTGTAGAATTCACTCAAGGGAATACTTCATGCAGTATAGCTTTAAAAATGGAAAACTACATAGACAGCTTGGCATTCTAGAGTCAATTTCACTAGTTAACGAGGTATCGTAGAGGCTAACAAGGTATGACATGGTGAATTTGAGATCTTGTCCTCTTGCTTTCCTTATGCCGGTCCTATCTCCAACAAGAATGAACGAAGGCAGCCAGTCGGGGCCCCTGAGGGGCCTCATTAGCCCTTGGGCCAGGCACTAAGCTAGCGCCGGGCGCAGCAGACTTTGTGGCTAGATTAGCATTAGCTTGTCTGTCTGCAGGCTGCTGCCTGTCATCCACTCTGCACTATTGGGGAAGAGATCCATCCACTGGACCATTCAGTCAGTTCGTCAGTCAAGTCAGACACTCAGACAGAGAAAGGTGGTTCAAGTGTGACTGCTGATAACTCCTCTGACACACCGCTCAGAGCTTTTTTGAATGTATGATTTATTCACAACCCCGATCCAACCCACAACCTGCACACCGATAGAGGGGGAATAAGGGTTGACTGGTGGTGAAAAGGTTGGGTAGGGATGCAGAATGGGTGTACAGGTGTGGGTATGCACATTGATGCTTGCATGTGTGTGTGTGTGTGCGTGCGCTTGTGTTTCGCAGTTGCATTTCTTCCTCTCAGAATTCAGGGTGATGGATTACCTATCAGACGGCCTGAATTAGCAGGGGAAATCACTATGAAAACAACGCCCCCCTGCTCCAAGTTTCCTTTTTCCCAAAGCTGAACACTCCTTGAATGCTGCAGTTATTTCTCTATATGGAGCATGAGTTGTTTAACTTGTGGCATATTGGAAATACAGCAGTGTATACTGTAGTGTCACTTCACTGTTAGCGCCCGACCTTGTGAACTCAATCTGAATTCTGACTCGGGCTTGGTATGTAGAGTGAGCGCACTTCTTTATAGACTGTTTGATGCTGACATTTTCTCGTCTTGTTTGAATGTGAGGATCACAAGCCTCCTGTGATCATTCTGTATGTGTGTGTGTGTGTGTGTGTGTGAATCTGTGTATGTGCCGTTGCGGCTGGGTCACATGTCAGTACCACTGAAGCCCTTGATGGGAAAATGTCAGGGGGACTATAGGGGGACAGCGAGGGATGGTGACATTCCCATAATTCCTAGCAACACTGTCTGACAGAGTGGCCCCTCCACTCTGATGTAGAGTGAGGTGAGGGCTGAGGAGGCTGCACAGCTTTTGTGTGTGTGTGTGTGAGAGAGAGAGAGAGAGAGTCAGACCAGGAGTGTGAGAGACACCGGGACACGGCAGAGCAGAGCGCTGACCTATGCTGTGATGGAGTGTGGTGATCTGTTTCCCGCGACAGACCCGAGGGAGAGCCGGCGGCTCCCTCGGGGACCCCCGGGGGCAGACGGAGAAGCCCTCTCTTCCGACTCTGCCTCTTAGCGGGTGTTCGTCACTAAGGCTTCTGCCTAGCCGGGCAGCCATGGGGTTCCTGGCTCCCCATTAACATTCACCAGACTACAGAAGTTAAACCAGCCAGTCCAATAGATGTAGAATGCATGCATAGTTCAGAGCTGCACAGTGTGGCTTTGGCTTAGGAAGTGTTTGTGTATGCAAAGGCATTTCAGCACCTACATTTTTCAAACTGATTTGAACCAGGTTCTGTAGATATGCTTTTTGCATCTGGCAAGGGTAGCTAGGTACTGTAGGTTAAGTTACTTTTTATTCTGTGGGCTCCTAGCAATTTGAGAGGGGAACATTGCCCTTGTGTGGAGGTCTAGGTGTTTCCCAGATGCGCGGCTAATAGGAAAATAACTCTAATATGCAAGACTGTGCCTGAGGTTCCCCGGGGTTTTTAAAGAATTTTCTAAAGCTCTGGAGTTCATTTCGGCTCAAAAAATGCCCCAGGGTCGGCACACGGAGCTTTTTTTGGAACTCCTGACTAAACCTGCAACTCGCACGTCCCAACAACTCAATTAATTTGCGCTCTCCAAAGTCATGGTAATTAATGCAAGGAGCTGTGTTCCTAGTGTATTGCGTATCAACAGGACACTTGATAGGAGATCTGTTTAATGGCTCATTGTCTCCGATACCGAACCCGGGGAGTGCTACTGCTCTCGTTTCTCTTCTATTTTTAGGGTTTTCCCCATGACCGTATTTGGTCTAATTAGTGTCGGCGACCATGTGTTCAAAGGTTGCTTGAGATTGATGATGCGAGGGGACCTTGAAAGCCCCGGGGAGGGAGGTGCCCCTGGAAGGCGGCCGGTGGCCCTCGCATGTTAGTCAGCGGGGCCACGATTGATGATCTGCCCGGGACACTGACCTGTTTTCACTGCCAAGCCAGCCGCGGCACCACTATCTGCATAGCGACGTCCAAGCATGCGCTCTCCCTGGAGGAAATGCCCTGTACGTGTGATGTATAGTTTCATTAGGTTAGCTCAGGTTTACCTTGTTGCCTGTGTAACGGTATTCTTAAGGCAGCTAATGAAGAAATGGCCCTAAAGCGGAAGTGGTAGCCTAGAGGTTAGACAGGTGGGCTTGTGACCTGATGGTTTGAATCGCAGAACCTACTGGGAGAATGTCCTACAACAGCTACCATCGAGGTGCCCTTGAGCACATCACTGAACCCCCTACTGCTGGGGATGGCATGATATATTGAATATCAATCAATATCAATATCTATAATATGTAACAATATGTATTGTGGGGCAGAAAGCTACCATATCTACATTTTATTCTGTTGTAGTAATCATAAATGAGATGGCTTGACCATCACAATTTCACAAGCTCTCCATCGAAACTATATTGTTTACTCTTTACATTTTAAATTGTTGTTTACATTCTCGCAGGCGAAAGCCATTGCTGCAAAGATTTGTGGCTCAGAAATCAACATAAATCTGCACAGTCAGACTTTGTCGTCATTGAACTTTTTTTATTACATCGTATCGTGGTTGTATCGAATCGTGAACCTCATATTGCGTATTGAATTTTATCATGAGATAAGCATATTGTCCCATCCCAGCCTACTGCACCAGTGGAATTGCACAGTGGCCTACAGTAGAAGACTGTGGTTGTACTGGGTGTCTGCGGGTGTAGAGTATGAGAGTGTAGAGTAGAAAAGCACGGAGGCCACTGTCTTTTTTTTATAAATACGCTGTTCATTCAGATGCTGAAGGCTGGCCATCTTTAATTCCCCTCCAACTGATGGTCTGACAGACCATGACCATGACCGTGAACACGGCTGAGAGAACAGTTCATATACAATTGGACAGTAACAAATCCCATCTAGCCCCGGCCGGCCCCGCTTGGCCTCTGTGACTGGCTGATAGATTTAGTGGCCCGGCAGCTTTGTTTGGGTGAGGGATGTTCTGAGCCGCCCACGCTGATCTTAATCAATCTGATCAAGGCTAATGATCTTTTCTTTCTGGGCCGCACAGACCCCCCAACTTAATCTGACCCTCAGGGACGGGAAAAACTATTTTTCCCCCCCGCACAAAAAATGGGAGTTTGATGCCGGCTGGAGATATAGGATTAAAGATTGAGTGGGGCCTGTAGTTATAGGAGATTACTTTGGCTCATCCAAACCAGATTATGGATTTTGTTCTTATTTGATCAGGAGAAATAAAACAAAATCATAGACCGAAAAACTGAAACATTTCCTAGATGCGTGTACGGCGAGGCAACAGACGGAGAAAACACGGAGAATAGAGCAAATATTAAATGTCGTGATGTCATTGTGGTATTAACCTAGATTGGGATGTTGTTGGGATGAATAAACGGTGCTTGTACATGTTCCTCATTCAAATCCCAACTGCTGCCCTTCCAGTTGTGTTGAATACCTTCGGCTAAAAGGCTGACCACCTGGATCTATTATTACGATTGTTTTGATCTTGCCAAAAAAAGGTACATTTCAATAGCAATTGAAAATGATAGGGCATTTATTTATACAACGGGCATAGCATAACAAGGCTATTTGTCCATTCTCGCCGATCAATAAAACTTAACGGTGCATTTTTCATTGAGCGCACGAGAGATTTGCTGTGTTCAAACAAAGCGATCGATTGTGCGAGATTGCCGGCTAGCTTTTTTTTATTCACAACCACTTGAAAAGAATAGGCTGCAGAACAAACACCCGCACACACACACACACACACACTCACACACTAACCTCTTTGGACAGGGAGGGTTGAATGGAGCTGAATGGCGTCTTTCTTCGCCTCTGAAATTGCTCAAGAGCCTTTGGACAGTAGGATTGCCTTGATGTTGCCTCCGCCCGCTCGGCCTCCGCCAGATGTTGCCGTGAGATTAAAGCTCCTCAGGGTCCTGGAGGAGCCCAGGTCCAGCCATGCCTGTTCTCACAAGACGTTAATTTCACCCCACGCGGCTCTCTCTTTCTCTCTCTCTCTCTCTCTCTCTCTCTCCCTCTCTCCCTCTCCGCTTTGTGATAACAAAGTCGAAAGGGATGGAGTGGGCGTCCACTTGTGAGCGACTTCAGATGCTTCAGTGTCAACATGTGTGGCCTCGGGGCAATACTGCTCGCCGTGATGGGGAGAGAAATGCCTCGGACAATGCGGAAGCCCCGGAGCTGTGGTGTTGTACAGTGTGTGTGTGTGTGTGAAGGAGAGAATTACGTGTGCCTGGGTTTTCTGTCAAAGGTCTCTAGTAGAGATTTTTTGCTTTTTTTTTGCTTTAGCAGAGCATTGCAGTGCTGTAAATTCAACTTCTAAATGTAAAAATGAGCCAGTGTCTGATTGGTCTATGGGCTCTGAGGCATATATTTAATGTTGAATATGTACAAAGGCTATGGCAGCCAAAACGCCTTGGTTTTTAATATTAAATTGTTTTTCCCCAAGAGTAGCTGAATTCTTTTCATTCCTTTTTGATTCATGCACCTTGTAGGAGCAGCAAGGTTGCGACAGATATTTTTTTTTTTTTACCCTTTTAACGGAAAGACCCACATCAGTTGTTTTGAGCATCTGCATACTCTATTCCTCATGCAAATAACTTGTAACTTTATTCAAATCACCCTGCTTTACTTGACGATTTTCCCCTCTACCTACCACTCGCCGCGTCTGAACCTCAGCACTCTGAGCTATATTACAATGAGCTTTGGGAGGGATTTCTATGCATGCTTCCAAGTCGTCCCCTCTCCTGTGTATTAAAATGAAAATTTGTTGTGCTCCTCTGCGCCTCGCTTGCTTTTGAGATGGTGTGTGTGTGTGTGGGGGGGGAGGGACATAGAGTCTTTTAAGCATTTCCCACCGGAATCGGAGGTTATGGGGCATTCGGAGTTTATATTGCCGCGTCTCTCGTTTTTGTTGTCTCCACCAGTTAATTTATGCCCAGTCAGGGATACAGTCGTGGTAATCCTCCTCTCCTTTTTAAATTCCTCTATATCTATCACTCTATGATTTCTTTCCCTCTTCTTCTTCCCTTATCCCTCCCGCCTTTCTTTTCAACTTTATCCCTATCTCATCAATCTCCCATTTTTTTTTTCCTTCTCCTTGCCACCTATCTGTATTCTCAACATCCCTTCCTACCTTTCCCTCTATACCAATCCCCCCACCCCCCCTTCCCTCTCCTGTCCTCTCTCCCTCATCTCGATCGCCTTCTCCCCTCTCCTGGTAGATAAACTCATAGGTTGTAGCTAAGAGGCTTATACAGAAGATGCCTCCGTAGGAAGCTTTATTGGGCTGAAGGAGGCAATCTGGATTGGACAGGAGAGGCGAGCGGAGAGGAGGTGGAGTCGGACCTTGGTTTATTCATTGCCCACACTGGTGTACATAACATTGTGACATACAGTAACTATTCACCAGTTTTTGCTGCTGTAAGTTGTAATTGCATTGGAAGACCAATTATCATTTGCTCACACAGGAATACATTCAAAAGCAACAGCACAGATGTAAATAAGACTCATTGATTGTGACAGTGGCTTTAGACATATTTGTTATCTGCAACATCCAGTGTTAGTCTTCAATAAAGCTTCTAGTAACCTTGTTCTTTTAGTGGCTACTAATGCTTAACACTATCATCAAAGTAGCCAGTATACAAAGTGCGTGAATCACCTACCAAGGCTTCACTGGCAATGGTGTTGATAGGCAACGTAAACCGTATTCGGATGGGATTAGTTTTAGTCATGCTCTGTAAGACTTCCCTCTTGTAAATGCCCAGTCAAAGTAACCTCAGGTAAAACTAGTCCTGTCTGAACTGCTATGACATTAAGATTGTTGTCGGCCCTATTCAGACCAAAGCAGAAGTTATTTTGTTGGACTTTTTCTACAACATATAACAATCAAGATGTCTAGATCAGACCCAAAGTCTAGTTGTGGCTTTTCTTCGCTCTTGCAGCCAAGTTGTATTGTGTTCCAACACATCAATGTCAATTGCGGAAAATACATGACACATTTTTAGTGTGATGATAAGGCATAAATGGAGTAGGCACCCCATCTCTGTAATTTTGGAGACTGATTACAGATATCTCTTAACCTGTGCAATTGGCCATTAACATTGCTCATGTCCTGTGTTAATACGTCGCACTTTGTCCTGAGAACTGATCCCATCCCAATACAACTATAGCTTCATTGAAAACAGTCAAATGGAGACATCAACAGGGGTGAAATCTACAGCGTGGAGGCGAGGCTCATATCAGGACAGGTTTAATTTGGCATGCATCGGTCTGGAGAAGCATCCCAAAGCACACATTTTATGGTGAGTGTGTGTGTGTGTGTGTGTGTGTGTGTGTGTGCACGTGCACATTTGTAAACTGGCATGCAGGGCTATAAGCAGAAGCTGACACATTCCTATTTTCCACCTGACACCCACTGTCACTTTCATAACCAGATTTGTCCGTGGCTCAAGACAGCGGGGGCTCAAGTCAAGAGACACCGCTTCATTTTTTTCTTCCTCTCTCCACCCAAACTTCGCCATTATTTCCAGCGCGCCGGAGCACTCCCGACGTGTACCTGCACCTCTCTTCTGAATTCAATTATGCCATGAAATGCCACTGACCGCAAAGCTAAGAGTCCTCGCCCGGCCAGGTGACACTGCGAGAGATTGCATTTGGGCAAGCGCCCCGGTGAAAAGTCCATCTCCTGCCCCGTCCCCCTCCAACCCGCCAGGCAGCCAGCGCTGAGAAAATAAAAGCACTCGCACTCATTTCCACCTGGCTGCTAAGCAACAAGGTTGAAGGAAGTGGCAAGTGTCACATTCTTCTTTGTCGGAGGTGTGTGTCTGTGTGTGAGTGCGTGTCTGGGAATGTTGTTTTTTTTTTAGTTTTTTTTTTATACAAGACAGATTTTGCAAACCTGTTTATGCATGTGTGTGTGAGTGGGTGGGTGTGTGTATATGTGATATGTGCATACCGCTGAGGTTAATAATCCGCGGAAAACGGGCCGGAACTACTTCCCCGGAAAACCTATTCTTCACTCTCTTCTGCGTTCGCCAGAAAGGCAAACGTTTGTCTCGACTTCCTTGTCCCGGGCCTTGGCCTTTTTTTGTTGGCCAACATTCATTTAGCCGGCCCACAATTATGTATGAAGGGGGGGGGGGGTGTCGGTGGAACAGAGGCGGTGTGGAGAGAAATGGTCTGGTAAAATTGGGATCAATAGGCCAGCCAGATGAATGAGAGCGACCAATAAAAGAAGGGAAATGGGGAATAGAGCTATTCTCTCCTCATCCCTCCCTCAGTTTCATAATGGGAAAATAGTAACACTTGAGTGCGTTTGTTTCGCCACCGAGGACCTCCCTCTGTTTGAACGTACAGCGATATTCTTTTGGGATTCCGGCGGGGTAGATTGGAGAATGCGTCGCTCTCTTTTTCTCTCTTCCACCTCCTCCTCCCTCTCTCCCCCCCCCCGTGTACCTCTGTTGTCAGTTTACTGCTCCTTCTATCTTCTGTTGCATTCCCCGTCTCGCTCTCTTCTTTCTTTTCTCTGCATCTCGGGTTTGTTTTTGTCTCCCTCTCCTCCTTATATCCACTCAGCCTCCTTCTTCCTCGCCAATTTTCATTCCAATTCCTACAGAGTAAATGTGTCATGATTTGACCTTAAACACGAATCGGTTCCACTGGATCTCTAGGTGTGTGTGTGTGTGTGTGTGTGTGTGTGTGGAACGCGGCGGCCATTGTGCTCGGTCACTATGATTACCGGATTTTGACGGACGCATTTATGGCATTTAACTGCCATTTCAGTGGAAATCGCAGCAAGCCGAGACATTTCTATTTTGGAAAATGATGTAAGCGCATGTGTTTGTTTAGCGCAGTAATATGTGCAGTGATATGAAGTCAGGCAAACAATGCCTTTAAGTAAAGTCAAGCCCAGTCTCAGTCAGGTTGATTCTATGGAGATCAGTAATGTATCACATAAGCATGGGACATTTAACTCCACATTTACTCCTCAAAGCTTTACCTCTGATATGCACACACACACGTTGCATATCATCCAAAACAACACCCATCATTGTCATCCCGCAACCCAAAACACACTCCTCCACCTCCCATCCTTGATGCGCTCATTGCGATTCAAAATTCAAAACCCATGGTCAGGTTTTCAAAGACTTTGCGGAGGTGCTTTGAGGGACAAAAAAAAACAAAAAAAACGCACACACACTCTGAAGCTTTACGACACGGTGTGTATGCATCTCCGACTCGCCATTCGCTACGGAAGGCAGATGAGATGGAAATATGTGTGACTTTGAAGAAAAAAGGCTTAAAGGGACACTTTCAAGTCATTTTTCGTGCACCAGGCACTTGCCACAATGTGGGGAGAATATGATGTAATTTCAATTCAGTTAAAGTCACAATCAAGGATTTCTTAGCGTGGCAATCATTCGTGTATGTGCAGAGATTTTTAGAAAGTTAGGGGTGCAAAATACTCTCTTCACAACTCGCATACACTGCTGGAGCTCAAAAGGCTATTTCTTCTTCACTAGATCCAGTGCAAATGTAAACGAATCCTGTGTAGCTTCAAAATACATTTCATGCTGCTAGTCCTTGTACAAATAGCTGAGTCACCCAATTAGAAAGTGGATACATCAAAAAATAACAAACGGTACCAATTCTAGGTTTGTCCTTCAACAACCCCCCCCCCCCCCCCCCCCCCTCCACACACACACACACACACACACACACACACACACACACAAAGTTAAATAAGAATGAAAGTCAAATGTTTTTAAAAGCACAATATATAAAGTGGCAAAATGTTTCAATACATTGGCACATCTCCTAAATCACCTGACCATCTTATGGTTCAAGCTGTCCACATTTTCGGACAGAATAATAATAAAGACACAGTGGAGGAAAAAATCATGGCCATGCCACTTTCATAACTGCCGCTATGTCACAATACCCAAAACAATGGTGTGAGTGCCTTTAAACCGCAAAGACTCCGGGTTTATGATAAAGCAGACGGGCCTCTTAAAGAAAAATAAAAAGCTGAACTATCCCTTTAACGACAGGCCCGCTGACAGGATTCCCCTCTCCCCCCTCTCTCCACTGTCAGTGTGGCCAAACTGCTGTGATGAGTTGTTACCGGAAACGCCATAAATTTGTCCAGCAGCTGCCACAAAGCATCGCCCCCCACAGCTCTTATTTATTTATCTGTCGCCTCTCCAATGCTCTCGGGGCCCTGTTGTGTACAGAGAGGCAGAGCTTTAATGCCACAGACCCTCGCTGCTTTTGTGTGTGTGTGTGTGTGTGTGTGTGTGTGTGTGTGTGTGTGTGTGTGTGTGCCGAGTTAGGCCGGGGCCTGCTCGCCTTCTCAGCGTGCGATCGTTTGGAGTGGGAGTAAGGAAGAAATGAAGGGAGGAAGGAAATGAGAGGGGGGAGGAGGGCGAGGAAGGAGGAGAGAGAGGGTAACAAGAGATGGGGAATGGAGTGAGAGAAAGAGAGAGAGAGAGAGAGAGAGAGCGTGCATATAAGCAGATCTCAGGAGCCGAGGCGTCAAAGCAGCAGGCTGTTGCAGTGGAAGGAGACATGGCCTAGATATTTCACTAGGACTCACTGTTAATGACTGCTCAACTCGGCCAGGGTTTTCTTTTTGCCAGCTAAGCCAGTGCCATCCACACAGTGTCATCCACCATGTGGCTTATGAGCCGCGCGTGTGTGTGTGTGTGTGTGTGTGTGTGTGTGTGTGTGTGTGTGTGTGTGTGTGTGTGTGTGTGTGTGGCTTTTTTCTGGGTGGGGTGTGGGGATTGGTAATGCAAGCTGGTTAACTGTCAGTGCGTTGACCTTGGGGTAGCTGTGAGCTTCCAAGCTACAGAATATCAGGCATGAGTGTCTGTGATTGACTGTGCTTTATATCTCCGTGTATATTTGGCTTTGTAAATTCGTCATTCAAGTACATTCTCTACCGTGTTTGTTGGACCCAGCATAACTCCATATTTTGCTCCGTTTCTATTTGAAATTCGTGTTTGGCTGGCACATACTGTCAGTCCTTGAATCAAAAGGTCAGTCAATAAATTTCTTTTCAGCATTTTTTTTTTGAGAAAAAGGTCTGCAGTCCAGTGAAATAAACATAAAGAAAGCCAGTGGCGTGGGCATTCTTGGTGCCACAGGTGGTCACTAAACTTTGACTCCAGATTGGCCTTTAAATCTATACTAGCAATCTGCTTTTTTTTTTCTCTCCCAGGTGCAACGACAGAGAAATGGATAGAAAGACAACCGTTTGTTTTCACGGCTTGACAGAAGGCAATGAATGAAAACTGATCCAATCGCCCAGAACCTCTTCTTTCTTCCTTTTGCTACTTTTCTTTTTGCTGACTTGAGACAGACAGAAAAAAAACATGCTTACACCTCTATAGAATCCAGAGTACATCCAGATTACTGTGTACTACGTGGAGTGTGTGCATCTGTATGTGTCTGCTTTTGTGTTTGTGTGTGTGTGTGTGTGTGCATGTGCGGGGGCCCAGATTAAGCTGTCACATAGGTGGTGAGCGGTCCCAGACAGGCTGATCAATGTGGCCCAGCCTGCAGATAATAAAGCGGTTAGGTCTCCCCTGATGCCTTTAATTGAACAAGTGTCGCCGGCCCGGCCCATCTGGACAGAGAGCATCCTGGGAATTGGATGTTTTCGTGTGGGCCGCGGTCTGCATGGCTGGCGAGGAAGTGTAACTTTGTTTGGGACCATGTGACCCTATGGAAAGCTCAGGAGACGATGTAGAGGTGAGAGTGGAGGACACACAACCAATATTAATCTAGTTGCTTAGTGTGCATAATAGGGGTGTGACATTTGTTCAACCAACCAAATCATGTGTATTTGTATAAATCTGTAAGTGGGTTTAAACCAGAAGTGGGTGTGGTTGAGGTGGAGATTTTATTTTCCTTCACTGCCATTGCTGTTGTTGAGATATTAAAGCATTAAACTCTGGATTTTACAATGACCTATCAATAATAATGAAGTATATAAAACTGACAATTTGCTTTACCCTAACCCTTAGAAACAACAACCTAAATATGATATATCCACAAACATAGCCTTTTATAAACACAACCATAAACGGCCACAGCCATAAACATACACATGAAAGAAATCTTATTGTATGGTAGTATGAACTGCATGACTCCAAACAGTCAATTATAAATGGATATAAAATCTTTAGGAATAAAGATATACTCAATCTCTGAAGTACTCTAAGCAACTGGATGAACCCCACCACCATCCCCCACTCCTGACTGGGAGACACTGAATTATAAACACTGAACTGGCCGTCTGCTATTGGCTGGTCTTTGGAGACGGTGATGTCACCTTCTATAGAGTACAACAGGTGGTGTCATCACCTGGCACCAAAGAGCAGCCAATAGCAGATGGCCAGTTCAGTACCCTACTTTTCACCATTAGATGTCATGCTTCACCACAGATTTGGGTTTGGGGTTTAGTTACTCTTTCACAACTGCGTGTATGCAGTTTGATTAAACATCTGTTCCTGACAACAAATTACTATACAGTAAACCCACAGTGTGCAGCATGGTTTTCTCACTCAAAACGATCTGCTTCAGGATTCACTTGGTTTGCTCTAAGACTGTGAGACTGAGACTGAGAGTTGTGTGCACTAGAGTTCGTACCGGAGGGGGGGTAAACGCTCCAGAGTTCGATTCAACTCCAAACACGGCAGGTGTGAAAGCGTTTTGTGAAGGTGTTTTGTGGAGACCGGTAGCGTGGAGCGGTTGGGGAGGCGCAACATCCCTGCTGTACTGAACAGGCTCAGAGTATAGGGAGTCTTCATCCACTCCCAGTCAAATCAACTCCGCCTTGCAGAGTCTGTCAGCGGAGCAGAGGAACAAACCCGCCGGGACTAGGAAAAGCGAAACACTGGCCTCACTCATGCTAAATTAGTAATCAAAATAATTAGACTATTCACATGGCAAACAAAAGACGCACAAACAAGCAACTCTCTCCCTCTCTCTCAATAAGAAAAGCCAGTCAACTTATTTTCACCTGAATATGTACTTTCCACGATTATAGGCATACTAACATCCAAATAATATTGAAACAATTTGTCAAACGCATTATTCATGCTTTGCTGAATATGGTTTTCGGATTCAGGAACATCCCTAGTGCATAGGCTAATACTGTAGTGTAAATGTGCGCCTGTGTGTGTTCCATCTCAAAGGAATTATGTTGTGAACTGCAGTGCCACATATTTTGTTTAACATTTCAGTCCAGCTAATTTATCATGTCTCAGCTCAATGAGACTTTCCTCACAACTCCCCCACTTCCTCTCCGTGTTGCATAATCTCCCTCGGACAGGGAGGAACGCGCGCATTCTGTTCTGTTTTTCCATTTTTTGACCTAATCTGGAGACGTTTCAGCCAACAGCGTTCTCTCTGTGTGTGTGTGTCCTGTCCATATCTCTGATTCTCAGGACCAGTCTAGGTGGGCAGCTCTGCCGGGTACTCTGCGAAAAAATTCAGTCCAGTCCGCTGCCTTCTTCATTTGCACATCCTCCACTCTCAGAGGTACAACTTCAAGCGGGCTGAAATCTCAGGGTGTGCCGCGGTCCTGTCCTTGCTTTCGTCCACCGAAGATATGAAAACAGTGTGTGCCGTATGCGGAAGCCCATTTATTCACATCGGAGAGGACCAAAAAAACAAACATAACCATAAACCGCCTAAGGATATTGCTTCCACTTCCAGGGAGAATTTATTACAAAGAGTCAAAGATTTATTTGTGCGTGTGTTTTGCCTTTTGATCGTAGGCTCAAGCACCACCGCTGTCAAAGGCCCCATTGTGAAATCTGTAGGCAACGGAAAGTGCGCCCCGAACAATTTGACGCCTTAAGCGAGTGGCCCGGCTGAATGAGATAAGGTCAGAACTCCGCTCCTGATTTTAGAGAAGGATTCGGAGCAGCTCCCATCTGGACACTGACAAGAGCTGCCCCCCATCCCCCACACCCCAACACCACCACCCCCCCGGCCCCGCTCTAAGCCGAGTCAATGAAGAGACCTTCTACCTGCCTTGTTCACTGCTTCTCCCCTCCGTCAGCCCGAGCCCCTATACACTATTCATAAACTTGGGGAGAGGGTTGTCTGACCTTTTCGCTGAAATGTTAGGGCAAATTAGTTGTCAGAGTGGTGGACGTGGCAGGCATTGCTAAGGCCCGGCTCCAGCCCCTGCCCCCCCCCCCCCCCCCCGCACCGACTGGCCGGCCAGGTGCTGTGCGTTACCTTTTCACAGGCTATACCTGCCCTTTTCTGCTACTGATGCAGGAGATGGCTGAGCCAGCGTTGCCCCCCCGCTGACATTTTTGTCTTCGCCGCTAAGTGTCGTTAGACGGGACGGTACTAAGTACTTGGAACCACGATATTCACGCAAACCTACAAGGAGGCAAATGCAAGCAATTTACACATTCGCGCACGTCCACTCTCTGAAAATAGTCCTTCAAAATCTTGGAATACAGAAGACCAGACACGTGACCCACAAGGCATCACAGGTAAACTCTTGGCCGGTTCTTTCGATCAGACGGAAAAAGGCCACAGAGCAATCTGCTATGCATCTGCTCTAAATCGCTGCCCTAATTCATTCAGTCCATACATCACAAATCCTTGAATTACTATCACCCACTTTTCCCCCTGAATAAAAAGCAGCTTATAATGAGCCCAAATGCAAGCAGCACCCTTTTAAAGCAGAGTAAACACTAAGCTCGCAGAGCCGCTGGCCCCGAGAGTGCGCGCGTATTCATTAACTTACGTAATGGCTTTTTAAAATAAACACCACTGCATTCAGCGAGCATTAGTTATTCCTGCATAGTAATTAGCTACTTGAGCCCCTGCTTTTTGTGCATGTGTTGTTGCTGCCGTGCTTTTTTTCCCCCCCCAAAAAACACCAAACGAGAGTCAAACTTCACTACTCCCACTTCTTGCATTTTGTCGTTTTTTTATTGCCTTGATAGTACAGTGACAGCACACGGATGCGGGCAGGTTTCCCCTCCATGCTCCAGACCTAAAGCACCACTCATTTCCTCCATTCCCCCCTGCTTGCGGATTTGTCCTCTGCCTGAACTTGATCTTATCGTGCGGTTCGGCGCTAAAACTCATCCCCTCTCCCTATAGACCCCCCCCTTGCCTTTGCTTATTGACCTTACCGTGACACTGATCCCGCCTTTTGAAGACAAGCGAAGATCAAGTGCGGATCAAGGGGTTAGCCACTCTGGTGATACGGGGAGATTTTCTTTTTTTCTTTTTTCTCCCCTTCCCCTCTCTCTCTCTCTGTGGTTTGTGTTTGTCTGGGCTCCGCGGGTCGATGCATCCTGCATGCTAAACTTTCGCAGTAATTGGATGTTTGCCTGTTTGCAGCTGGCTTCAGCTCATCATTCAGCGTGAGAGGAAATCTATGGCAGGGTGATAAACATATTGCTAAGTAAGGGGAATGTAGGCCTGCAAGTGTCATTGCACACAACGCTGTGTACACAGGATGACAGGGCTGCGCGTGCACACACACACACACACACACACACACACACACACACACACGCGCAAACTCGCGCAAACTCGACTGTCAACCATTGAGGGCGGCTTTTTCGGCACTAGCAGTCTGAAAAATAGCATTTATGCATGAGGAATAACCCGAGTGTATATATATATATATTTTTTCTCGCCTTTAAATTATTTTCAAAGGTATTTACACATATTTACCGCCACACCAAGAACTGTCTCCCCACACTCCACACAAGTCCACACTTTCCCCCGCTTTCAGTCGCCCACCTTAAACCGATCATCGCTCCTCGCCATCTCCAAACCCCAAATGAGTCAGACGAAGAAGAAGAAGAAGAAGAAGAGGTAAGCGAGCTCAGCCAGTGTTTACCTCCTTCCCGAGCAGTTACAGTCGCCATGTTGCCATCCCCCCGCCCGCTCTTCACCCCTCACTATTGACTGAAGGCCGTGATTAAGTGCTATGATGGAGAGCATCAACATCCGTTTCATCCATATTTGATGAGCGAGCGTCTCCTTCCCGTTACACGCGGCGGGGGGAAGCTGTAATCAACATTCAGACACACTGCGAATAATTATTTACCTAGGTAATGGCTGTTTATGCAAGCACAAAAAAAGGGCTTGATTCCCCCACCCCCCTCCGCGTGTGTGTTTTTTTCTCCCTCTATGATAAAGAGAATTCTGATTAGGTAATGACATGACTGATTTCCTGTCATTTTTTATTATCTGGCTTGTTCAGGCTGCCTCCTGATCTGTCAGCTAATGGTATTAGCCTCCTTCATGGACAAACCGCTGACATCGTAGGACTCCAGCGCCGCGTTATTGGCATAAATGTTTCGCACAAAAAAAAAGCCCCGGCGCGCCTTTCATTCGCCTGCGCCGAAGGTAGGGCATAATAACCGCCATGTATTATGCATCGCGCTCACTCAAGGTGTCCGGGATAGACTCGGCAGAAGGGTAGATTACGGCCGGATTGAGCTGTGTTCCGCCCGATTTCAGAGTCGCCCCGTAAACCTTAGATTTTTTTATGAGCTGGACCCCATTTCTGGAGGGCAGCGCCACATTAAAGGGAATGTGGATCCGCAAATGAGGTCGCCAGAGCGGGCCGTTACGGCGGGGGCATAGGTGGAATTGTCGTGTCTGGCTCCCACCTTTTACAAACGGCACATAAAGATTAGCGCGTTGACATGGAGACTGATGGGATGGGGGGGGGGGGGGGGGGGGGATTCGTTAGCGACTCAGGACGGCGTCACATTGACACCATAATAGATTATTTGAAAACACGATGAAGCATTTTTTTTTTTATGCCTAAATGATGAAAAGAGCTCGCGAACACTGTCATATTTTCCCCACTGCTGCTCCGCAAAGAACGGCTGCTGGATCGTGTCAGTCGTGATACAGGAATGAAATTTAAGTCTTTCTTTTACCGGATGCCTCGACTCCAGATCCCCTATCCCCCCCCCAATTCATCCGTCTCCATTGGTATAAATTCACACACTTACTCATCCTTAACCAAAAAAGAAAAGCTCCGGTGTGTTGACAGTGGAACCACAAATGGGACCGGTGCCCAGTCCCTCTTCTCCCGGCGGTTCGCTGAAAAGTCCCTAACAAGGCGAAAACATCACAGAAAGAGGAGTCGCGTCTAATCAATGCCGATCGTAAACGTACCCGCCGGTATTTTATAGGCCTGCATACGCTCCGTGTGATTTTGACATGTGACCGTTCCCGCCATCGCTCTCCTCCTGCTGTTATTTCCCCCTTTCACCTTATCCTCCCCATGCTTCTCTCATTGCCTGCCACTGTTTAGCGGCGGCACTGACTGATGCAGGCCGGACCGGCGTGTGACAGGCAGACACATGTCCACTCCGGGCCTGTTGCCCCCCCACACCAACCTGCTTTCATTTCTAGCCGTCGGACAGGTGGATAAATTGAATGATCGCGGGTTGAGTTTTTTTGAGCGGTGGTCGGGGCGGTTTGAAACGCACACGCCCCGGGCCAGGACCTCGAAAGTGCTTTTCTGGGAAGTGTATTGTTTCTTGGGGGGTCAACATCTCTTTTCACTTGGCAGGAGTTTAGACGGAGAGAGGGAGGGAAAGACTCGGTGAACGCAGAGCCGCGGCCCCGCCCTTTTATCAGTCCAATGGAGATGAACGGTTTACTCACCCTTCCCCCCCCCTCCCCTTGATATTTGCACTGAGGAATTTCTCGAGCTGTTTGATTGCGGCAGAGCAAACAGTCTGGCTTGCCTACATGGGAATTGAGTCGATCGAGCGCACCGTTTCTTCAGGCCCACATTACTGAAACAAGCTTTTAGTGCCAAGTTCACAATCGCAGGCGAGATTAAAATCAAAGTGGTTTTAGAGACTCATTTCATATTGGCTTTATCTCATCTCACTGCCTCCCCAACATGCCTTTAGAGTGATTATGTTAAGAGTGAAAACATTGCTGAGTTTATATGCACATTGATTTCCCGAAGCAAATGTTAAATTGCTGATATACGGATAAAAAAAAATTAAAAAAAAACCTAAAAGCAAAACATGAATATGCACATATTCATGTACGGTAAATACAGGCCCCTCTCAAAAACGCTTACCCTTTTGACGTTTATACCCTTTTTACGCAGATTTGCTACTCTCTCCTGAGCAGCGTAGATAAAAACTAAGAGCTCTTTTTTATGCGTATTGCAATCTGTCTTGCTCCAGTATAAAGGAAAAAACACAGCCAAAAAAAAACACAAAAGCGACAGGTGGCGTTTTTAATGCTGGGACGACTCCAAAATGTCCGCTGTCCTATCTGTGTACTTTTTTTGAATTTTTGTTGTTGTTGTTGTTGTTTTCAGCAGCTTGGCTGAGCGTAGGCGCTGAATGGACAGGCATCAGAGGGGTGTATGGCGGCGGGAGCTGATGCACTGATTAATGGGGTTGCGAGTCCCGGTCGGCCCGGACCGCGCATCTGTTGTTTAGCAGAAAACCGCATTGATCCCTGTTCCCTGTAGCATCGATCCTGCTTTTAAAAGGAACAGGAAGGACTATGAGTACTCAACTTACAGGGGGTGCACCATTCTTTTTTTTTTTTGCTCTCACTCTCTTTCACTCTCTTTCTCTTCCTATGTGTGAAGAGAGGATTACACTGAGACTATTTCAGCTCTCATCCTTCTCTTTACTTATTTCTTGACACTTGGCAGCCCCTTCCTCTTGCCCTCTTGCCCTATTTTCCCCCCTATTCTGACATTTCCTATAGCCCTGTGCAGAATTAGCATGTCTCACACTTAACAAGGGTTCGCAGCCGCACAGTCGACGACGGTTAACAGTGCGGCAAATGTGACGGCTAGCCTCGGCGTTAGCAGAAATTAATTGGAATTTTTTACAAGAGCGCACCAGAAGGTAGCAGACGGCCACACTAGCCATTAGTCCACTAAGCAATCCCAAAGACCCTGAAGAGACCAATTTACCTGCTATTTACTGCCACAACAATCTTAATGGGAGACAGAGGACACTCCGAATGGTGTATCTTGTTATTGCTATTCCTCTGTTTAATTATTGTCACCGTTCGGGGGGTTGTCCGCCGTGCCCCTATTCTTTTCCGGTCCTTCCCCTATAATAACTCGGTGTTATTAGTGACCATTAGTGTTCTCCAGGTGTCTGTAGAGGACTGTGGAGGACTGATCTGCAGCTGCAAAACTCCTCTCAAGACCCCCCTTTCCCTTGGTAGTACACAGCCAGAAAGAGAAAAAGCGGGCACATTAGCACATCCAAGCACCCGAATCTCCAAAGTAACAGGTGCGCTATTTATCCCATTCATAAACCGCGTCTAATAGATGTGACTCAACTGTTCTTCCCCCGATGGAAAATACCAGAATATTGTGAAACCCAATATCCGGCTCTGCAGCAGAGAAACCGCAACGTATCGACGGCCTATTCTCTCTTTACATTACACGCATTACATCACGGCACAAGAGTCTGTGGCCCTTCACACGCTCGTCGGTGAGAAGGGTCACATGGAGAAAACGCATAAGTGGTCGGATTCCGCGCGGACTTACGAAAGTCCCTCGCCAGACCAGCAACATGTCTACAGCAGCTGTTGGTAAGCCGGGACCGGGGCTTATGGGGTCATTAGCACATCTCTCTCTCTCTCTCTCTCTCACTCTCCCTCTCTCTCTCTCTCGGTTAAGTAGATTTGCTCCTGTATTAGTGGTGATTCACACCGTGTTCTGACTTTCAGACATCCAAAGAGCTCAGTGCCGGCCCATTAAATTTGCAGCTGCTTTTATATGGCCGCCAAACACCCCCCCCCCCCCCCACCTCCCAACAAAATAAAATGAATTATGAAGCAGCCAGGTGGGGGGGGGGGGGGGGGTGTATCATTATGAAAATGTTGTTTTTTGGGGGTTTTGGGGAGCCCTTCTGCTACACTGCGGAAGAGCGTGTTTGGCATGCGGTGTGCTGACTTTACGCTGTTTAAAGCAGGTTTTTTTTCTTTTTTTTATTTCAAAGATAGGATGGAAAACACTTTAGGGAATAATCTGTTGCTCCCTGGCGACTCCCACTTCCCCCTCCCCTGCCTCTCTGGTCTCCATAGACCCTCTTTTACCCAGGCTTTTAACTCTCTCTCTCTCTCTCTTTCTCTCTCTCTCTCTCTCGCCGTCTCTTCCTTTCTCCTCTTCATTTCTCACACACACATATGCACAGAAACACACACACACGCACGCGCGCTCACACATTGTAATTACCCCCCATTATAATCCATTACGGTATTCTTCAGGCTGTGTGAATAGGCCTATTGAAGCTTATCCCTGTGTTCTGCCTAGCGAAGATGCTCCCTCTGCCTAGACAGAGGCACGGGGACATACACTCATTTGGGAACTTTACAAGACGCATATTCTGCATATTTCATCGCGAGCGGCATCTGCTGCCGCCGACAAAAATCGGATGAAATATATATAGCTATCTGCATGTCTGTATTCATTCACTCGTTCTTCCAAGATAGGCAGAGAGTGGGAGAGATTTCCATTGTACCACAACATTATCCACATGCATCCTGCAGTCCAGGTTTACCTGATGCTTTAAATACAGTATACCTTCCACATCCATGCCACAACAGGGTGGCTGGTAAAGCTACAGAGCTAGCTAGCGGAGTAATTATAGACTTTGTATGAGATCATTAGGAAATCAATTGATTAGTTGATAGTGCTAATGGGTGGGAGATCCTCTGGTGGCGGTTAGCAGATTAGCTGGAATCTAGATTAGAATCAGATTCCTTTTCCACCGCGCTGCTCATTCTGCGATTGTGTGTGTGTGTGTGTGTGTGTGTATGTGTGTGTGAAGTGTGTATAACATGCTTGTATCGCCCTGCAAGAGACCTTCAGCTTTAAATCTATCAGTTACATGAGACCAGGGCGTTTTTATATGTATTTATGAATGGAATGGAAAAGACAACGCTGAGTCTTTAGAAAACATTTAAAGAAGTTTTGAGGAATTAGGCCCATTGAATGGCGTTATTTTGTTTGGACTACATGCATGATAGACCTAGTTATAGAAAAATATGTTTGACTTCAAAACAAGATATCTACCATTTGGGAGAAAACATGACACGTACTCTTGCAAAATGATTGATAGCACCGAATTAAAATGAAAATTATGCTACTTTAAAGAATCGCAGGAAACGTGACTCTTTGGGGAACAATTTGATAACACATTGCTCTAAAATTCTGCAGATTTAAAGGCCTAGTACAGCATCTTCTTGCAGTAGATAGCCGCTCCTCCTCCTATGTATAGCACTGAGAAAGACAGATGCCCTCAAGTGGGACTGTCACCTGCAACGTCTCATTTGCATTCAAGAAGGTGTTTACCCTCCTTCCCCGCCTGTCCCGAATGCGGTAAACAGTGTAGGAGGGTTGACGTCAGAGCGGGGGGGGGGGGGTTGGGGGTTGGGGTTGGGGTGGGGAAGCCGTAATAAGATGAGAGGCGTTTGAGGATGAAGAGGCAGACAGCGGCACAACAAGCAATCACATCCCGGCTTCCCTGCTCATTCATCTCCGGCTATACGTGGAAACCCCACCGGTGCTTTAAATAAAAAAAACACGTTCTACCTCGCTCTTTCTTACATGTTCGCTCTTTATTTAATTTTTTTTAAGTCTGTCTTTGTCCCGACTTGCACTGCCTCCTCCTCCCCCCCCCCTCCCCGCCGTCCTCCCGCATCTCCACCTTTCCCTTTCTCTCTCCACGAAATGACATCGGACACCTAATAAATATTTCATGGCACGTCTTTACCCCTGTGCAAATAATGGATGCTATAAAAAACATAAACACAACTCTCCTCGTCCTGGAACTGTGAGAGAGAGAGAGAGAGGGAGAGAGAGAGAGAGATGGAACACATTCGAGCCTGAGAGCTACCTACAGTCTTGCCGGGGAATAGGTACTTCTACTTCTGACATCAAGGGCATTGTTTGGGGAGATTCAAGCATGGAGCGACACAGTTCAATGCTTTCATATCAAGACCCGAATACATTGATCCATTATTGTGTGTGTGTGTGTGTCTGTGTGTGTGTGTGTGTGTCTGGAGCCAGCAGACTGGAGAATGACAGGAGCAGCAGTGATCATTTCTCTCTCTCTCCCTCTCTCTCTCTCTCTCCCATCCACCCACTCTGTCTCTCTCTCCCTCTCTCTCTCTCTCTCTCACTCACACACACACACACACACATACACACACACACACACACGCCGTCCAATTTCTTTTATCAGACCCCTGACTGGATAGCCCCAAGCTCCCTACATAAGAAATGAATTGGTTGATATGCACAGTGACAGGAATCCAATACAGCCCACACAGACTGGTAACACTTCACTTGAGGTGCAATTGGAGGAACCATAATGCATTATAATGCAGTACAACATGTATTAAAAGACACTATGAATCTGGCCTGACTGTGAAGAGAGGCTGAACTGTTGCTTAGCGGTGGCAACAGTTGCAAGTATTCAACCCCACATTGTGTGTATTATTATATCAGATTCAGGCTGCAATATTCTAATGCACACATAATGTAATTAAAATATGCAGAGCCCATATTCAACGTGCATGCAGCTCCACTACCCTAATCAACCAAGCTTTGAATTGTATTGATCTCTATAGAGTGCAAGCATAAGCATTAAGCCTGCATCATTTTCCTTTTCAATCAGTTGCTTTTCTCTGGCCCCCGAGGCATTTTTCTTTGCTCTTCATATTCCCGCACTAAAACCAGGTACTGCGTAGTGTACCCCCGGCTCCAAAATAAATGTCAATTTACTTGGCTGACTTTTATCTGGAAGGGGAAAGGAATAATCTTGATTAATTCCGTTTTTGATGAGGCGTCCGGTGCTGCCGGTGCGTTCATCAAACATCCAGGAAATTGGGCTCGGATGTGAGTCATCAGAAAATGAAGCATCCAGGAGTTATAGTTCCCAAATTAGCCTGGCTTCATTCAGAGGTGCGATGCCGGCCAGCTTGAAGTTTTCTTTTTTACTCCTTTTCCCTTTTTATCTCGCCGAACGCACAGCAGAATCAGATGACTATTACAAACGACTTTGCGCAATCCTTATTTAAACACGCCATTATCTTTTATTCCTTTTTTTTTTCCCTCGGCGTGACAGCGGCTCACTTTGAGTGCGCTATTCTGTTGTTTTATTGTCTCCGCGCCACGTGGTGAACTTTGATTTGCTCTACAGAACGGAGTGGCTTCTCAAGATTTCCCCAGCTACAGTCAAGTGTGCGGTGAAATAGCGACTCAGAACTCAGAGGCTATTTAGAAGGCCATTAAGAGGCATTTAAAATCTTCTGGCTTTCGCGTCTACAATCACGGCAGATTGATGAGCATTCACCGCGGAGCTCTCAGTCGGTTATCCTAGCCAAAAAGGAAACTTTTGTGCGGCCTGATGTCTGGCTGTTGGGTAATTCAGTCCAGTCTGACACGAGGGCCGGCGGAGACAGCCATTATGCGGCCGCTCAAAGGAAAACTCTGCTTTCTCATGACTGCAATTCAATAAACACTCTAAGGCCTAGAGTTAGGCGAACACTTTAAAGTCGGAGGAAAAAGAGAAGACCGTGGAGAAGACTGTCACCTTGTGCGCCATTCCTCCGGTTTCTAAAGTCGGACCTTGAAGGCGCTCTGGCAAGTACACATCGCACCAAGGACAGCAGGCTTGAGCAAATCTGAAAGACCTGCCTGCTTACACTAAGCCCACGTTACTTCTGAAACAGTTTGATTTAAAGGGGTAATTATCTTGGCCTTATACACTACTTCTCCATTTTTTCCTTCTGTTTGCAGTAAGCAAAAATTATCTGATCGCTTTAGCTTAAACACGTGTATGTGCATATGCTTTATTAACTGCAATTTCTTCTGATTCCTGCATATTGTCACAGAAACGACATTTTCTAAGACACGGGTCCTTCAGGAGTATTATGGCCTCTTGCACCGCACAATCAATAGCTAATGGACACTAATACAAAGAGCAGAGCAAATCTCACACAAGTGCCCAATCAGCCTGTGCTTTTCAAATCAAATCCATTTCAGACATTGCTTGATTGAAGATTGTGCCCTGATTAAGGGAAAACCTCACCCCATGATCCGGCATAGTCAACCCTCTTAGGCTGATGGGGGTTTATCCGAAATCAAATCAAACGCACACAATATTATCGATTGAAATCAAATTATAGAGACCAAACTCTGGCGAAAGCCCACTCGTTTAATTTGATTTGAAGGATGTGATGCCGCATTGTGCGGCTGCACTCAGCCCACACTTAGACTTCTGAATAGAGAAATCACCTCAGCGAGTGAATTCATGTGGCCCGTGTTATGTCTATCAAAGCGTCTATTGTGGAAGCGGCTTCTGCTAATGTTCCCAAGTCAGTAAGAGCAGAGACACCCACGGGTGTCTGCGCCACTTCACGCCGACTCCTGTTTTTGTGTCTTTTCCATCGCAAAAACACAGAAGCTGATCCATATTCATATAGAAGAATATTCAGCAGCTATTTCTGCATTATTCAGCTCCTTTGATGACACGGCGTACACGGCGAACGTCTTCCTGGATATCCCCGCGCAGAGCGGCCTTGACATTCGACCCGACACTCTTTCAGTAAAATCCTGAGAGAGAGGAGAGCGGAGCGACGCAGGTAGAATCCTGGAGAGGCTTCTGCCAGACGGAGAGGTGAGGACTCTCCATAACCCTTATCTACGAAGCCCAGGGAGAAGCAGAGAGGGATGAGGCCCCGATGGGGAAAGGTGCTATTTGGTTTGCGGGGGCGAGATGCTACGCACAGCGGGACGATAACGCCCGCCCTCCCCCTCCACCTTGACAAAGATCAGGCCAACTTGGCGATCGGACACACCGGGCAGCTGTGAGGTCCTTAGCGTGGGATTTGTTCTACTCTTGCTGTATAAACAGTGTCTTATCTTATCTTGGCCCCTGTCTGCTCTAGGCCGGCCCCGACAGCATCTAGCCTGAGAGGGAGCCATCATTAGGGGGGGAACTCACCGCAGCTGAAAGTGTCCCAGTTCGGGTTTTGATTTCACCTCACATGTGGCACAGATCTGATGTTTTCTCATCGGTGAGAACAGCAAAAAGCTGCATAGAGTCGCATTTTTTTCAACCCCGATCTGGGTATGTCATACAAAATCGGAATCCTGAGCCATGAGAATGCTCAAATTGGAAATGGTCAGCATTGCAATGACAATAGTGTAAGTCTTATGTCATTCACTTGAGACAGACGCTACAGCGGGTTGGCTGAGTCAGCGTTAGCATGGAGGACAATGGGACACAACAATGGAAACAAAGTCAGATAGCTGACTTGACTGGTATTTAGGGAAATGCTTCAATTCAGTCAAAACTACCCTGGATTCGAATCCGGCCCGGGACCTTTGACAGCTGCCGTCCCCCTCTCTCTCTCCCAGTCTTTCCTGTTTGTCTCCACTTTTCATTATCGAATAAAGGCTGAAAATGCCCAAGAAAGCACAATCTTAAAAAAAACACATACCATAACCGAAATGTGGTAACAAAAACAGATGTGGCGCCTTGCAGTGTGAACATAGCCTTTAAGTGGAATAACCAATGGAGAAATAGAGTTGGGAGGCTGCTACATTGTGTACTGTGTGCGTGTGTGTGTGCATGCTCACACACAGGTCTAAGTTTAAACTGTGAATAGATGAAGACAATCAGCTGGAGTATGTTGCCTTATAAATATTTCACACCGACACGACAAGATAACCATCACCCTTACCACTCGTATTATCTTCAGCGTTCCAAATCCCCGCTACACCACAACTGTGTTACCTGCTCGTCCATGTTGTTGTTGCTGTGTGAGTGTTTTGCATCACAGGTACAACTAGCAGCTAACAACTGCGCGTGTAAACAGATGGTAGATAAGACACACACACACACACACACACACACACACCAGAGACTGTGAGAGATTATAATGGAACTGTCTGTCAAGTCAAATCAGCGACAAACATGGAATATTATAATCTAGTCCAGCGACAAAAGCGAAGCAGGGCTGGGACAAGATTTCCACATCCAACATGTGCCTATATAAAGCACATGTTTTGTTGTTGTTTTTGATGTATTGTAAACAGAAAATGAACTGGGCTGAAAAGCGTGCCTTAATCATATTTAAATCCCTCTGTTTTGTTGCTGTGGAACTGTAAGGGAGCCGTTTGGAAGGTGCCATATGCTTCAGAGACTTTACTTTTTAGTGTTTGTTTTTTTTTTCCCCCAAGCGCTAAAACCTTCTAACAAGACCTCAAAAACCCAAACTCTGATGCAAGTTCTTTTTTTGGGATGGATTGAAGTAACTCGTAGTCAGATGGTGTGACGAATCAGATCCGCTCCTGAAAAAAAAAACCCAAAAAAACCCTGAGATATCCCCCGAAGGCGTGCGTCCTTTCACGGGAAAGTTTCGGTTTGTTTTTGAAGGCGTGTGTATCATATGTGTGTGTGGGACGTGTTTGCCCGTGCACCTGCACACGCAAAGGTAAAAGGCTCATAAATCACTGTCTCCATGTGCGAGCGTATGTTTGTGTTTTCCCCGCCTCCCTCGCCCCCGCCGTCGAGACGCCGCTCGTCCCGACGGTCGGGGGGGATGGATGGGAGTCGTTATTATTTATGATGCCGTCCACTCGTCGCCGCTCGGGCTGTCAGCCGCCGCGAGATGGTAATCACCCAAATGCCATTTGGCGAGAACCTGGTAGATAAGTATCTGTGGTAAATAACTGTACGGTGTGTGTTTGTGTGTGTGTGTGTGTGTGTGTGACAGAGAGAGAGAGATAAAGACAGGGGCGTGGATGGAGCCCTCTACATACTGATCACATGTAACAGGTTCCAATTTAAATCTGGGAAGGCTTTCAGCTTCCCAGAGGATGATGCTAAACTGTGTGTGACTGTATTAAAGGTGCAACGTTTATTCTATCATCATGTAATTACCGTAAACAAAGATCAGCAGCCTCTACACTGCGTTTTTCATTGTGTGCCACCTGGTCGGGCTTCATGGGAAATATGATGGATTGCTTTATGACACAAAACAATAAGTAATACACAACTTTATTCCAGTTCTGCTATTCTAACTGCAGAGTTTCGACGTTAGCTTACCTTGTGGGAATGCAGATTTGTTGTCATCAAGGCCTGTTAGCGGCTTTACTTCTTCTTCTTCTTGCTCAAATACAAATGGAGCCATGCCAGGGAGTAGGGGAGGGTGGGGCAAGAAGCAAAAAGGTTTATGGGAAATGTGGTTTTGATTTTGAGAAAAGTACAATGCTACATGTCGCACCTTTAAGTGTAAGTGTGTGTGTGTACAGTACATTTTTCATAATGCACAATAATATGTTCCAGTATCCATGTATGGGCATGTCATACTGTATATGCCTGCACTATTATACTTTATCAGAATCAGATCTAGCACAAGGTCAGTATAGTTTTTTAGATCCATTTTAGTTTCACTTCAACTTTCTCATTCAGCTTAGTTTATTTTTTCCACTGAATTTAGCTTTTGCGTTTGTTCATCCGTTTGACTTTTTTTTTTTTACCGTTTAAGGACCAATTTAAAAGCAAAAGGCAGTTTGTGCGGAATGTTAAATGTGCGTTTAGAAAAATCCATCACTACTTTTTTTTTTACATCATTTAAAGTGAATTCCTTCAAGTCGGGAGAATAATTTGCCTTCGTTAAAGTAATTACTGCTCTCTCCACGCTCCGAACGTAATCAAAATGAAAAGTTAAAATGATCCATGGGCTTCTTTTTGTGTTTTTTTATTTGAGTTTTGGAGCCAGACGGGGTGTCAGAAGAGTCTGGAATCATAGGGAAACCGCAGCCAGCGAGTACAAGAGTATCAAAAGTGCTTGTCAGAAGTGGGATTCAAACTCACGCCTCCATTCGGAGAAGACCAAACGCCCCGGCGCCTTAGATCACTCCGCCATCCTGACAACTAGTCTGTCTGAGGAGAGCAAGTACAACATGAAATGAAAAAACGGTGTTATATACTCTTATCCCTATGGTTGTACAATTTCAGTTTTTGTTTTAATTTCAGCTTATGAAAATGTATTTTCCACAGTCAGTTGCGTGAATGGATGTTTTGAAATGGATCCCTACACTAAGCATCCTCCCACCCGCTCAACACTACAGTTAGGCAGCTTTTAAGTGTGCTCGGTGCTGCTGAACGTACCCCAGATTTGCCCTAAAGGGGTGCTTCAGTGATGGTGTGTGTGTGTGTGTATGTGTGTGTGTTGGGGTATAAGGGAGATAACGGGACCTCACTGGTAACTGGGATTGTTGGGCGAAGGGTTCAAACCCACACCACTTTCTCTCCATCTGTATCTTTTTCTCTTTATCTCCCCCCCTCCCCCCCCCCCCTCTCTCTCTCTCTCTCTCTCTCTCTCTCTCTCTCTCTCCCTCCCCCTCCCCTCACGGTGACATTTTTCAGGGGCTGTGTGACGCCATGAATGACAGCTAGAGGCTCTTTGGAGTGTGTGTGAGCAGAGTGGCCTGGCAGAAGGAGATAAGGAGAGGCGACCACACACATGCACACGCACGCCCACACACACACACACACACACACACACACACACACACACACGCATGCATATTGTGTACGCACAAACAAGGACACACAAAACACACCATATACACAAAATCCAATGAGAGTGCTGGTGTCATTATAGAAATGTCTGTGTAATGTGTATACAGGCATGCACAACCACACACACACACACACACAAATATCCATCTTGTGGATGTTTTCCCCTATATACAGAGGCAACATTGTGTGTGTCCCCGCCACACGCACACACACACACACTCACACACCCATACACTATAATGTTGCTACTCACTGTCACTGATTGATGTAACACAATAGTGATTCAAGTTATATCCAGTTCATGAAAGCTTTTACATTTGCTGCTCTAAACACCCGGTGTCTAGTAGGTGTTAGTGTATAGTTTGAATTCTAACACACACACACACACACACACACACACACACTGCTAAAAGCATTTTCGCACCAGCGTAGGCCCTCTTTGTTTCAGTGTTGGTTTCTCCTCTAGGACATACAGTAGAGTATCAGAGTCCTTTAAGTATGATTATCATGTTAGAGCACAGTTTGAATTCCAACACATGCACAACAACACACACACACACACACACACACACCTGTTGCACTGCCCTACTCCATCACTGCGTGAAAACACTAAAAAGTATTTCAACACCAGCGCTTCCCCCCCCGTAAGCCACAGATGCTCATCAATATGTATAGCCGTACCCGGTAACTCGGGGTGATACACACACACACACACACACACACACTCTCCACCACACCAGCGTAGGGCCCCAGCCCCAGCTTGCCGCCCTGCCTCGGGGACGGCGGCGGCAGATGGCGCCTGTTCAGAAGCGCCGAGTACCCAGATCTGCTCGTCGGAGCCCCCGAGAGGCGCCGTTGATCATAGAAATGAAGTGGAGACGACACTGATCACTCTTCCGCCTCCTCCGCATCCTCCCCGAGCTCCTCTCTCTCTCTCTCTCTCTCTCTCTCTCTCTCTGTCCTCGCCGTAAATGCAAAAAAAAAAAAAAAAAAAAAAAAGAGAGATACTTAAGGTGCAGAAAGAGAGAGAAGGAGAAAGGAGGCATTGTCGGCGCTGAATGCAAACAAACCCGTATCTTCACGCGGGAGGCGGCGCTCTGAGGGAATTTGGATGCAGACGGGGCCGCGCACCCACCTTGTTAACTAAAAAAAAAAAAAAAGAAAATAAGAAAAAGGTTGAATTGTCAATGATAAGCCCTGATCAAAAAAACTCCCCCCCAAAAAAAACACCTCTTGATTGATTTTGGTATTTCTGAGGCAGCTCTAATTATATGCTTTTGTTACTGACACTGATGAAATACTCAGAAACAGTTATTGATTTGGCTACCTGACTTTTCTTTTTTTTTTTCTCTCTCTCTCTTCCTTGGCAGATCCAATCCACTACAGCTGGTATCAATCTTTATCCCAATTCGAGGTGCCTCTTTTAGCTGAGCAATTAGTTTTAATTACAGGAGCTTATATGGAAATTGATTGAAGCGGATCACCGTAATATGGGCTATTTCTAAGAGACCGCCTCCTTTCACCGTCGTACAAATGGAATTCGCTATACCTCCTCTCTTCTCTAAATTACATACAGCGCATCAGACCTGAACAGATAGTATTTTCAGATAGTTTAATGGTTTTCAAAAGAAGGATACTACAACTTACACATAGAACATTTAAGATGTCACGATGTGAACTGTCCTAACCCGCTGATGCTCCATGTATTTATAGTTGTACCCTTCTGTGTTTCTACCATAATGATAAGGTATGCAAACTTAAAGCGGTTGATCATTTTGACCTAGGTTTGTACTCCGAAGTCATTTCATCAATGGAGGCAAGGCGCTTCAGAAATTCTAAGTGCTAGGGCCAGTTGCATAAAGATAGACCTAGTCTTAGACTTAAATGTGGCCTTAAGTCAAACTTGCTATTGACACTTATATTTACCCGTTCATACTACTTCTTAATTGTTGTAGATCTCTAATGGTTGTTTCTGTCTCTAAAGACTCTCTCTCTTCTTCAGGTCTTTCCAAAAATCAGAGATTTGCTGTCTTTTATGAAACACCTTCAGTATTTAAATTTCCCACTCTGACAGTTAGGCCGACTCGTTGCCATAACAACAAAGTTCTTAACTCAAGATTAGCCAGTGGGAAGGTGGCTAACTTTCCTACCTCAAAATAAGTCAGTCATAATATTTAAGTAACAGACAGTCTTAATTAGCCTAGTCCAACCTGAGAATCTAAGACCAGTCTAAGGCTTAAACTAGTCTTAAACTAGCTTTATGCAACTGGCCCCTGGACTAAAAACCCTTTATAAGGGATAAGGGAATAATGAGGTTACAGGCCCAAGCACACACACACACACCACACACATGGGCACCACACACCGACTACCCTAAAGAGCCCCACCAGGGACGAATTCATGGCCAAAGGACTGTATTCCATTGAGAGCACATCTTCCATTTTCAATTTTCACCTCCCCCTTCTCTGATAAAGCTCTTTCTTTGGTATAAGACACACTGGATAATTGCATATAATTGGATTTAGCAGTTCAGTGACCTTGTGGTCAGTTTGTCTGACTTGACAATAGACAGCTAGAGAGAGAGAGAGAGAGAGAGTCTGAGTTAGTGTGTGCACACTATATGCGTGCGTTTATGTATGTCTTGGGCTTCTGAGAGACAAGATGATCCAGGCGAGGCGTGTCCGCCTTATCCCTGGTGACCTGATGTCAGACACCCAACAGTAGTCTTTAGCTCGCCCTGACATGGCAGAGTACATGTCCTGACTATTTAACGTATGCTAATGTTATCACTCTTGTGGATCACCGGAATCAATCTTTTTATAGTGTCACATAATAAGAAGTTCTAATAAGTGAAGGAGAGTAGCGGCGGGGCCACGGGGGATTTGAGGTCTTTGTGCCTCCAGCCGACACATTAGCATTCATAAAAGTACCGTGGATTAAAGTGGTAATCCTCCAGATGCTCGTTTTCTTTTTTTATTTGGTCTCCATCTTCGGTGCTCAGCGCTCGTTGCTGTGGTGTTTCTGAAACAGTGTGTCCAGCACTGTGATGTCTTGTTCCTTGGATCTTCCGTTGATGCAGTTTGAGTTTCTGTAGGTGGCGCTTCTTTTCTTTGTCTGTTCAGCCATGGTGGCTATCACTGCTCATGCTAACTACCCAGTTCTTCTTCTGTGTATTCTAAACAAACCGGAGATGTAAAACGCATCAGTTCCCAGGCAAGACCTATCAGATACCGAGTGTTTAGAACAGCAAATGTAAAAGCTTTCATAAACTGTGCACAGGTTGAATTAGCTTCCTCCTAAGGCTCCCATCTGCCCTCTTGAACTTGCTAAACTAATGACCAAGTAGTGACCTCCCTCCCACTAAACAGCATGAGGCACAGCCAACATATTTGGGCGTCTCTTGTCTCTTGTGCGCTCTGAGCCACTAATCCAGTTTCCCCCCGGCTCCTCGGGGATGAGCTGATCCAGCAGGCGGACTGGTATTCGGCGCCGCACACACTGCAGGGAAACCGTGGAGGGGTAGAGGAGAATCCAGTGCCAAGTAGCTGGTGAGTCAGGCAAGCAGCGTTCCTGTCTGATCTGCCGCCAGATTCCCGCCACGGAGGTGGAGGTGGCAGTGGCGGTCGGAGGGAGGAGGGTAGAGGAGGGTGGGATCACAGATCAGGTGGGTGGACGGACAAGCCGGCCCTCGCCAATCAAAGCGAAAATACCGAACAACCTTTGGCTGTACACCTTTGTTGTTTTTGGAGGGAACATTTTTGGAGGGAAAAAAAACCAAAGCAGGAGAAGGCGAAAAATAGCCCTGAGAACAGATTGAGCGGTTTTCTTAAAGAGCTGTCGCGGGACTCGGAAACAGCGTGGCGGATGAAGTCGTGACAGATGGGATCAGCGGAGCCTAGCGTAACAGTGCTATCTGATTAAGCAATCCCACGCCGCATGACTACTAGCCAAAACGACTGCGCCGGTGGTTTCGGTGCTGATAGAGGTGGCGAGGTTTATTCTGCGGTACAGTATTGCAGTCCCTAGGGCGCTGGCAGAGTACACCTTTTTGCACATGCACGCGCACACACACACACACACACACACACACACACACACACATATATCAGGTGTGGCTGCGAGATAACTTGGGCTTCTTGCACCTGAGGCTTGTGTTGGTCTCCAGAGGACTCCTAGGGGTAACAGGCTGCTCCAATCTGTTTCTCTTGCTATTTTAGATAGCCAGGTGCCAGAGACATGGATATGATTAATACGTTCCCCCCCCTCTACCCCCGTCTCTATTTTGCTATATTTGAAGCACAAAAATCAGAAGGCTTAACGCCGGAGTAAATACGGCGCTTAAAAAAAAAAAAAAAAAAAAGGATTTCGCACGACTCTTGATTTCGCCTTTGCTGGCTTTAGAAGATAGTAATGTAATAAAATGCAAATTAATAGCGAGTCTGTGTTCGTTCCACTCGTCTGCACTTCATCAGTCTCGTTATGCTGGAGAATGCTTACAGTGAAACAATACAGCCGCGGCAATGTGGACTTAATGGGCTACAGGATTCCTGACTATATAAAACGGATTTACCCCCAAAGGCAATTTCGCCGCAGCTGGAAGATTTATGAAAGGGTAAAGTTTATTCCATTGACCTATACCTGCGATCTCAGCTGAGTTTACCTCCGCCGCCAATGAACCAGATGAAAATATTTTTGTGAATATCATTGCTGAATCAAATGCCCCCCTTAATATAATTACTGGATTCTCTTATACGGTTTTATAACCTTTTTTCAAATGCAAATCCCCCTTGACTTTTCAGGGGAGAGCTCTATATATTAGGGTGAATAATGTAATAAAAACACACAATGGCAAACTTAATTGCTTGCCGAGAAAGACAGAGAGAGCGGGGCGAGGGGAAAGCGCGCTCTTCAGCGTGGAGGGCAGAGGAAAAAAAGGGAGGACAAAAGAAGAGGGGATGATGGAGGGTGTGAAACGGAGTGAAGGGGAGATAAAGTCAGGGAGAAAGGGGGGGGGGGGAGGGAGAGAGAAAGAGGAGATAAAAGAGCCGGGGAACACATGATAAATAGATGAGGGAGACGGAAGGAGAAAGACGAGAGAGAGCGAGAAAGAAAGAGAGAGCGGAGGAATGCGGAGCAGAATGAGAATACGCCAATATGGCCGTCGTCATGGTAGGGGAGACACTGGAGCCTGTTGCCATGCCAACGAGGGTCGAGCTGCCGCATCTCAATGCATTCGTCCGCGGGAAAAAAGAAAAAAAAAAAAAAAGGGCCTCAACGCCGATGAGTGACTTTCAAGAAACAAAACAACAAAAAGCAAAGAAACCTCATCGTTTCAATCACGTCGAAGACAAAGAAATGGATTTGTGTCAGTCTTTCTCCTTTCTTTCTTTTCCTCTCTCACCTCCGTATTCTCGGCCCGCATACGGCAGCTCATATATTTCCGGGAAATATAGCTGACACTTCAAGGTGGAGCGCTCCACATCGGCGAGGGGGAAAAATTATTAATGAAGGCAATAAAGGGCTTCAGCCGTCTGCGGGCAGGTGGGATGATGTGGCGCGGAAATATGGGCTCCGCTCAACCTGCTAAGTGAAGGCAAAAAGCCTCACTCACCTCCGCCGCTTATATTTAGACCCAACTCTTTGCATTATTATGAGTATTATTATTATTGCTTCCCCCCCCCCCCCCCCCCCCCCTTGCTTGTTTCCATTCTGTCGCTTTAGTTTAGCATCGCCGTATCGTCCGCTTTTTCCCGGGGCCCCGTCATACGTGAAATGCGCTTTCCGAACGGAGCCCGGCTATTTCACAGCACAGCGGCACCAGACGCCTCCTACATTGTGTCTAACATTGTCGAAATATTTGTTTACAAGGTTCAGTGCCGTTTAATTTTCTCGTGATCAACTCTCTCTCTCCCTCTCTTTCTTTCCCCCGCTCCCTCTCTCTCTCCTCCCGCTCGCTCGAACTCAGGAGCCCTTTTGTTTGAATATGCAGAGGACTTCTCTCTCCGCTGCTATTTGCTCAGTTTGCCTAATTAGAGTTTGGCGAGATGAAAGCAAGCAGCGGGGCTTTTTGCTTAGCGGTTGAGACTAAACAAGACACTGTTGTGTCTCAGAAGTAACTTGAGAGATGTCGTTCTTTTTTTTTTTTTTTTTGGTTTGAGCGTAACTGATGTCACGTCGGCCCTGCCACTTTGTTGCATTACTTCAACTTAACAAAAGATGAAGGGAAAGAGTAGAGATCTGTGCATTTTTCTTTTCCCATATTAAGAGTACTTCTCACTTATCCTTGCCACGTCTCCACATTTTCATGAACTGCTGTCCATACGCACTGCCAAAATATCCATCTTAACAAGTTATTTAATCCAGTATTGAGTCTTAAAATCTCTTTTAAAATCTGCCAATGGGCTGCCAATGCAATTCAACTTGTTTCAGAAACTTTCTTGAACCAACTGCCATTTTCTTGATCCTAGTAAAAGCGATCCGCCTTATTTTAAGATACTGTGTTTCAAGGAAGTTCCTGAAACAAGTGACACTGCATGGAAAACGAGCGGAAAGCAAACACGTTCACTGCATATGAGACTAAACGACTTGTTAAGATGAATATTTCTGCAGATGCAGTGCATACAACATGGTGTCTGGGCCTGTCAACACCAGTTTAAGGATCCTCTGCGGTGGAGTTTATTCACCGCGCAGGAAAGAAACACACCATAATGCTATTACGAGCACAGAGAGTACACCAGTTGGGACTACTTCATACTCAAACTCGGTTACATCAAGCCGTCTATCTTTCCCCACAAAGGGGATTCCGGGCTCGCGAAATAGGCACATGAATTATGAATAAATTTGTTACACAATTTCCATTAATTTCGCCATAATTACCCAACTCCCTCTCAAATGACTCAACTTCTTGGAGCACCGCAGATTCGCATGGTCTAATGGTGTTTACCCGGCCCAATGAGCTAGATGAAGTTAGCACGTCGTCTCAGTCGGAGGACATTAATTTCCCATTATGGGATGCTGTTGCGGTTACCTGCTGAGGCACACCCCCCTGACGCAAGACAGGGGAGTCGCCCAGTCGAAAACCTCATAGGGAGCTGCCGCATTTCCAGGAAAACACTCATTACTTTTTCTTTTTTTTTTGTTTTCTATGAACACGAAAATGCTGTTAATGCGAGAGGAGCGCGGCGTGAGCTCCTAAACGCCGACCGACCGAGGGGAGAAAAATTATCAAAATGAAACATTAAACATCAACAAGCGCTCAAGGCAAGGTGCTAACGCGCACTAATGTCCCCGTGGATTAGTTCGCCTCCGATTTGAGTTTCCGTGGCTCCGAGGACCAGCAGGGTTTTTTTTGTTTTCTCTCTCTCTCTCTCTCTCTCTCTCTCTCTCTCTCTCGCTCTGGCGTGGGTTTACTTCTGGTCTTTGGAGGCTGCAGCAAGCAGGGAAGTGACAGGAAGGAGCGCGCTGCCAAAAAATATCCGTCTTAACAAGTAAATTAATCTCATATCGAGTTGTAACATCCTTTTATTAAAATGTGGGCCAATCTGCCAAAACGGTATCTAACGAAAATAAATTTGCGTCCAATGAAAATCAATACGTTTCAAGTGTTTTCTTGAATCTTGAATGTCATTTTCAAGATATTGCCACCTGTTTGTAGAAATGTTTCCATCAACTGGAAACAACTGGATTCACCTCACCCAATTGGCAGAATTCTTTAAAGACTGAATGCACTGTGTCCAATCAAACACAAATCAAGAAATGGCGCCACTAGGCCAAGCTCAGGGTGTGCGTTGCGTGTGTGTGTGTGTGTGTGTGTGTGTGTGGTATCTTGGATGGCTTTCTGCATACAAATCTCCTAATGGTCCACTTGAGAGGGAACTGGCTTCCTCTCTTCCTTCCTTCCTTGCAGCCCGTCTCTCCTCCACATTCGGACGCGGCAATTACAGCGCCGACGTCACACACACAGACACAAAAAAAAAAGAAAAAGCCTGAAAGGGGAGCCGCTCGTTTCGACGCCCGCTCCCCTACTTTCAGCTTCCCCTAATGAGTGGAGTGCTGAAGTGGCAATCAGAGGCATTCACTCCATCAAATTGGCCATGGAAAGAGGGTGGATGGACGGATGGAGGGAAGGGTTTGGCAGGGAAAGGGTCGGTGAGGATGCATCTGCGGCATTGCCAGTTTGAAGATTAGGAGGAGGAGAGGAAAAGGACAGATGGATACTCTGAGACGATACCAGATCTCCATGGGGACTAATGATTAGTTTTGACCTCGTAGACGGAAGGAAGATAGAGGTCAGAAATAGATCTTATTGGTTTCCACAAGATGAACCTGATGTGGCTCCTTCAGAAGCTAGACGCTGAAAAGAAGAAAGGAAATAGAAACAATGGGAAGGACAGACAGAAGAAGGAGATTTAGCTGATTTATTGTAATTGTAAGACATGAGAGGACACTTTGTTTTGCTTCTATTATGGCAGTTTGCCTCATCACTGGCCCCTCCTTTTGAAGTGAATGACAATGATTTCTGTCTTTACATAAGCGAGGAAAAAAAAAAATACTGTAGCTCCACTGAGCATATTTCAGTCCGGCTGGCACAAATCATAGCAATCATAAGTGAGGAAATCTCCCAAGTCTCTCCTCGCTCATGGCTAAAACAGTGAAATTTGTCCAAGCTCTCTGCCTCGACATATGGAGGTCCTATTTATTTATGAACTGTTTAATTAAGACGAAACGGCAACTGTTCGGATCTCTCACTCCTTGCCAATCTCCGAGACGCTCCAATTTATTTTCCCAGACATATCCCATGACATATTAGCTGTGTTTTAATGAACAAAATGTGAGTCAAAGTGATTCACTGAGCTTTATGCAATTAATTAAGAAAGGTGTGGAAAGGGGGGAGGGCATGATATCTTGATATGAGATGTTTGTTTGTAAATTGCCACTGTGCAGCGGAGAAATTAGCACGCAGTGATGCAAGTATACACCTATGCACACACACTCACACACAAGGTTATAATAATTGCGTTATTTGTATTACGTATTTCATACATCCAATTTAAAACAGGAAAACCAGCAGTATAAAGTGTAGAATAGTCATCCCCAAAGTGGGAGCTGGACCTCCAGGGCGTCCCCAGAAAAATGAGGAATGGTTTAATTTCACTTTAAAGGAATAGTTCAAAATTCTCTCATCATCTCCTCACCCTCATGCCAAATGAAACACAGGTGAAATATGTTAGTCCATATAACACACAGGGAGGTTGCCAGCACAACTTGGTAGCAGCCTTCTCCAAAACAACTGAAGTCAATGGGGACCTGTTCTTTAGAGTTCCAAAACAAAAACAGCCAAACAATCACTGTAAATAGAAAGACCTATACACCATTATTTGTCAATCAGCTGTAGTTAAGATTTGCACTAAATGATGGTGTAAATATACTGTAGGTCCTTTTGGAACTCTGAAGAACTGGTCCCCACTGAATTCAGTTGTTTTGGAGAAGGCTGCTATGGAGTTGTGCTGCAGCCTCCCTGTGTGTTATATGGACAAACTTCACCTGTGTTTCAACTGGCATGAGGGTGAGGAGATGATGACAGAATTTTCATCTTTGGGTGAACTATTCCTTTAATTTAAAGCTGCACATGGCAAGATTTTGGGGCCAGCACCTACACTGAGTGCAAAAACACCAAAGCAATGACCACTTATCACCAGAGGTGTCGCCAAAATCGAGAAAAAACAAGAATTTTGCGGATTATCACTTTACACTTTGTGAATCCCCCGTTCTCATACTGGCCTCCTCACACACCATCCCAAAATTGGCTCGTATACCTATTTTCAGCAAACCCATGGCCATGTGCAGTCTTAATTACGATGATGTGGTGTAGCCCAGCCCAGACCCAACTTTGACTGGTAAATCACATCATTCGACGGGCCTCCAAACAACCCAGTGCGACTGGTCCTGACAGATGATGGCTGTTGCTGCTGTGTAAAGTGGAAAGTGACCATAAAGATTTAATGCTTCCCTCGCTCAGCTTAAGTGCCTTGCCTGGGGTCAACAGTTCCCCGTGGTATTCCCGAGGAAATCACATGCACACTCACACATACCCACAGACCCACACACACACACACACACACACACACACAAACACTCACCCACACACAGGAAGAGGAGAATTTTGAAACACTGTCAGAAAAGTAGAACATTTTCCATCTGAATCTAGGTCATTCCGCAGGATGTCACTAGTTTGAAATAGTAACATGTATTGAAATTCTGGCCCAAAAACCTTCAAAACCAAGAAACAAGCATGCACAAATATTTATTTATTTTTTAAAGATTATTTTGGGGTATTTTTGCCTTTGTTACAGTGAAGAGATACAGGAAAAATAGGGGAGAGACAATTGCTCAGTCAATCCAGCATTTAGCTTCAAAGTTACTATGGTTTCAAATCACATCACACACTATTTCAATAGGGAAAACCTTGTTTGTTCAGATAAACACGGCTCTTCTGTACTGTATTAAAATATAAAGTCTGCACACATTTGTATTGCGCTCATTGTAGTGAAACTATTAAAGCATGCAAGTGATGTTTTGATCTTGGAAATACCCCATGATACAGTGGTGAGTCTTAAATAGACAGAATAGAATGAAAAAATACAATATCCAAAGCTTACTGTGGATACATGTAAGACAGTGAATAAACCCAGCACATATTTTGACCTTAAATAGACCTTATGATTGTCTGCACCAACAATGAAAGCCTGTGTAAATATAGTGCCAAAATGAAAGTTAAGGTGATGAAATCAGGACCTAAATATTTTCTGATCTTGTTTTGTTTGGGTTGACATTGAACTAGACCGTGTCGAAGTCCGCCAGATGCTTGCTGGGAACGTACAGATGCAGATGCCATTGCATAAATCCTGCTTTCTGCTGCATGCTCGCTGAACTACAGATGGATTCTTTGCTTCAACCCCAAGAAGAATCAAGGTTTGATTCATTCAGAACTCAAGGTTTGCTCTTTTCAGTCGTTTGCAAGATACGAGGAATGCGGTGGTAACTGGTCGGTCAAGAGGCCATTGATTTTTTTTTGTGTCACAATGTAATTTATATTGCTCTACTGTAGAACGTTCAAGACAGAATGGTCTGCGGCGCTAAAACAGAATAGATGCAGGATAAATGCACACAGTTGCTACGACTGTAATGGATTCTGCACTCTATACAACCGAAGACACTGAAATGACCTGGACACCAGACCAGCTAGGTGTTCTTACTGTCCTGGAGGAAGCTCTGACTCAATAACTTTTGATGTATTGACAAGAGCTTAGCCTATTGACCATGGGGACCGATGGATCAGAGCCGTTCCAGTGGACACGTAACTCTGTTTGAGTTGGGGTCAATGAGGACCTGAGGTAAGCATTTGACATGGCTTCACCTCGGCAGGACTGGCTACGGTCCCAGCTGTTGAAACATCAATAAGGCATTTTGATGTTTAGCAGAGCAGTGGGAGCAAGGAGGACGGTTCTTGGAAAGAGATGTAATACAGATTTTGCACAAGACTAGCGCGGGCCTGCGCTCGCTATCAGCCTTTCATCTCGTGTTAGAATCACAGTGAGCGAGCTGCAGCCGTGCGACTCGCGGTTAGCCGCCGCGGACCCGACGAGCGAGCTTTTCACTTGATGTTAAGAGTGCAGAACTTAACATGTTTTCCCCCCGTTTGAAATACGACGCACCCTATCTTAATTATTAAAAGCGCGCAAAGACATGGAAGCCTTTAATATCAATCCATCAGTGCCTGCGTGATTTTAGAGTGCTTCCTACCCCTCTACCTCCCGCTATCTCTCCCCTGCTCTCCCTCATAGAGGAGATATCTACAGTGAATTATTAAAGCACTTTAAATTCCGCCAGAGTTTCTATATTACTTAAGCTGTGCAAAGACACTATGCATTATAGATCAGCCTACCGAGATGAATATTATTCACATTCAGTCAGAAGCGTTTCCCGACATCTTTTAAACAAATGTTTTTACAAATCGCTGGGGTTTCGTTGTCGGGCCCTCGAGGACCGCGCTCGCACTTCTTTTTTTTGGGGGGGTGATGGGAACCACACAGCGATGATTACGCTGTGAAACTTTATCCGTACCGGGGCGTAGTAAAAGCCGGTGATTTGTGGACGTGTCAAACATTTTGGATATTGTGCAGCTTTATTTCCCGAGCCAAGGGTGCACCAAGCAATAAGCTGCACATAAAAACATTTATTGTTCTTATTTTATACTTCATGACTTTTATACACTTTGATATTTCCTGCTTTTTGGTAATGCGTATTCCCACTAAAGTCATCAACGGCAGTATCTTCGAAATTGCTGCACGTCCGCTATTTTGGGAGCGGACAGCAAGGGGAATATTTTCCGAGGAGCGGCTGCTGGGTCGGGGCGGCGTTTGCCTTCAGGAGGCACGTAAAGCGCGGCGGCCATATGCCGGCGCGAGAGTCCTTGGAGGACGACGCTATTTAACATGCCGTCCCAGCGCAAAAGCAAACACATCGCTCCTTTCCGACTTCGGTCTATGTGTCCGTCTGATGAACGAGGGATGGAGGAAGCGAGGGGGGAAAAAGGAGGTGAGGAAGAGAGGATGGGAGGGGAGGAAGAGATAATGATGATGACTCCCATTCTTCTCTGTCCCCTCCATGTGTGTGTTGTTGCTCCCACCCTGAGACCCGGCACATCTGTTCGTATGTGTGTGTGTGTGTGTGTACGTGTGTGTGTGTGTGTGTGTGTGTGGGGATGATGAGGCTCATCATGCTCTGTGAATGCTGTTTGGAGAACACTGTGAAGGATGGATGGATGTGTGACAAGGTCGTTCAAGAGCGTACCTGTGGAACATTGCTTTGCAAGACATAGAAGGAGTTCTGATGAAGAATTGTACTAACTCATAAATCTATTTATCTTATATCTTTTGATGAATCTCGCATTTGACATATATACAGTATATTGGCCATTTAAGAAACATGCTTAACGCTTACTTGAAGTCATTTATCCAATGTGTTTCTCCCTTTGACATTATTGTATGGGATTGTGGGTAAATATTACATTTCATATGATGTCCGGTCATTGCTGCAATGAATGTAGTTCAGATTAGACTGATAGCTGGCATTTTGTGCATTGCAGGTTGATAAATAGACTTTTAACAAAAGGCCAATATCAAATCAATATATCAAAAACTGATATATTGGTCCAACCCGATGCTTTACTATGTCCTCACTCTGTTACCAGCGTACAGTATCTGGCAAGACACTGGTGCTTGATCCACCGAGAGTCATTTGAATGAACTCGGTAATTTGTTTTTTTGCGAAACAATAGTGGCTTGGATTCATTAGACCTGAAAGCAGACGAGAAAAAGAGTAGAAGGAAGCGGCGATAAGGGAAGGAAGAGGAGGGGAGAGGAGGGGAGAGGAGAGCAGAAGGCAGCTGCAGCTGGCTGATGGAGGGCTGGATGTGGAGATGGGGAGCAAGAAAAGAGATGGAAAAAAAAAAGAAGGGGGGAAAAACAGAGGAGAAGAGGTAGCGGGCCAGATTAGACGGAAGCACGTCTCTTCCTAATGACAGAATTATGACCCCGCTCCATCTGCCACTCAATCATCTCCAGCCAATCGGAGCCCCTCTCCGAGCGGCGCCGGTTCCGTTAGGCACTCCCATCTGTACTCACCGCGGAATTAAGGATGTAATCAAACGCTCAGATGTCGAGGAGGAGGAGAGATTCATCGCTTGGGCTCGATTGTCGTCACGTTCCCCAATACGTGTGGGAAGTGACGCTGCTTGTGGCTGCGGTAATTTGATTTGAGCTCCAATACGGAGGCAAAAGGGAAAAGCTAAGTGAGACGGAGCTTTACCCTAAGTCTGTTGTATGCTGATCCTTATCCGTCTCGTAGTGATCAGTAATTGAAATTTTCAGTCATGCCCTCCCTTCTCGCTTCTCAAAACCACTTGCTAGTGAAAGCCGTCGCATCCTGATCAGGATCTGGCACATTTGGAGTCTGGCGTCCGACGCTTCTGCCAAGACAACATATTGTCTGTGTGTGTGTGTGTGTGTGTGTGTGTGTGTGTGGCTTCCTGCGTGGGTAGGAGTGTGGTGCAAAGAGAAAGTTTGTGATTGTGCGTGCGTCAAATCACAGACGCTACAACACAACTTTCTAATTTACACTTTCACCCTGTGACACCTCGGAGTGAATGACGCCTTCTGATTGAATCGTGGCTTTCCGCTGCCACCCTGCGACCCCGTCTGCATCGCTGTGGAGGTTGCCAGTTGACATCTTACTGCCTCCCTCCTCTCCCTTCTTGTTTCCTTCCTTCTCTTCTTCTCCTTCCATGTCTCTCTTCCTCTCCTGTAAAAGTGCCTCTTTTGTCTGGACGAGAGGAGGGGGCGGGTGGAAAAAACAGAGGGATGAATGATTTGGTATGCACCGACAGCACCGTTCTGTTTCATTGCAGGAGCCTTCGCCTTATCTCCTTAATGGATTATGAGCGAGGGAACAAAAACAGAGGGAGGCAGAGTGAGAATGATTGGGCTCCCTGCAAAGGGCCGGCAGGAAACGGACTGCAGCCAGATAAATAGAACACTCTGCCTGTACATTTCCTCTGCCCCCGAATCACAGATGTTATTAGGGGAGAGGACAATAGAGACAGCTTGTAGTCGAGAGTCATTTGGGCGTCTGTGGTCTTTGCATTCCGATTTGCCCGCCGGCTGGCGGTGGTATAGGCGTTCGCTTTGTGCATTCACAACACGAGCATTTGGCCCCCAGGAGGCCTGCTCGTTTTTTTCTCTGAGACATCGGTCACCATCTTTTTTCCTCGTTTGTCGGGAAGGAAAAGTAGGCCTCACCTGAACTTTTAGGCAACTTTAGCCATCAAGGGTCAGTGAAACAGCTCAAGTATCAAGTCCTTTGTCCTGTACAATTACTGTACTTGGTGATTGAAGTTGTTTTGATTCTCTTTATAGGTATAGATTTTGTAGGGGAGACAGCGGGATATGTCCCCCTCAATATTAGGAGAAGGGTGAGTTGTCATTTATTTACATAACATACTGTATTTTTACTCTCTCTGTGTTGTTAGAAGCAGCTGAGTTTCACTTTAAGCACATTTTTCTTTGGCTTTGGACACAAGAGCAAACCCCCCTTGGTGGTGGAGCGTTTTGCCTAGTTGTTTGAAACTCCTTTTAATGCCTTTTAAAGGCAACAAATTAGGCACCACACTGGCATAAAACCCAGGGGTGCAGGGGGTGCGGTTGCACCTGGGCCCGCAACGTTAGGGGATGGGCCCAACACAGGCCATCTAAATGTGTATGCAGTTTGTAAAACGTTTGTTCTATCTTGCAATCACAAGCTATGTGTTATTCACTGTGTAATGGTTTAAAATTAGTCCTCATTTTTCATGATTTTGAATTGCATTCAGTCGATTTTGTGATGTGGCTAGGTTGGGGAACAGGGGGGATGCTGGGATAGGGGGGCCCCATCGCGATTTTTGCACCCGGGCCCCTTGTAAACCTCTTACGCCCGTGCAGCCATGTCTCATATTTTGATTAATGTTTGCACTGATTCAGATCAGTGGTTCAGTTTTGCGATATCTAACTGTATTTCACATTGGCCAACAATTCTCCTCACTCTCATGTAAATTTAGATCATGTGCTTCAGTCTTTCTGATGAAGTGAGGGAAAATGGAGTTGCAGTTAGGCCACTATTATGCCCATCGTGTGTCAGAATGATTTGTTGCCCGGTTTGTTCAGAGTGTGTCCCGCCTAAAGTTGCAATGGAACCTTCGCCCTTGATTCTGATTATGTGTCAGCGCTGCTATAGAAGTTGTCCCACCTCTCCTTTTTGCACATCCTTGATTCAAGAGGTTAATTGACATCATCGTCTGAACGATCGCCATCCATACTGTTCCTCTAGATTACCGACCTGTTGATTTGATCAGCGTCGGCCACAGTGAAACCGGCGGGTGCACAAAATTCCTTTGTATATGGAAGGCCGGAGTAATTGTAGATTAATACTAGAGCACAATTCTCAAGTGTTGAGAAACGTCAAACATGCCTCACATATTTTACAGATGATTCAGCCATCAGCGGCGCGGAATGTGTTCAAGTCTAAGTCTTTTAATCAGCAAAACGCTTGACTTTTCATGTGTTGAACTCTGTTTATGCCAATGAATGATGATCTTGCAGACATGTAAAGCCTCCCAAGGCTGCAGCATTCCTTGATACTGAAGGGGTTCTTAGATTGAGCCATGTCTTGGTATTGATCAAGCAATGAATAGTTGACTTGAAAGGATTGGGAGGTGAGTGATATTCTGACCTTTTTGGGCCATTGGACCCTTCTAGTCCAACAAACCCAATGTTGTTGACATTCTACGATGCCTGTGGTCAAATCCAATTTATTTCAGCCATGTGGATTGTCAGTAAAGCTTGCTTTAGGTTATAGTTAAAGGATAAGGCTGGTGTTTTTTAATGCATTGCTTGCTGCCAACAAATCCTGTGAAAATAACAAAATCAACAATGCGTTTGCTCTACTCCCGTTACTTTCTGACTTCCCATGTACCGTTTTTAGCCGTCAACTCGGAAGTCACTGGCTCCAATTGTAAGCTAAAAGCCTTGAAATACAGCTCACAAAGACATAGTTTCAATTTTAAAAATCGCTGTTACCACGAAAAGTCAGGGTGTTGTAGTTATTACCAAATCAAATTCAAATGGGAACAAATTCTTCATTACGCCGGGGACTATTTTCGATGCTACGGAACTACTTTCCTGAGATCGCAAAGTGTTTACAGCCGGCTTATTAAGTTGTTTGAGGAAAAAGTCGGCTGGCCCGGTGCATTGTGATGATGAAATATGTTGCCCAGAGCAACGGCATGGTTTTTAACATTTTTTTAATACAATGGAGTTCTATGGCTGCTGGGCACCGGCTACATGGACGAGACTTGTTGGCAAAACAAAATCATTGCTGATTTTGCTATTTTCATAGGATTTGTTGACGGTAAGCAATGCATTAAAAAACACCGGCCTTATCCTTGAAGCTCATGTTTCCATTTTTCCTCCAGTTGCACTTATTTTATTTTGATGTTTGCTTCCATTTCTACGAAGGAAGACAGACTATGTTTACATGCACACATTCGATTAAGCTGTTTATTTACATAATTTGTTTTTGTGAATGTTATAAATGAATATTCCTCTTTGCATAAAATCTATATGCTGCAACTTAAATACAACAACCCTTCCTGACAGATTAATCATTTTCCTCTTATCATAAATGGCAATCATTTTGTTTCTGTTGCCCCCATGTAGCTTACCCTAAGAGGCATGGAGGCTGGATGTAATCAAATATAGTGGCTGTAAATGGTAGCAGCCCCTATTGTGTGTACATACTATAATCAGTGCTCCACATGCCTTTACTTTTGTATGAATACCCAAATATGACCGCAATCAGTTTAGCATCGTCTGACTGTTACACATATTTTCATCACAGTATGCTCACAGTCACTTTAAAATTGGAGTATGCATGTAAACATATGCTGTGATTCTATGTAGTAGAACATAAAACAGCTCTCTGAAAGTGTTTTTGTTCTAAATAGACTTAGGAATTAAGCACTGGACTTGATGCTATTCTGAGATATTCTAACATATGTGGAGAGAAATAAAGAGAAGGGGCGTTTCAGCCCGCGACTGCTTCTGTGACAGTTTGGAAAGTGTGATTGCTATTTCTACAGGGATATTTCTGTGCTACGATTGGAGACAGATTGGCTCTCGGTGTGAATGGAGTTTTACCAGAGATTGGAAGTATTTTGTGCGTGGCAATTTGGTAAGACAGCTACTCTTTGAGTCTCTCCGCCTGTTATCCCGGCAAACATTTTTGACGTTGAATAAATGTTGATGCGACCACCTGCATCAACATTGGAAACCTGTGTACATATAGGGCCAAGATGGAAGCTGAGACGACGCCCCTACTCGTTCATAGCTGCTACCTGCATCGTTTTGTGAAATTGGGGCCTAAGTGTCTTGCCGGTATTGGTTGAAAACAGTTTCCAAAGCTGTTTTAATATGATTTTTTACTATATTGTGAAATGTTTGTGCTCGTTTGGGTTGCCGCTGAACTTGGCCACCTCCTGCATGACGCCATCTGTCGAATGCTTGCTGGGTATCCTTGTGTGATTCAGAGGTTAGTCAATGGAAAATATAGCTGACCTACAACAGCAGGAGCTCCTATTGGACATCTTTATTTCTCTGAAATGTATTGATCTCCGGTTTTGGCGAGATGCGTGTACAACGGCATAAGCTAAAGCAGTATTTTAGACCGCTGTTGTGATGCTGTACACATTCATCTGTGTTGGAATAATCTTTGGCTCTGGGCTATTTCAAACAACACAAAGAATTTCTCCTGTAGTGTTTTTTTTTCCCTCCTGGCTTATCTTTGACCCTCTCTGCGAGACCTTGAACAGCTAAGATTCTGTTTTTTCTCATGATGTGTGTACAGTAGGAGTCGAAGAATCCAGTTCAAGCCTTCTCTGCCAAACAGTTCTCTTTGTGTTCCATAAGTACTCCAGAGGAAAAAAAAGCATTTGTGCGAGCAATAGCCTTCGGGGGTTGCGCCAAATGAAAATGCTTTTTTTTCTAAAAACCCCCCACACCTCACTCAAGAAGTGTTTGCTTGTTTTCTGTTACTCTTCTCTCTTCTCTCTCTCCCTCTCTCTCTCTCTTTCTCGTTTTTTTACCTTTGATTTGAACTCTGACATCCAAGTCTGCCCCAGGATGTCTGTCACAAACTGCAGTCCAACGTTGTGACAATGCTTTTTTTCTTCCCGTGCCTTTTATGACCTTCTTTTCTTCCTCTTTCTGTTCTTTTTTTCTGTTCTTTCCCTTTCAAGGTCTGGCGCACCTGACGTTAAACAACCAAGGTATGGGTCCATTCCTTTTTATTTTGGTTCTCTTTTTTTTTTTTTTTTTTTAGAGGAATCGAATCAGCCTCTTCGCCCCCCCCCACCCGCCCCCCCTCGATACTGCTGCTTTTCCTCCTCTGCTCTTTTCCCCCTCCCTTCCCCGCCACATCCTTCCATTCCTTCCCAAAGCCCCCTCCCTTGTCTTTTTTACCTCTTGCCCCACCTTCCTCTCCTCCCATCTCTTTCCGGTTTTTTGGTTGTGCTTCCCGCTCCTCCACCCTCCCTCGCCCCCACCCGCCGCCATGTCTTCGTGCTTTTCCGTGACCTCCACCACTGTCTGTCCCACCCCTTGTCCTGTCCTCTGGCTCACGTCCTGGACCCTCACCTCTGACCACCTTTGACCCCGACGACCTGACCCCGGGGCTGAAGGTAACGCTTTTCTGCTCTCCCTTTTGCTTGGGTTTGAAAAAGGAAAAAAAAAACACGAAAAAAACAGCTGCTGATTCTGTTGGAATTGTGTTTGTTGGTCAAAGTGGAAAAGAAAAAAACGAAAAAAGTGTCCAGATTCCCATTCACTAACACTTCAAGGTGAAAGTGTTGTCGAATGCACAGAGTTTCTCATCACCACTCTGCTGACATTCCCATTGTTTGGCATAAGAATTTGATTTTATTTTTAAACGGCTACATTTGAAGTTCCAAGATGTGACATTCTAGTGACATGAATGATGATTGTCCAAGCTTAATTTATATTTGCTAGACTGCTTTTTAATGGAGAAATTGTGTTTGGGTTTTTTGATGTTGATTTTGATGTTGGATATTGATTTTTGCTGTGATTCTGTGCACATTTACATCACAAATACATCTTACACCAAGGCCTTTTCTCCACCACACCACACACCAAACACCTGATTTTAAGAAACATCCACTCTTGCTATTTGCTGTGCCTCAGTTTTATTCTCCTCAACTGCTGACCTTCCTCTGCACCTGACCTCCCAGTGAACGCCTTCCAGACAAAGAATGATAACAGGAAAATTCATGAGTGAGAACTGTTTTTTTGATGTGGAGTTTTGCTGTAATTCCGCATACATTTACAGTACAAATCCATCTTACACCGAATCTCCAGCACACCAAACATCTCATTTCAAGAAACATCCGCTCTCACTACTCGCTACCCCTCAGAGTTTTGTTCTCTTCATCCCTTGACCTTTCTCTGCCACTGGACTCCCAGTGAGGACCTTCCGCGGAAAGAGCGATAACAGGAAAAGTTCATGAGAGAGAAAGGAAGAGAAAGAATGCAGGAGCCAGTGAATGTTCTGACCTTTACTGGTGTGGGGAGAGCTTCGGCGCAGTCCGTGATCCACGCGGACTCGAGCAATGACCCCGTTCCTTTGACTCAACCCTTCGCTCTCCATCTGTCTCACTGTTTTTTCTCTTCAGTTGTTTTTGGCCGAAAGATACTGAACAATTCAGGGTAAAGCCCAAGATTCGTTGGTACATTCTAAGGGGCGCGCTTACCTGGATACCGAAGGACCAACTTTTGGGGAGTTTGGCCCATTGGTCATCTTACCCAATATGTAAGAGGATTGGCACCAAAATCATCTCTGTGTCTACGGTAGATAGTTCTGTCTGGTGCGCATGCTAACGTACTACTTGTATCTTTTGAATATGTGCTTAAGCTCTAAGGCTGGATAGTTAGTCAATTTCACATGTTAAAATCTAAAGGCTTGTGTAAGAGATTGGTACAATATAAAGTTTGACGGGAAAGAATGCACTTTCAAAAGATCTCTCTTCCCGCGAGACTTTGAGTGTAGGCTAACTTGATTTGTTTACACTGGAAGTGAGTGAAGTTAGCCAGACAACTAAAGTTTTTATGCACTGTTGACTTCAGTTGATGGACTTCAATGAGAATGAAAACCAGTACCAACTTTGGAACTTTGTCTATCTTCATACTTTGGATGATGCTAGCTGCTGACGATGAGGCTGTATGCTAAAGTGTTAGCATGCACACTATCTACCAGAGACACAGAGATGATTTTGGTGCCAATCTTGCCGTCACATATCAGGTAAGGTGACTAAACTCCCAAAAAGTGTGTATAGTCCTTTAACACTATGGCAGGTAATATACAGAACTAAGAGTGCTAGTGTAGTGGTAAATAAAAAGGTGGTAAACTATGACCTCAAGGTAAAAAACAACCAATATACAAAAATCTGAAAACTTAAAAGACCCATCTTCATAAAACCTAACTCAGTTTGATGCTACTTACTATGATTTATGCTATGAATTTATGCGATACATAGACATCTCCCTGAAAAGGGTGGTAAACTTTATTCTGCAAATAAAAAAGGTAGGGAATTTCAGTTTAGGTGCGTTTACCCTACGCTGCATTCCTGATTAAGAGAGAATCTCTATGAATAAAGTAGCATCCTTAACACACTGCATGCACACTCTTTTTTTGTCTACATCTTTTTTGCCAATCGGACACATTTTAAAACCCAGCTTGGCTCCGGAGCTCCTCCCAGGGGAAACCTTGTTGAACGGTTCCACTCAATTGCACTCGACTGAATGCCCAGCTTTTTAATTATCACCGGTTAAAACTTCTACCGATTCATTGTTTTCCTCTTCGGCTCAACACGAAGGCAGAGTACCTTCCTCGATCCCCGGCAGACGCTCGCCGCCGCTGAAGCCGATGAATCATAACCGTAATCCCCTCATCTTTATGCAGCCTCTTCTCTGCTTCCGTGTGACATCTCCTGCCACCTACTGCCATTTAACACCGATCCCCCCGCATCTATAGCCCGCCCCAAACTGGGCCGGGTGTTTGCCCCAGCCGGACGGCCACAGCATGACGAGCACACACAGGGATAATAGAGCGTACCAGAGGAATGGGAAATCTGACATTAGACCCACCATCTCCCCTGAAACATTAGCAATTCCGTCCCTGATCCGGACGCTGTATGCCGCCATGTCCAGGACATGGCTGCGCATTTTTTTTCTGTCAACTCGGCCCCGACTAAGCAGCGGGATCCGAACTTGCAAGGTGGCAGAAACGGACAGTTTCACGAGTTTTCCTGGCTGGGAAGAGAGAGAGAGAAAGAGAGAGAGAGAGAGAGAGAGGAAGATAAGGGAGAGGAAAAAGTTTCGGAGAATAAATGGAATTCCATCACACGCACAACTGAGCTGCTTTAATATGCATGTCACCGATTGCAACCCACACCTCTCTCTCTCTTTCTCTTGTACATTACTTTCTCGAAAAGTAAAGAGGTAATAAAAATCAGTCTCCAACCAGGCCACAGGCATTCCATGGAGGGCTAATACATATTCTGTTTGGAGATAAAATGAAACGACTACTTTCAAATATGTTTTTTTTTTTCTCTCGGCCTGCTCTCTCCTGTCTTTTTTATCTCTTCACAACCTACCTGAGTTAAATAAAGGCTACATAAATGAAACAACAAAACAAAATACATAATTCACAAGGTAAATAACCTGGGGGGAAAGATGCCATACTATCAGAGTTCAAAGTAAAGCAGCTGATTACACTTGTTTAATCAAACAATGCCTAGCCTCCTCTTTGTATTGATCCCCCCCATAGTCAGAATTAATACAGTGTTTGTTCCCAATGGACAGGCCAGAGAAACATCTTAAAACGGGGAAATCAATAAAGCTATTTGGCACAGGCAAGAACGTGTGACATGTTAGTGAATGACACGATTTTCGCTCGGGGATTTAGGCACCTTTCAGCTTTCCAGGCATCAACTTTCCAAGAATGTGTGTGTGAATACATACAGTTAGGTGTGTGTGTGTGTGTGTGTGTGTGTGTGTAAGGATAGGCGTGTTTTTAACAGGAAAAAACGGGGGGATTTTGCGGTCAATGTCAGCGATCAGAGGCAGGTGCGGCACACCGGGCCTCAGCCATCACATAACCAGGCCGGGAAAATCAATGTCGCTCTTCTCCCAAAACCCAAGGCTGTCCTTCACAGCCGTAGGAAGGACAAACCCCAGGCCTCAGTCACATCTGATCTCTATCTGCCTGTCTGTGAGACTGTCAGCAGCCACACACTGGGCACACAGGCTCAGAAAGCAACAGATTTAACGGCATTGCAATCATCTGATTCCTATTTAAAAGAAGAAAATAATATTTAAAATACATTTTTCATAGAAATGTCACTCTACCTGTTTACAATAGTATTTTGTGTAAAAAAAAAAAAATCAAGTATTGTGTGCTGATTTAAACTGTGCTCACTTACATACACAATTGATTAAGTTTGAGATTCATCATGAAGTGCAACAGAACTCAAAATTTCAAGAGAGCATTTTGCAGCTGACACGTATTGATTTATGTGCCAAAGACACATTTTACAGGCATTTGCTGCTTGGTGGGTGTTCTGGCTCTTTCCGTCCCTGGCTACAGGTACAATTCAAAGCAAAAGGAAAGTAAAAAAGTAAAAATGGGGGATTATATTTGCTCTTTAAATAATGATTTGTACTGGTTGAATGTGATAATAACAATTCAGTCTGAGATGAGATGAGATGAAACTTTAATGATCCCTGTGAGGAAATTGCCTGGTTGCAGCTGCAGAATCAAAATAAAAAATCAACAAACCAAGACTAGATACAGTTAGAGAGAGCAAAAAAAACACAGAATAAGATGTAGATTATCTAATTGCCAGATTGTTAAATTGCTTGCTTAAGCACATATTCAAATTATTTTGGAGGCAAAGTGACCCAAAAATAATAACATAATCAAATTACACTATTAATTACACTGCTTATCTTAACAGTAACAATACAATGTATATGTACTTGCATCCGTCTCAATAAATTAAGTATAAAATAAAATAAACTGTCCATATTACAGTGCAGTTTATATATACTGTATATATAAAATGTCACCTATTTCTAGCCTGGCCCCCGCAGACTCCAAGGCGTTCACTGCTCTTAATGGCTGCCCTGAGGCTGTTTTAGCTTTAACAAACCAATTAAGGGACACCCTGAATAAATAAGAGTGCCGAGCCCGATAATGAAATAATGCGCGCGTTAATGGCTCTAAATCGGCAACATTTCCAGCCTCTTGGCTTCGGGATTGCAGATGCTTTTACCCACGGACCGTTGGGTTCCCCCGGCCCCCGGCCCCCCGCCTTCTTTTGGAGAGGTTGCCGTGCATACTGGGAATCAAATTAACCCACCCCTAGGAGATTGTCTCTTGGCAGGTTTAATGTAGATCTCCTTGGAAGATACTGGAAGGGAAAATTAAGCGAATATCTGGCCCGATCCGTATCTGACCTGGAGTGTAATAGACTAGGTCCAGGTCCGAGATAGCCATCGCCGTCTCAGCTCACCGAGGGCACAGCGCCGCTGTGTTTGGTTTAAGTTATTTAACACACACTGGAAAGCGCAGTGAAACTTAACTCGGGCGAACACCACAGCCTCGGTCATTAACATATGCTGATCACATTAGGGTTAGACCGATATGTCGTCTAAATGGTCTAAATGCTGTTTCAGAGGCTTTTCCACCCTGACAAGAATAACATTATGGGGTGAAATGTAGAATACTTGCAGTTTTTTGGGACTTTATGGCATGAAAATGGTCAAATAGTGAAGATCATTGCAAAATATCAGCTATCCGCGGCTTCAATCCAAACAATATCAGTATCAGTATTGGCCTTGAAAAACCTGTATCAGTCAAAGTTCAGCATGCTTTTATCTAAAGTGCATTAGAGTAACATGAGGCAGTGCTAGTGCCACACTCTGTCCATTAAGCTAAACAGGGCCACACATACCCATGCATACATATGCAAGCGAACTGCAAACACACACACAAACACACAGACACTCACAAACGCTCATTGAAGTAGCTACGGCTTGACGTGTTGCCAAAGATAAAACGAACAGAGGTACCTGCAGTTTTCAAAACAAACAGTGTTTCATTAAAAAATTACAGAGTGGCGGGGATAATGGCAGCGATACAAAAGAAAGTGGTTTGTTCAATATTAAAAGTGCTGATAAATGTGCCAGAGAATAAGCGTGTGGGCGGAAATAAATTAATTGTTGCAGTTATATGAAAATCAAACAGTCTATTGACAACACGCCAGTAACTCAAGTTAGCAAAATGTACCGAATGTTCTGAACAGTGTAACTCGTATTAATTAAAAAGACTGCTGTGCTACAGCATCTTTCCTTCTGATCCATAACAACTTCAAATATTGACTCTTCGTCTAACATCATGATAAATTCATACCCAGTCTTAATGGGAAGAGTGATAACAAGTGAAATAAAAAAATATATATAATCAGAAAGGTGTTGTTCCAAAATGAGAGATTCTCCATTTAAAGAAAGTGACACCCATTCTTAAAATATGATCACAAAATCAACTGATGGCACTTCACTCCCTTGATTCTATGTATTTCCTGTTTAAACAGGATGTTGGGGCGGGGCATAATGCAGTGAAGGATCATTCAAAAGTCTAAACCAATTGAATATCAGTCAAGGAGAGAAAGGCAATTTTATGTGATGGGAGGGGCGAAGGAGCTAGACTGTTCAAAAAACTTTGATGGTTTTATTGGTTGGAATTTATATTTATGCCTACTGGTGCAGCATGAGGTCACCATGAAAGACACTCTGGAAGTAAAAGTAATGGGAGTTCATTTCATTAAGACTTTAAGTTCTTGATGCCCTGGAAGACACAATGATTTTAAGTAAATTTTAAATCCCTTGCATTTTTTTTACCTTAATTTACCTTGGGAAAGACAGCTGAACACGCATACTCTTTTCCTTCAACGCCCTTCTTCACATTCATACAATTACTACTCTAGCTGCCTAGGGAGTGGAGAGCATCAGGTCTTCTCATTAACTTTCCCCAATCACATTTTCCCAGCCGATACTGATGATTCTGCACACAAGCCCGCATCTCTATCCTTAAACTCTATAGACTAGCAGCCGATTGCCCCTAAATAATACGCGATGAACCTCTGGGCTTTTGCGATGACCTCTTCAGATGTTCTGGGTGGGGGTTTCCAGAGCAGGTCGGCGGTATTATTATCCCATCCTTCGGTGCTCCCTCCCGTGCAGCACGGGGCGCGGCGGGGCTGTCTGGCTCGGAGCCTGGGAGGCTACTGCAGAGACATTAGGCCTGGATGACAGAAGTCCTCACACAGGCAAGAATTTCTCCTGACACAGCAGCAGGGCCAGAATGGATGGGGCTCCTGTAGCGTCTGAATCTGCTCCACGCAGCCCATAACCCCCACGGCCGCACGGAGACAAGCAGATCTTCCAGGGTTACGGGGGCCACAGTGGCTCCAGTATATATCAGTACTGCTATCATCGTAGAACGCGCCACTGTCAACTCCTTCCCCTCCTCTCAAACCAAGCTGCCAATAGAGAGGCAAAAGAATTCAATATTACATGAAGCACTGAAGGAAGAAAGCGACTAACCCGCATAGTAACCAAAGACAACTGTAATAAACTTTAACGATAAAATTTGTTTGAATGTTCCAGCTTCATAAAGCTTATAAAAAGGTCATATTTGCACAGCAGTATGTACGTATGTGCCAGGCGCGTCCGTGAATAAAGATATAGTAAAAATAGGTAGACTCCCGCACGCTGTCTTCACTTACAACGGTTTTATTTCAAGACACGTTTCGGTCAAGTGACCTTTGTCAGGTATGTGAATAAACATTACAGTGGGGCCTGTATATATAAAGGGTGGTCCAAGGTAATCTGGTTCCCTCATGAGATAAATCAGCACCTAGTGAGGTAAAAAGGTGTCACCATACAATCAAAACATTTATTAGCAACATCCATAAATCTATACACTGCATCCAAGATCAAGAATCAAAAAAGTATAGAAATAAACACCCAAAAACTGTAGCCTATGCAAAAACGGAACAGTCTCTGTAATGACAATAGTACATAGAAACAAGCTCACAATGGAGAAGAGACAAGTGCAAGTGGAGTGACGCAAAAATAAATCAAAAGAACATCCTTGAAGTCATACAAAAACCAGCTGATTCCTAATAATGATAAAAGGAACTCAAAAGTCGCAGTCCTAAATTAACAATATCCATCAAATGAAAGATCAGAATCCATAGTGGAGGTCAACAGTGTATGAATAAGCCCTATTAATGGCATAATCACAATCATGAGGCTAATGCTGATCGACGGGGTTGGACGGAGGCTACCCCGTGTGACCTTCAATGGGTCCCTGGGGTGAGGCGAATGACGGAGTGCGAGGCGTGTGACAGTCCCAGTCCCCCCCCCCCCCCCCCCCCCCAACACACACACACACCTCCCCACCAAGATTGATTGGAGGCCTGCGTTGTGTTTCCCAGGCCGGTCACGCCTCATTATTGGCAGCCTCACTTAGAGAAACTGACAGGTCACATCATAGTCACAGCGAACTCCCACTTTGCTAGGACATGGACACACACACACACACACACACTCACTTTGTCACGTTCACATATATATGTACGCACACACATAATCTCACACTCACTTGCTACAGGTGTCATTCGTGCTGGCAAGGACTCTACCTTCCTCTCAGTGTGAGTTTCCTTTCAGACTTGAAACCCATATTGTACCTGCCAGTGTGACAGATTGCTGCTCCGCCAATCGAAATAGGGCGGTACAACAGTGCATTCCTGATTTAGACAAAGGATCCAGCCCCATGCATTGCAGATTTCAGTATTTGCATTATGGTAAGAGCCTGGAAACCTGCACACTTTCAAAAAATAAAGATGTGAGGCTTCTTATGATAATAACAATAAGAATACTTTTTATTTGTACGGCACTTTCTCAAACAAAGTTACAAACTGCTTTGCATAGAGTAAAACAGCAGCAAAAAGAAATGTAACAAATGCAAACAGCAGAAATAAAAAAGGTAACAGCAAAAAGAGAATGATCACATTAGATAACAAACAAATCAATAAAACTGCAAAATGATAATGTTGATTCCATGACTGAAGAAGACCATGAGACCATCGACACACATTGGTAATTTTTAATTGTCTTGCAGCCTTGGTTTTCTTTTTGGATCACTGCTTCTTAGAGTTAAATGTTTTACCAGCAAGTAAAGTATCCAAAACTGTCTAGTATTATTTAAAATCATAATGTTCAGTAGTTCACCGGCAGTTAAAAGCAAGTTAATAAAAATGAGTTTTGAGATAGAGAATATGTCCACAGGTCAATTGTTCTAAAGATTATACTTTATTCTAGAACAGTCAAGCGAGCTTTGTCTGTTGAACTAAGGCTTTTATACATAGGGAGATAAAAAGATCCATTATATAAGCCAAGGCTAAGCCATTTATTGCTTTAAAAGTAATCAATAAAATCTTAAAATTGATTCTAAAATCAACTGGGCGTGAATGTCAGTTGGCTACAATGGGAGTTATATGATCTCTCCTTTTAGTTCTAGTTAAAAGCCAAGCTGCTGCCAACAAGAATACAGGGAATTAGTCATTACGAGATTAAATAAAGTTTCCAAGTCAGAAAGATACAAGTACTGAAGACGTTTACTGTACTGCACTTTGCACTTCGGATTAAAATGGATTTGTATCTCGCATAAGAAGCCTCCCATCCATACTTTGTGATAGTCTGTGGGTTTCCTAGCACTTTAATATAGTTCTACCTGTAACAACTGAGGCCCACGCACCCAGCGGCTGAGCTTTGACATCAAATAAGGCGTGTTGAGTTCCATTCCGCTCTGTCCTCGTATTTGCTCAGTGCGGCTGTTTGAATTTGCAAACCAAACGACTGGCGGGGCTTTCCTCTGCGGAGTCAGGAAGAGGCAGAGAGCTTACAGGCATCAAGAGCTCTGACCGGGCTCAACTGTACCGCGTTGAATTTTCATATGCCTAACATAAGACTACAGCATATTTTTCCCATTCATCAGGAACAATGGAGGCTGAGGAGTGAAATATCATTGGCCCAGGTGAACATAAAGTCAGGGAAGCGGGACCTAAAGACAGCTGTGCTAGTCCTATGAATCACACACTTTAAATGAATGTACATTAATGGAAAATAGTCGAAGTGAAAAATGAAAAGTAGTAAAGTAAAAATGAAAAGGAGCGATTTATATGAACTCTGTTACACATGAACACAAAGATCAATCAATAAACCTTTATTTACATCTGTGTGAACAAATGCAATGCAGTGTGCTTCACATTAAAAAATAAAATTCAGATAAAGGACAGATAAAAATAACAATGCAATAAAATAGAGTGCAAGAGAGATTAAGAGCAGGGATGAAATGAAATAAAAACAGAAGTCAAATAACAGTGCCTATGAAAAAGCGAGGCTAAACAGGTACTTCTTAAGCTTGCGATTAAAAATGTCTACTGTTTCTGCTGCTTCAGCTGCCCTCGAATCCAGAGGGAGGCTGTTCCAGAGCCTGGGGCCAGGGGAGCCGAAAGCAGCCTCCCCATAACTCTCTCCTGCATAGAGGTAGAGCTAAAAGAGAGGAATCAGAGCATCCGAGGGTTCTGCTAGTGAGCAGATCCTTAATATTATCAGAGGCGAGTCCTAGAATAGATTTAAAAACCAATGAAAGAATCTCAAAATCTATTCCAGGGACTTTAAAACAGAAGTAATGTGTGCTGTCTTCCTGGTTCCTGGTTCTGGTTAAAACTCAAACATATGTATTAATTTCTCTGTATCATTGTGTGTGAGAAAAGGTCTGACCTTAATATTTTTCAGGTGATAAAAAACAGTTTTAGTCAGATTTCTGATATGTGCTTCAAAGCTTAGGTCACGATCAAAGATAACCCCCGAGTTCTCAGCATGAGATTTAATGTTCTGTCGGTGACTTCAGTTGCGTAATCAAGATGGACAGATAGAGGGACAGACATGAAAATATGAAACGGTTATGAATTAGGATATATTCAGGGCATCTGCAAGTTTCATCAAGACCTTTTTAATGTCAGTTAGAATGAATGCAAGAGCAATTTTGCAACAGAAATAAACATGAAAATGAAAACTGTAGAGCTATCAGCATGACTGAGCGGATTGTAGACACTCTGATCTTCCCCACATTGAAATAAATAATTCAAATTTCTATCAAAAATATATACAATTTCCTCAATAATGTCACATCGCCTGACAGATTGCATGCAAAAAAAATATTGAGTGAATACCTATGCAAAGGTCCATGAATTTTAAATAATGGATACTTTCAGACAGTGATTGACTGACAGAGTTACCAAGGAAACCAAATATGCCGATAACGATTGGCCCATTGATGGATAGAGGCCATTAATGCCTTGAACACAACATGGGCCCCAAGCCCAATGCATTGGACTGAATTCAGTCATTTGTCATATGTAGCTCTTGCCCTCTCTCCCTCTCTTTCTTTAATTGCGTGAACCTTTACCCCCAATGTTTTTTTTTCCAAGCTCCAATGTCCTGACCCCATTGTTTTTTCTCCCTTTTTTTTACATTCTTAGTCCTTATTTAGAAAGGAGCTTAATTGAATTTGGCCCACGGGGCATTAATCTTGGGGGCAGCGTGGTCGAAGGCTGGAAATTGGATCCAGGTCAGGTTTTTACATGTTGTAATTAAGGTCACCGGGGGGCAAGAGGGAGGGTGGAGGTAGAAGGAGGGATGGAGGAACAAATGAGATAGAGTAGGAGATGGAGGAAAGACTGAGGGAGGAAGGAAGGACTGGGAGAGAGGGAGGAGAGATGGAGAAATGGCAGATGTGGAAAGACTCGGGGAGAAAGCGAAGACCAGGGGAGAGGGGGAAAGAGTCACGATGAGAGAAGGGAAAAAGAAGGAGAGATGGAGCAAAGGCAGATATGGAAAGACTTGGGGAGAAAGCAAAAGCCAAGAGGACAAGGGAAAAGAATCATGATAGAGAGAAGAGAAAGACGAGGAGAGATGAAGCAAAGGTCGATTTGGAAAGACTTACGGAGAAAGCAAAGACCAAGAGGAGAAGGAAAAAGAGTCATGATCGACAGAAGAGAAAGAGAAGGGGAGATAGAGCAATGGCAGATATGGAAAGACCTGGGGAGAAAGCAAAGACAAAGAGGAGAGGGGGAAAGAGTCATGATGAAGAGAAGAGAAAGAGAAGGGGAGATGGAGCAAAGGCCGATTTGCAAAGACTTACTGAGAAAGTAAAGACCAAGAGGAGAGGGGGAAAGAGTTGTGATGGAGAGGAGGAGAGATGAAGCAAAGGCAGATATGGAAATACTTGGGGAGAAAGCGAAGACCAGGAGAAGAGAAAAGAGTCATGATGGAGAGCAGAGAAGGAGAGATAGGGCAAAGGCAGATATGGAAATACTTGGGGAGAAAGCGAAGAGGGGGAAAGAGTCACGATGGGGAGAGAGAGAGAGAGAGAGAGGAGAGAAAAGAGAGGGGGAGATGGAGATAGTGAGTGCTGGGAGGACTCGATAAAAGAGGGATGAGAAAGGGAGAGGAGGAGGAGAAGCATATAGACTGCGACATATTTCACTGGGTATCGGCCGACCAAAGGCGCTTTGCTATTATGAGCGTAGCCAAAGGGCCAGTGATTACAAAGACTGGGGAGGCATGATCAAATGGAAGAGAAACGCAACTCCTCTCCTCTCCCCTTCTCTCTCTCTCTCTCTCTTTCTCCCCTCCTGTCTCCTATCTGTCTCTTTCTGCCTCCGCTCTCCCTCTCCTCGCCCCTGTCTCCCTCGCTCTCCTCACGTCTCTCCCTCTCTCCGGAGAGAGAGAGAGAGTGAAAAAAATCAGGCGGTGAGGGGAAACTGATGAAGACAGGGATATGTGGAAATGGAGAAGGGGATGGGGACGGAGAGAAGAGGCCCATCAGGAGATGAGTGTAACTGGAGTAGAATGATAATGACCGGCGAGCCCTCGCTTTGCTGCCTGCCTCTCTCTCTCTCTCTCTACAGTTGTAGTGTCGCGGGGGAGGAGGGGAGGAGGGGAGGAGGGGTGGGGGGGGGGGTAGAAATCCACAGAGCAGATATGCACTGTGCAGTCTAATCTAGTCCCTGCCTATACATGGCCTCTATACATTCCCCGCTTGATCCCCCTCCGCGGATCAACAATAGCTGCCGCGAAAAACCCCCAGAGGGTGCGGACCTCCCACCACTTCCCACGTGGAACATCAAAGCGCTCACACACACACACACACACACACACTGAATTAATAACCTCAAACCCGCTTTTTTGCGATGAAACCGTCTCGCTTCACATCCCGTTTCCTACAGTCTTAGCGTTGAAAAAAGGCATCCCGGCGAGTTTAGAGAGTCAAGAGTTAAAACCACGCTCTAGTACCACACACTCCCTCTAATGTTCTCTAAGCATTTAAATGTAGACTGCAGCGAAATTGAAAGCTGAATAAGTAATTTTTAGGCCGCATATTTAATAGTCTTTTCAGGAAAAAAAAAAAGAAAAAAAAAAGGGGGCTCTGGCTGGCGGACTAGAATGAAATGTAATGGACAAAAATAATCACTCTCTCTCTTTTCACACTTTCTCTCCCTCTGTCCTGGGGAAAATGATATTTCTGCGTTTAGTAAATAAAAAGAAAGAAGGGAGAGCTAATCTCTTTGGTGGGAGAGGAGGACGGACTAATGAAACATGTTGACACATGTATTAAAGGCTGCCATAATTGAATAAGGGGATTTGGGAGAGAGAGAGAGAGAGCGTTATTAAGATATGTGGGGGATTTAAAATGGCGGAGAACAGAGGCGAGGCCAAACACAAGTCAAAGCAGCCCCTGGAAACGTCTCACTCGAGTCGCCTGGGGAGAAAGGAACTTGGTCCGTTTGAGTTCTGCCTTTGTGCGTGTACATAGGACTAATTATGCTCTCTTTATTTGTAAAGCGTCTTTATCGTACAGCTGCTGCTCATGTGCATGGTTAAAATGAAATTTACTTGTTGGCCTTTTTAGCTGACAGCCTTGCTCAAACGCACTTCCACAGGACAGACAGTTGTTGGTGGGGATCGAACATGTGACCTTTCAGTTGGACAGTTTCTCTCACCACTAACCTGCCGCCATGACATCAACTGTGCACAGCTGAACAAAGAATATACATTCTCTAATGTCAGTTCAGTGTCCACATAGGAGTACAAGTAGCCTGCACAGCAAATAGTGTTAATTTAACTCTGAAAGTATTCAAATCAACAGTCACTTAACACTTACTAATACGCGGAAATTTGCTGTGTATGTAACTAAAAAACAGCCTCCGAAGGTAGTTTTGCTACAACTAAAAACGGAGGTCTTATCAGCCTACATCGCAAATTGTGGCAGAGCAGAGCGTCCCATCCCTACTAATTGACACTATTCGCCCTATTTGCCCAAATTAAACTGGTTTTGGGTATGGACACCTCTCTGTCCACAGCAAGTGATGAATCAAAACGAGAAATCCAAACTGTCTCCTAAACAGCAGTGAGCAGCACTCCGTCCAGAGAAACTCACCAACATGAAATCTTTTGCCTCTCATCCCTTTGATATCCTTTGGAAAAAAGCATCACAGACTGGCTGGGTTGGCAAATATGACTGTGCTGTGTGCAGTTTACCGACGTCCCATTACACGATTTCTGGGTATTAAAGTTCAAACAATTTTCAAGTTAATTATCGCACATTTATTTCTGACGTTGCACCTAGTTGTTGTACATATGTACATCATCACCCTTAGTCACGCATAGTGTACTAAGACAAAAGAACATACAGTCTATGGGCTGGCATGCTTCAACCACAAATTAGGTGAGATTATGGGATCTATAACTAGACTTGTCAGCCTGGTGATGAAGCTGCACCTGGCCTATCACCTACCATACTTAGATAGCGCTCCATCCCTCCCCCTGGAGTGTTTCAGTCATATGGCTAATTAGTAGATATTCACACTCTTCAAAACCTTGCCTCCTGCTCACCTCCTGCAATTCCCCATAGGCCCGCTGCTTGTCATTATAATAACTAAATACACTTAAGGTGGGAAGATTCATCTATGTTCCTGATGTAGAGGATAATAGATGTATGCTTAATGGCGGATGAATGCACATTACCATGACAGGAGGTTGTGAACTATGCCATCTATATGTAATATGAGGGGAGTGGCAATAGAATTATAGCTTTGATTGACAGGAAGACCCACAAAGATTAGGTTGGAGCTCATTGTGCAAATTTACATTTAAATATAATCTTAGAAGCTGAGTGATTGGATAAATCAACAGACTTGTAAAGGCTAATTAGAACAATGGCTTGAATCCTCTACTAGGAAAAAAAATCAAGCAAATATGTGTTGAAAGGCTCACTGGCTTTTTTTTTTTTTTGGATAAATGAGAATCAAAGGAACATGGCAACTTTTTATTAAATGACAGCAGTTTGGTTTTTATATCATAAACTCTAATTAACAAAGGCATGATTTCAGTATTAGTCACAACAAAGCAAAATGTAAGACAATTCCGTGGCGCAGCTCATTAAAAAATCAGCACAATTAAGACGTGACATTCTAAACACAATCCGTTTAAATTGAAAAACAGCATCTATGGACTTTTGATGAGCATTATTTGACAGAATTCCTCATATAGAATCGGATCATACGCGGCTTACAGATGCACTCTTTGCCTTGATAATCTTATTAATCGTCCACCATGTTGTCAAAGACGCATTTTGAAAAGCAACACTAAAATGAAACCTCCAAACATGATGACACAGCTCACTGTCAGTGGGAAGAGAGATGACACGGGGCGTGTTGAGGGTCAGGACCTTCGCCAGCCCGAGCCGCGCAGCTTCTAATTCCTCTCCGAGCATTAGGGAAATGACTCACTATGACCTTGTTCTCCAAATGACTCCTTTGTTGCGCTGATCAAAGCCACCTATCTCATCTCCAAATGGGCTTAATTGGGCGGATGATTTGTGTAGTTAAAGGTTTTAACATATCACTGAGGCTTGGCGAACAAAATAATTCCCCCTAGTTAAGTTAAGAAGCCGGTGCCAAGTGTCTGTAGTGCTTTTGCTCTGCGCTCCCCGCATCAAGGTGAACCGTCGAATGAGGCAGACGGCAAACTCCCCTCACCAAGGTTACTGGGAATTCACAGGGTTTTCATTTTAAGAGGAGCGTTAACAATTCATTAGGTGGCTTTAGTACAACCTTAAATTACACCGCTTTTTGTCAGGAGTACAATTGCCGAGAGCATGTTACTAAGCAGCATTTGAAAAACTCAAATGGCACCTCCTTACCTATTGTATTGTAGTCTTAAGAGGAAAAACCACACAGAGCCCAAAACAGTATTATTATTTAACTTTTATCCCAGAGCCCCTAGAGAATGCATACTTTTTCTTTTTTTTTTGTCGCTGCTTCCACATGAAAAGGAAAGCCGTCAAAAAGGCTGTCACAGCCTCCCTGAATAAAACATTTTACACCGGGCAAAATAACACCGCCTCAATTTGCCCCTTGCTAATTTTGAGAATTCACAGGGGCACCGGGTGGTTTTGTGCTCGCCGGAGCATACAAGCGGAGGCAATGAGGCAAGCGGAATAACATTAGAGCCCCTTGTTTGAAACTGCAATCCACGGAGCAGGTAGAGGAGGAGGAGGAGGAGGAGGAGTGTGTGGTACGGGGTGGGGTGTGTGTGTGTGTGCGTTCACGTTGGCGGACCTGATCAAGTGCATAAC